>NC_083877.1:76211116-76514147 GCF_032452875.1 Bos javanicus | reverse complement strand
AGATGCTTGGAGCAGAGTTGAAAGGGAAAGACAGTTACAGAAGGGGCAGAGGGGTAGTGACAGTAGACTCCATCGACTATGAGCTTTTGTTTTTGCTGTGAGAGTGTGTGTATTGAGCAGACTCAAAACTTGATACTGAGAGATACTGCATTTTTTTTTGTAAATAAGAATACCTTGGGGTTATAGGGTACTTTGTAGTTTATACATCATTTTCATATAACTTTATAGTATCTGTACAGTAGCTTTATATGGTAAATGATGAGTGTATTGATTAGGGCATTGTAACTGCTCTAATAAAAAACTGTAAAACAGAATGTTACTTCTGGCTCACATCATAGATGAGTAAATGAGTATAACTTGTGGGGGAGACTTTGTTCCCCATAGTCATCCAGGAAAGCAGGTTCTTCTCATCTCGGCCCTTTAGTCTAGACCTTGAAGTGGTGTCTCTTGTGCTCATTCGATCACACAGCCACACCTACCCATAGGGATGGCTGGAAGAGGCCTCCAAGCCGCACGTAGAAAGAGCCATTCCGCCATTGTTAGGCCTGATCCTGTGCATGGAAGCACAAGGTATTCCCGTTTTACAGATGGGGAAGCCAAGGTACAGCATGGGTGAGTGATGTTAAGTATAGGAGTTAGGATCTCAACCCGGGTCTGCTGTTTTGATAGAGCAGGCACAGTAATACTAACAGCACCAATAACAGTAATAATATCTAATAATTTGTGAATGTGGGCACATATAAAATGGGGCAGTATATATTGGGTTGGACAAAAAGTTCATTTAGGTTTCTCTATGCTAGTTCATGGAAAACCCGAAGGAACTTTTCAGCCAACCCAATATAATGGTCTTAGTAAATTCCATATTCCCTTCCTCGCCTTGGGCTTTGCTACATAGTCCTACAGAGAGCCAAGTCCTTTTCCTGAGGACCGTGGGCAGCAGAGTGACTGCATGAGCCAGCAGAGGGGGCTTCCCCATCAGCAGCACCCAGACAAGAAGGCTGAGTGGATGGATTCCAGGAGCCGAGAGGTGCTCTCCCTGGAGGGTGGGGATCGTGCACAGGACGGGCAGGCCCTACAGGGCCAGAAGAGGCTGCCCGTGGCTTTGCTGGGAGACAGGAGCCCTGCCAGCAACTCCCTGTGTGTCTCCAGGGGACGGCCCAACTGCGTCAGGCTTGTGCCCTGGGCAAGGATGGGAGTTCTTCCAGCCAGCTCCCGTTCCCTTGGGAGTCCTTGTGGGCCTGAGCAACATCTAAAAGATTAATTTTAATTGAATTATTTGAAAAGCTCTAATGTGAATGAATACCAAATTGGCACCCATAACTTATATATTATTTATAGGGTCAACTCTTAAAGTAGCTGTCTTTGTTTGGGTAGCAGAGCTGTATGGATAGAAACCATTCTGTGACTGACATTTCTGTGACACAAGAAAGAATATCTAAAAGACTTCTCAGCTGAGTGGGGCATGGCATCCCTGTCTAGATGAGTTCTGGGTGAGAGGAGGCTGCTTTCATCAGTGTTTCGGGTGAAGAGATTGAGGTGTGGGTTGAGTCAGAGCTGCTCTGAAAGGTTTCAAGATGGGATCATGGGAGCTGGGCCCTGTTGCCGCTGCCTGCTCTTCTGCCAGCACAGTCCAGCAAAAGAGGAGGTGATGGCAGGATTGTGATGTTTAAACAGCAGGGGCAACAGCGAGAATGTCAGGACCAGCCCGCACCCACAGCAGTCCTGTTTGTGCCACGTCCCCAGCCTCTTCACCACCTTGCCCTCCAGATTGGCCGTCCAACAGTGTGTCCTCTGCAGTAGCTGTTCTTAGCTCTTTAGGAGCCCTTCTCGGCATTTCTCCCTTCTCACCCATTTGTTCAGCATCTTCTAGCCTCATTTTATGTTCCTGGAGTTACCCTGGGTAGTTGGGATGAAAAGAATGGATAAGACTGTCCCTGGCTTCAAGCCACTTATTTTCTATTGGGAAAGACAGAAAAACAGATTATTCTCCTAGGTCATGGGAAGTGTTCTGATGACAGTGAGGGGAGCCTGGAAGACGTCCCCCCACCTACTGCCACTGCAGGGGACATGCGTGGAGATGGGGAGCTTTCTCAAAAGAAGTGAGGCTGAGATGAGTTCGAACGGATAAGAAATTACTATGAAAAAGAGAGTGTGTTTCAGGCTTATGTGTATACATGGGTGCGTGGTCAGTCATGTCCAGCTATTTGTGACCCTATGGACGGTAGCCCTCCAGGCTCCTCCCTCCATGGGATTTCCCAGGCAAGAATACTGGAGTGGGTTGCTGTTCCCTTCTCTAGGGGACCTTCGCAACCTAGGGATTGAACCTCCGTCTCCTGAGTCTCCTGCAATGGCAGGCAGATCCTTTACCACTGAGCCACTGTTTCAGGCTTAGGGAAAAGTATATGCAACAAGATATATACATACATATATATATATAGAGAGAGAGAGAGAGAGAGAGAGAGCGAGAGCGCGCGCGCTGAGGACCTGAATCGAGTTTGTTGTGACTGAAAAGTAGGATTGCCGAAGTAGGGAGGGTTGGATAGAATAGTGTTCAGGTAGAGGATAAATCACGAAGGGCTTTGACTATGACTTACTATGGGTTTTAAACTTCCTTCTGAGAGAGAGAGAAACTATTAAAGTATGGAAATGACATCATATTTATATTCCAAGAAGATCTTTCTGACCACAAGGTAGAAGATGGGTCGGGATGGTAGGCAAAGGAGCAAACGTGGGTACAGAGAACTCAGCAGGAAACCACTAGACTTGAGATGGCGGTGGTGAGAAGTGGGGGGGCGCGGTGGAGACAGAAGAATGGAGATTTGAGAGACACTGAGGGCCTTGGTTGATAAGATGCTGGGTCCTATCACCCCAGGTTTGAGTTTGGGCCACTGGGATATCGATGGACTGGGACCATGGCTATAAGGACTAATGGTGACAGATTCAACTGGGGATAATGTTGAGCATGAGTGGCCTGTGGTCCTTCAGGTGGATGTTCAGAAGTCAGTTGAAGGTGATAGACGGGAGTTGAGGCAGACTGGGAAGCCATTTGCATGAGATCATTTAGGTCATAGAGGTGCCAGAGATAGTCTAAGAAGAGTGTATAGACAGACGAAGAGTGGAGGGGCCCAGGATAGAGCTCTGGGGAACATCACCATTCAAGGGACAGTAGGGGAGAAGAAGCCCACAGAGCAGACCAAGGGCGGAGGTTCAGACAGTTAAGAGAGAATGAGGAGCAAGTCCTGGAAGACAGAGGAGGTGATCTCAGGAGACTTGGGGACCACCAAAAGAGCCTAAGCCTCCTGAGGAGTCGAGATAAAGGCCTGAAAAGCATCTGTTGTTTAAAGGTACTAGGAAGGGAGGTGTCCATGAATAGCTTCAAGAACTGATGGGGGAAGCCAGCTTTCAGCGCAATAAGGAGGGAGTTAGGTATGGCATGAGGAGGTTCTCATGAATATATTATAGATAAATACACTGTATCTATTTTTACTTTAGAAGCAGAGGCTTCGTCATACTTCTCAGTTCATCGTCCTCATTTTCTAGTCAGGGTGCCTCTCCTGGTTGGTTGGTTGGTTTCCTTTCATCTCCATTTCCCTAACTCCATCTAGAGACAACTATTTTCACGTATTTAAGAGTTTTCCTTTTGTTTGAATGGCTTCCCTGGTGGCTCAGCTGGTAAAGAATCCACCAGGAATACAGGAGACCTGGGTTTGATGCTTGGGTCGGGAAGAGCCCCTGCAGAAGGGAATGGCTACCCACTCCAGTATTCTTGCCTAGAGAATTCCATGGACTGGTGGGCTACAGTCCATGGGCTTGCAAAGAGTCGGACACGACTGAACGACTAACAGTTTGAAATTATGTCAGTGGTGTGCTATAAATCTCATTCTGTTTATTTTATCCACTATTTTTTAAGATCCTCCATGTGTATATTCATTCCATTTTACTGTCCATCCCCAAGTGATGGACACACAGTTCGTCTTCACCTCCCTGCCACACAGTCAATGCTGTGGTGAACTTCTCTTCATATCTACTCTTTCTTGACCTGTGTGACGATTTCTTCAGTCTTTATGCCCAGGAACAGGGTTGTAGATATGTAACCTGACTGAGAACTACAGAATGGCTGGGCCAGTCCACACTCCCACCAGCAAGCAGTGTGCAAGGTGCCTGCTCTGCACATCACCACCTTGTGTTATCCAGTTTGATAATGTTTGCTTCTGGTGTCTCCTTATTTTAATCAGCATTTCTTGTTAGCTAATGAACTCGAGTATCTCTTTTTAGGGTCTTAGCCTCTTGGATTTCCTCTCCTATAAATCACCTGTTCTTATTCTTGGCAACTTTGTCAAGAAATTTGACTTTGAAAGGGAGAAATGAAAGGATGACAAGGAGGAGTTTTATTTAAGATGAGAAAGACTTGAACGTGTTAAAATGAAGATGGAAGGAAGAAAAAACTAAAGACTCATCTTCCTCCCAGGATGGGAAGGATGGCTACAAGAAAAGATGATGAGGATCTGGCCTCACGAGGGATTAAAAATGAGACTGGGGGAGGGGGTAGAACTGAGGAGGAGGAGTCAGCACACAGATCAGCAGCAGCTTTCCCTGAGCCCACCTGACTGCCCCCTGCACTTGGTGGTCATAGAAGCAGTGTGTGATCCATGGAGCTGAGTAGAAGGGGAAAGGTGACCTCCCACAGCCTCTAGGAAAATGCTACATTGTGATTCTAAATGTGTGAAAATAGTATTTGTTTTAAATTGCCAGAAAAGAGGAAAGATGCCTGAATTTCAGCATATGGGTTGCTGGGACAAATAAAGTTGTAGAAACACATGACACAAAGGTGGGAGTACAGGACATGTGGACCCTCTTCTTTGGAGCAGAGTTAGCATAAAAGAGCGTATGCGCTCAACACCAAATGGCATAGAACTCCGGGTTAGAGTGTACGTCAGAGAGTTGCTGAAAACTAGGGAACGGAGGCAAGTCATTATGAGGAAGGCTGTGCAGGATGGATCAAAGAGGTTGAGTGCAAGCAAATTTGGACCGTTACCCATCTCCTGGTGGGTAACAGTAAAGGCCTGGAGTGAAATGGAAGTTTTAGAACATAAAGGTTTGAGGAATAGGAGACACTTTTACAGAGGCTTAATGACTGGCTGTGATGATGAATCAATATTGAATAAGTGCTCAATGCACGCAAGTGGGCTGTGTGAATGCGCAGTGAATGGATCGGGAATAAGGTGGGATAATGGATCCAGAGTTTGAGTTTAGGTCTTGAGGAGGAGGAGAATATTCACTGAGCACCTCTATGTGCCGAGCACAGTGCTAGGGACTGCAATAGAATAATGGATGAGACAGGTTTGGTTGCTGCCTGCAAGGAACCTATATTCTAGGTGCTGCTGCTGCTGCTGCTAAGTCGCTTCAGTCATGTCTGACTCTGTGCGACCCCATAGATGGCAGCCCACCAGGCTCCCCGTCCCTGGGATTCTCCAGGCAAGAACACTGGAGTGGGTTGCCATTTCCTTCTCCAATGCATGAAAGTGAAAAGTGAAAGTGAAGTCGCTCAGTCGTGTCCGACTCCTAGCGACCCCATGGACTGCAGCCTACCAGGCCCCTCCATCCATGGGATTTTAGAGGCAAAAACAAAGGTAAACTGACAAATACATGAGTGGTTACAGTTATGGTAAGGGCTGTGAAGGGGTCAAGCACAGTGCCCAGACGGGATGACAAAGGACTTAAGTCTGTATGGCGTGCTTGGGGAGGACTCCCACATGGGAATATTCCCCAAGAGGAGGCCTGAGGAGAGAGGAAGAGCCAGACATGCACAATGCTCCAGAAAACGTCCCAAGCCGAGGACATGGTGTGCACAAGAGCCAGAGCTGGGGGAGTGACGATTGAGAAGAGCTGAAAGGAGACTTGCAGGGTGCAGGAAGTGGTGGGGGACTGGGTTGGGGAGTGAGCTTGGAGCAGGAGGAAGAACCCAGACTGTGCTGGGCGCTAGGGCTATAGTAACATAACCTTAGTGTCATGATCACACCTAACATCATTGACTATAATTCCTGGTTATCATCCACAATTCAGATACCCCTGTTTGTCTAAAAATGTGTTTGGGTGTGTTTTGGTGTTGATTCAAGTTCCAAAGTGTGTGATCCATTCACTGTTGCATCTCCTGAGTCCCTTTTGATCCACAGCAGTCCCTACCCTCTGCCTCTTTTTCAGTCTATTTGCTTTAATGCCATTGACTTGTTGAAGAAGTGGAGCCAGTTGTCTGCAAAATGACCCACCTCCTGGTTCTGTCTCTTTGTTTCCTCATGTTGTCATTTAACTTGTCTCTTCAACGTATAATTCCTGTAAATGGAAAACTAGTTCTACAGACTTGATCAGATTGAGATTCAACTTTTTTGGTAAGAATGTCATAGGCCATGATACTCTTCATAATTGCCTCATATCTGGAGACACAGTATCTTATTGTCTTATTCTTAATGATACTAAAACTCATCGCTGAATTCAGGTGTTGGAAACTTGATCTTGTATAATTCTCCATCGACCTGTTATCTAATAGTTTCATTTTTCCTTATCTTTTCCAAATCAGTTGTTTTATGACAAATATCTCATCTATTGTTGTTCAGTCACTAAGTCATGTCCAACTCTTTGTGACCCCATGGACTGCAACACACCAGGCTTCCCTGTCCTTCACTATCTCCCTGAGTTTCTCAAACTCAAGTCCATTGAGTTAGTGATGCCATCCAACCATCTCATCTTCTGCTGCCCCCTTCTCTTGGCCTCAGTCTTTTCCAGCATCAGGGTCTTTTCCAGTGAGTCAGCTCTTCGCAATTATTTCAACCTATTCTTTTAAAAATTTATATTATTGAAGTATAGTTGATTTCAGTTCAGTTCAGTTCAGTTCAGTTCAGTCGCTCGTTCGTGTCCGACTCTGCGGCCCCACGAATCGCAGCACGCCAGGCCTCCCTGTCCATCACCATCTCCCAGAGTTCACTCAAACTCATGTCCATCGAGTCGGTGATGCCATCCAGCCATCTCTGGATTCTCTGTCGTCCCCTTCTCCTCCTGCCCCCAATCCCCCCAGCACCAGAGTCTTTTCCAATGAGTCAGCTCTTCTCATGAGGTGGCTAAAGTACTGGAGTTTCAGCTTTAGCATCATTCCTTCCAAAGAGATCCCAGGGCTGATCTCCTTTAGAATGGACTAGTTGGATCTCCTTGCAGTCCAAGGGACTCTCAAGAGTCTTACAATGTGTTAATTTCTGCTGTACAGCAAAGTGATCCTGTCTTACACGTGTATACATTCTTTTTCATATTCTTTTCCATTGTAGTTTATCACAGGATATTGAATATAGTTCCGGTGCTAAATCAGTAGGACCTTGTTGTTTATCCATTTTATATATATATAAAATTTTATATATATATAAAATATATATAAAACAGTTTACACTGATAATCCCAAACTCACAGTCCATCCCTCCCTCACCCCCTTAGAAACCACAGTCTGTTCTTCATGTCTGTGAGTCTGTGTCTTTTTTGTAGATAAGTTCATTTGTATCATATTTTAGATTCCATGTGTAAGTGATAGCATATTGTGTTTGTCTTTCTCTTTCTGACTTATTTCACCTGGTATGATAATCTCTAGGTTTATCCATGTTGCTGTTAATACAAGTGGCATTATTTCATTCTTCTTGGTAGCTCAGTAGTATTCCATTGGATATATGTACCACATCGTCTTTATCCATTTAACTATCAATGGACATTTAGGTTATTTCCGTGTCTTAGCTGTCGTGAACAGTGCTGCTGTGAACACAGGAGTGCCTGTGTCTTTTTGAATAGTTTTGTCAGGATATATGCCCAGGAGTGGGATTGCTGGATCATATAGCAACTCTATTTTTAGTTTTCTAAGAAACCTCCTTACTGTTTTCCAGTATGAAAATTTACATTCCCAACAGCAGGGTAAGAGGCCTCGCTTTTCTCCACAGCCTCTCTAACATTGACAATATGCAGACTGTTTAATGATGGCCATTCTGGCTGGTGTGAGGGGGTACCTCACTGTAGTTTGATTTGCATTTCTCTAATAATTAGCAAGGTTGAGCATCTTTTCATGTGCCTGTTTGCCATCTGAATGTCTTCTTTGGAGAAATGTCTGTTTAGATCTTTTGCCCATTTTTTGATTGGGTGCTTGTTTTTATTGTTGAATTGTATGAGCTTTTTATGTATTTTGAAAATTAAGCCCTTGTTGGTTGCATCATTTGCAAATATTTTCTCCCAGTCTCTAGGCATTGTGATCTATTCTTGACTACTTCAAATATTGAGACCATAGTACCTCCCTGTGCAGTTTTCCTCAGAGAAGAGAGAGGTAACTAGAAAAGTCTTCATGGAAGAACAGAAACTGGGCATTCAGGTTTTTAATTTGATGACTAGAGAATTTGCTTATTTGTGGGGAGGAGGCCAGTGGCTATCTTGAAAGAAGTGAGTTGGGAGAGATAAGAAGTAGGACGGGTTATAATAGCTTTCTGTAAACGTAGATATTAAGCCCAAGAATCAGAATAGAAGATAATCTTTAAAAACCATTTAGGGACTTCCCTGGTGGCCCAGTGGTAAAGACTCTGCATTCCCAATGCAGAGGGCCCTAGTTCGATCCCTGATGGTGGAACTAGATCCCACATGCCACAGCTAAAAGTCTTTTTTTTTTTTTTTTAACGTATATTAAGATCACCTCTCCCCTTGCCTTTAATCATCCCCAGTAGACCTTTGCCTCTGTGTTAGATGTGAGGTGCTGATAGATGGTGTTAAGATAGAGGGTTGATGGGCCAATCCCTGCATCAGAGCTGGGCAGCACCTGTTCCCCAATCAAATCCCTGTAAGAACTGTTGGGGCCAGGATCCCACCCCTCATCCCCCATCCAAGCAGCTGCAGCATGACTGAAGCCAGTTCTTAGTAGGAGATTTTTCCATGATGAAGACGGGCAAGTTGTGACATGTAGGCCTGAAGTCCCTGCCTGTTGATAGAAACTGGAGCAGAAGGGTCTGGGCAAAGCCTTACCAAACAGTAGTGAACCAGAATGGCCAGGATGTTGCAGATGGATGGATATCCTTGATGGTGGCCACCATGGAGAGAAATTTTGAGACTTTAAGAACCCCCAAACCATACCCTGCTAACGATGAACTGGTAGCCAGGCTGGGTTGGGATGGGATCTGTGGAATGTGGGAAAGCAGAGCAAGCTCTAAGGAGAGGCAGCGGCTTGGCCCAGGCACAGATGGTGATGTCCAGATGCAGAAATGGTCACCCACATGTGGTACGCTTGTCTGGGCCTCACTGTCACCCCATGGTCCCAAAACTCCCCTGCTCTGCTGTGCTGGGAGCCGTGGGCTCAGCCTCAGCCATACTGAGACTGAGCCGTAATTTCTAGGTGGAGACGTCTGCTAGACAGATGGAAGTGCCAGACTGGAGCTGGGGGATGGGGAGGCGGGTGGGGGTGGAGATAGATTTAGAGTACTCTGCACTGGGTGTCTCACCAGTTCTCCTGCTGTTTTAGTGAGTGTTTATGTATTTATTCTTTAAGGTATCTGTGAATATGCAGTGAGATTACGATCAAAGGGAATAGAGGAATGTTCTGTTTTGGTAAAAAGCATTGGCAGGAAGGTTCCAGGGAAACTTTAGGATTTAATCTTCTGACCTGGGTTGGCATGGTACCAAAACACATTAAAAGCAGGTTAGAGGTAGCATTAAGGAGCAGGACAAAATAGGAAGCAAGTAAGGGGTCAAATCTTATAGCTAAAGACAAAGAGAGAGAGAATCTAAGATCTCTGCTTTTGGAAGACTGTATTTAAGCTATTGCAATAGCCTGTACCCATGACCCTGCTAAGGAAACACAGCATCAGCCTGTATTTCTTCCATTTGTCACTCCTGGGCTTTGTTACTGCTCACATTTGTGTGGTCCAGGGAAGAAGAGATGGGGTACAGAGAGGAAGAAAAAAGCATCCGTCCTCTTCTGCTCAGATACCATGACAGCCACTTCCTGGGTTCCTACCCACCCCGGGGATTAACAGGACATAGCACATGGGGTTGAAATTCCAAGGCCTAACACCTGATCTCAAAAAGCAGATGGTCCCTAGGCACACCAGTAAAGGGTGGAGCTGTGGGTTGCATCAGTGATATTGTGAAATCCATTTCCCAGGCAGGCGCTCGTTATGCAAGCGAGTGTGCTGTGTAATTGCATGAGCTTTTCAGTACAGAGCTGTGGGCAAGTTTTCTAGTGACCCAACCCATCCCACTCAAAGTGTATCCTGGAGTCATGGGGTGACAGAAGCCTACCAGGTGAAGCTGAGCCTCAGACTGTGGTTTTGGAGACAGACTTGCTCAGCTACTTGTCAGGCCAGTAGATGGACAGGGAAAGCGGGTTCTCCTGGACACAGACCAGAGAAGACCCTGATGAGGCCCTGGTGGTGGGTCATGAGAAGGACTTCTAGGGGGCTTCAGAGTAAACTAGGGAGTAGATGGACATGGAACTACTTCTTATTTTTTTTTTCCTGGATTTGCTGGCAGGGAAGTGAGGTGCAGTTTGGGGCCTCTTTTTAGCCATTTAATTGCTGTCTGCCATACTTAGGGCTCAGATGGTAAAGAATCTGCCTGAAGTGTGGGAGACCCAGGTTCAGTCCCTGAGTCAGGAAGATCCCCTGGAGAAGGGAATGACTATCCGCTCCATTATTCTTGTCTGGAGAATTCCATGGACAGAGAAGCCTGGTGAGCCACAGTCCATGGGGTCACAAACAGCTGGACACAACTGAGTAACTAACATATTCATGGAGGGCCAGTCTGGCTGCAGAAATTACCTATATCCTTAAAAACATGACTAAATCGCCTCAGCTCCAACTTCCTCTCCAATACCAACTTAAATGTCGTTTTCATGGCTCCACATTTGGTTAGGTGTTCCCACCATGTGACCCCAGCATATGCTATTCTTTTCCATCATGGTGGTTTCTTTATTGCCAGGCCTTGCAAGGAACATTGTAGCGGTTATGGGTGACCCTGGGTTCAATCTGTTTTTAGGCGAGTTTTGCTTTGTTTTCCTGGAATCACCATCTGTAGCTTTCCTTTTTTCTTATTTTCTTCTCCTGCCTCTCACACCCAATTCTCCCCTTGCCACTGAGCACACCAGCCCACCCCTACCTCCTTGGCCCTGGTGGGATGCCATCTGGGCAGGCCACTGGGGTGGGCAAGGCTGGGGAGCCAGAGGAAGAGGGCCTTTCTTTAGTTTCCGAGTCTCTTTGGAGACCTGACCCTCCTAAAGAAAAAAGAAAAAACACCTTGAGTTGTGTATTCAGACACGCACATGTGTTTTTTTACATTCCCGGCAGAGCCGCTGCCTGGCTGCTACCTCCTCTGAGCTCCGGTCGCAGGAGGCAGGGCGGGTTTAAGCAGAATGAATGGCTGTCGAGTGGCTGCTCCTCTGCACCCAGGGCCATCAATCTTGTCATGAATGCCCAGCCTGCTGGTCTGCCCGCTAAGGCTCATCTTTCTGGGGCAGACTTATTTACGGAGCCGCGGCAAAGGTAATCTCACTCCCCAGGCCCCACGGCCGGCCTGGGCCTCGCTCAGCTCAGCCACTCTTAAAAATAGCCCGAGATGAGAAAGAGAGCCAGGGTCCGGTTACCTCCTGCGCGCAGGATCTGATCTCATCTCCCCGCGTGTGTCTGGCAGCTCAGCCCAGCTCAGACGATCAGCCTCTTGGTCCCGCCCCGCTCACAGCTCCGAGCTGCTGGTGATGTCCCGTAAGGGGTCCCTCCTAGCCACCCCTGCCAGGCCAGCTGAGTGGGACATCTCAGCCCTGGAAGCAGCACACTTGACCGTGGAAGATGCCAGGTTTCAGAAGGGACAAGGGTGTTCTGGGTCCCAGGTCTGGAATCACAGGGCGGACCTGGTGGGGTGATGGCTGACCCCCCATCTTTACCCTCCCCTCCCCCAGCAGCAAACACCTTGGCAAGCTCTGGAAGCTGAGGCATGCCCTCTGGCCCCCTGGGCCATGTTCTTTCCTCACCTGCATCTCTAAAATCCACCTGCCTGCTTGAAGGGGGTACAGCGGCCCCTTCCCAACCTGGCCTCCTTCCCAGCCAACAGCCGTCATTCCCTAGATGACCTTGGGGAGGCCTCCTCCTAGCAGGCCCTGGTTTCCTCACTTGCACAATTAGGGTGGATAACTCTGGCTCCATTCTTACCTTGAAGGGATGTGGTGGGATTGATTAGTCAGGTGAGGGAAAAAGAGCTTGAAGGGATTCTGTCTGAAAACAAGGGCCTTGGTGCTGCAGTGATGCTTGGGCTCGTTCAGTTCAGTTCAGTTCAGTCGCTCAGTCGTGTCTGACTCTTTGCGACCCCATGAATCGCAGCACGCCAGCTTGCTTCATTTCTTCCTCAGGCACGCGTCTGCTTGAGTGGCTGAGCGTGTGTGTGTTGGATGACTGTGTGTGCACGCACGCTCCTGGAGGGAGTGGCTTACCTCACAGCTCACTAGTTGTCAACACTTGTCATCTGTCTGCCTCACAGCCTCCCCACCCCCGCCCCCTTTTGTCCTCTTGGATAGGAAGGCTCTGGGCTCCCTGTTCTCTTTTACAGACTTGATCTTGGAGTCTCTTAAGCTCCCTGGGGGGGATGACTGAAGGACAGGTACAGTTTAGGCAGTTAAGACTGAAGGGAAGCCCGTCTTGCTTCAAAAGCCCAGGACATCAGGTCCCAGCCTGGCTGCTCTAGCCTCCCTCTCCCTGACCTTTTCTCCCTGACCTTGCCCTCATCCTTCAGCTACATCATAAGATTGCTAAATTTTGCCATACCCCTTTCTCACCATCAGAACTTTGCACCTGCTCTTCATTCCTTTTTTTTGGACTTGTTCCTTTCCATCTTCCCTTTACAGGATGCCTCCAAGCTCCCTCTAGGAATCCGCTTAAACTCTCTTTCCCCTGACACCCAGCGTCCAGCATGTGTCCCTCACGCTACCCTTCTTTCCCAGTTGTGGCACAGCATCACACTATATTGTATGTGCTTCTTTAATCATCCCGCTTGCTGCCGTGATATAAGCTCCATGAGGTCAGGGCCCTTCTGTCTCATTCATAAGGTGCTATGCCTGGCAGAGTACCCGCCACCTCGTAGGGAATTGGCGCATATGTGAATTAATCATGAATGAAAGCATAAACGTGATACATGACAGGCGAGTAAGGACCCAGTGCTCCTGCCGCCTGTGTTCACAGCACGGATGAACACACACAACTCTGTTGTCTGTGGGATCCCCTCGCCACCCCACCCCACCATCATGCTGATGGCCTCAAAGGGACAACAGGCTGGTCTGGCTCCACGGTCTGTCCTGAGATGCAACCAGAGAGCTTGTCGAAGCACCTGGGCACACTTCAGAGAAGGCAAAAGCAAGAGCCAGCTTTCTGACTGCTGGCTGCAGGCCAAGAACTCAGAGGGCTCTCGGGAGCCTCTGGGAGGAGTTAATGTTCCCCAGTGCAGCTTCCGGGCTGGCGCACCAGTGGCATCTCAAAGCTCATGCTTGCCTCTCTCCCCACTGATTCACGTTTGAGTCAGACTCCACCAGCTCCCAGCTTCTCCCTCTCCTGCCCTGTCCCCACCCCCCCTCCAGGTTGGGTCCCCAGGTCATAGGGTAGCGCTGCTCTGCCCAGTTCGTCCCTGCCAGCCTCTGGCTCCCAGGAGAGCCACCCGCCTCTGTGGCCGTAGCAGCGGGTTTGGAGGAAGCAGGCTTGCTGCGTCCGACATCTCCACCTGCTGGCCGTCCTGACCCTTGCTGCCTGCAACCTTCTGTCCCCGCTGGCACTGTCCCTGTTACTGCTCTGCAATATTTTCTACTGGGTGACCCAGTGACCCCTGGTCAGCTGTGGCCGGGCACAGGGCACCATGTGCTGCTCCCACAAGGATCTGCTTCTATTGGCCGCTCCAAATAAGTTTCCCCTGAGACAAAGTCCGAGGGGCTGGGCGCTAACCCTCTGACTGTGTTACTGTCCCCCCACCAGGGACCCTTCCATGAAGACTGAGGCAGGCGTAGCTGCGGACAGCCTGCTGACATGACATCAGCCACGGAGTTTGAAAACGTGGGCAACCAGCCACCGTACAGCCGGATCAATGCCCGCTGGGACGGCCCGGATGATGAGCTGGATAATGACAACAGCTCAGCCAGGCTCTTTGAGAGGTCCCGGATCAAGGCCTTGGCAGGTACTCTTTGGGGCCATGGGGGTTAGGACAGCCTCTCTCCTAATCCCAAGGTTCACTGCCCTTCCGCCTGTGATGAATCCCCTGGGTGTGTTGGCGTGAGCCCTGGCAGGGAGGCGATGGAGACGTGGCCACGTGGCTCAGAGGTCAGGGCCCCTTGGGACTGAGCACAGGGTAGGCAGCCTCTTGTCCCACGTGCCCTCAACTTTCTTCCAGGCGGGAAGTGGTGCCAGGTGGGCCCTGTCCTCTGCCTCTGCCCTGAATGACCTGTGGCTGCAGTCAGAAGTAGAAGAGGTCTGGGCGAAAGAGCCTGTGAGGGGTGGGTCAGCCGGGCAGAGGGGCGTGGGCCTCATTCTCTACCTCGATCTCCTGCCTGGTCCTGGATAGGGGAATTCTCATCATCTCCTCTGTGGCCCCAAAAGGAAAAAGGGTGATTTGATAGGAAATGGAGAACAGATAAGATCTTCCCCACACTGCCTCAGAGAGGAGGATTTTCTGGACTAAACCTCTTATACTTAAACTGGAATTAGATTTTTACTTAGCAGGTTCATAATAGATGTGTGTGTGTATGTGAGAGAGAGAGAGAGAGAGGGAGGGACGGAGAGGGAGAGAGAGATCTTCAAATCTCTAGTAGAAATGGCTTCTCTTTCCCCTGCTGGCTGAGAGCTGATTCTTGAGATTTTTTTTTCCCCCACCAATCACTATGACCATTGCCTCTCTGGAGCCTGTCCCAGGGTAGCTGTGTTCTGACCCTAAGTCCTCAACCAATAAAGAAAGCTTAGGTCCTGTGGTGATGGGTGTGTGTGGCTTTATCCCAGGAAAGGGGTGGATTTCTTCACCTGCTCCATCAGTGACTGGCCCAGATCAGAGTTGTTTACCCGTCGTTGGTTGTTCCATCTTCCGCCTGGTACGAAGAGCACAGCCTTTCCCGTAAGCACTCTCTGGGGTGATTCTCCCTCTGCCAGTGCCCATGGCCCTCTCTAAGGTTCCTGGTGGTTCTCTTCCACCTTCTCTCCCCGCATTCAGCTCCCTGGTGCCCAGTTCTCCAGCATCTTGAGGCATGAGCAGGGCCTCTCTGAGACCATGACGACCCCTCATCGCAGGAGTGTCCGGGCCTCCCATCCCTGTAAAAGGGATGGTATGTCTCACTCCTTGTGGTGGGGGGGAATCTTTTCAGGTCTCAGCCATCACCTGTTTGGTCTTTGCTCTTTGCAGGAAACTCCCTTTCTTCTTCCCTCATTTCCTCCTCGCCACCCCTGACCCCACAAAGTCCTTCCTTGGTTTTCCCTGGGAATGTATAACAGCACCAGTCCCTTGCTTTTGCTTATGTAATTTTAACCTCTTTAAATAACCAGGCTTGAAGCCCTTGCCTTTGCCAGTCTGGTTTGACTTTCTCTGTGTCTTGTGCTGGCCAGGTCTGGCTGCAGTGACCCTGAGATACACCTAGGGGGAGAGGGTACCATACTCCATAAAGTTTGTCAAAGGGCAGCTTGAGGGGTGAGGCTGTCTTTTGTGTTTTACAGATAGCCTGTTTTTGAAGAAACCAGCGTAAACTCCATTTTAACAATTATCAGTCATATGCCTACTATATGCAAAGCCGAACCTCTACCCAGACATGAACGTGGATAAGGGGGAGCACAGAACTGGACTCAACATAGTATCTGTCTCTGAGGAGTTTATGATCTATTAGGGAAATAAATGATGTTCATAATTAATTAGCAAGAATAGAATTAGAGAAGAACTATGGGAAAGACACATAATTAAATAGCAATGAGAGAACAAAGCAGAAGACACAGGGAGAATCAAGGACTTGTTTGTGGAAGAGGTGGTCCTTGGGCTGGGGACTGAAGGGTGTGTGTGTGGCTCACAGGACAATGGTCTTAGAGTTGGCTGATATGTATGGCAGCCTGGTCTGATTGATGCGCAGCCTGGGAAACTGGTGGAAGTAAGTTGAGCCGGTTGATCGGGAAAGAGCGTCCTTCAGCCTGTGTATTCCTCACTACAAGTGTGTATCTCTATCATAGCATCTGAAAGCCCCCCAGGAGGAGCAGAACCACAGAGTATAGAGTTACATGCCTGGATCTTAGCCATTTAGAACATCTGGCTAACAAGTAAACACGCAAGTTTGGGGTCTATTCAGGGTTTTTTTTTTTTTAACAAATAAAACCCTAACCAGTTAACTGACTTTCCTCTTCTGAGTGTCCACTCTGAGTGATCTGTGGGAGAAGCTAAAGCTTTGAGAAGGTCCAAGTTAGAGTGGCCGAATTGACCATTCTGGTGGGTGGGCAGAGCAGAAGCAGGGAGCAATAGCCTCCCACACCCAGATCCCCACTAGTTTTAACTTCTTAATGTTTTTCTCTTCAGTGCCATCTTTGGGGCTCCCCTGGCAGTCTAGGCAGCTGTCAGCCTCTCCAAAGAGGCTGAGGGAGCTGAAGCTACCTTTGGTCTGCACCATTTCTGCACTCTCCACGGCCACTCCCCCACTCCTAGGTATATTACTGCAAGGAAGGCATGCAGCCCTGTTTTTCTTTTAAGATGGTGGTGATCTGCTTCATAGGTACATGTGGCAGGACTGGAGAGGTTGGCCTGGCCTTTTCCACCTGAGATTGAAGGTCCTGGAGTGAGGAGGAAAATGTCACACGACCCAGATTCAGGTTCTGGTTCCACCGTTAAGGCTACCACCTTGCAGGACAGTTCAATCAGTCTCCTGTTTTACAAAATGAAGACCGTAGTGTTTTGCCAAGGTTGTTGTGAAGGTCAAGTAAGATAAGGTTTATGAAAGTTTTGTATTAATTAAATCCTTTGATGAATGTTAGTATTTACAGGAAATCTATTTGGGAACAGTATTTTTTTTCCAGCCCAGCGGCTTGTGGGATCTTAGTTTCCCGACCGAGGACTGAACCCAGGCCCTCGACAGTGAAAGTGCAGAGTCCTAACCACCAGGCTGCCAGGGAACTCCCAGGAATAGTAATAGTATCTTTCTGTCCCTTGTCTTCTCCCAACTTCAAATATATGTGATCATCAGTCCAGACAATGTCCCAGTTACCTTGGCCATTCCGGGGCCATTTTCTTCCCTCCTAACCACCACCCTGCTTTGTCTTAGAAGGGCTGGGTCTGAAAAGGAGCCAGGAACCAGTAAAATTAGGCTAATGCTTGTGCCTGGAGCTCTTGGCTTGGTCTCCAGGGACCCAGGGGCCGTGGGGATGAAGCCCCCTGCTGTGCAGCACCTTCTTCCTAGGCATCCAGTCTGGATCCCAGGTGTGTCTCTGCCATTAGCTGGGTGATTAGATGGGTGATGGGAAGACCCGAGAAACCAACAATGACGGGACCTTGTTAGATGCCCTTCTTAGTGTGGCAGTGCCTCCTGATCCCTCTCTACTTAGTGACCCGTGGTTAGAAGACTTGCATTTGGTTAAGTGGACTCTGTCTATTCTGCCTCCTAAGTCATCTTCCTCTGAGCTCCAGAGGAGACAGTCTCTCTCCTGCCTTTCAAATCATTCCCAGCTCTTCTCCTGGAGTCAAAATAAACAAGCCATCTGGTTATTCTGCCTGGAAACCTCCACCTTGGTATACAGATACCTGACTTCTCTCCAGAATGAATTACTCTGCATTTGAAACTGGATCAGCCTGACTAAAGCAAAGGGGGAGGTGGGTAAGAAGATGCTGCAGGAGGCTGCTGGATAGGGATGGATTTGACCGTGGCAATGCAAGGGGAGGATTGGAAGCCTGGTAGGTCCCCGGGCAAATGCTGCTGTCAGTGTTGGCCTCTAAAGCTGGCAGCGCTTCTTGAGGTTCGGTGGCGGGTGAGTCCTGAGGCTTCTTCCCGAACAGGAGGCCATCCTCTGCTTTGATGCCTGCCTCGGGCACCTGCCTACCTGTGGGACTTGCCTTGAAAGACTGGAGGAAGGAAGGCAGCTGGAGAGCCCTAGTTCCCATCCCTCCAAGAGGTTCCAGCCTTTGTGTCTTCCCCTTTGTGTCTCACCTCATCTCCTGTCCTTCATCCTGGGCGCCACTGAGTAAGCACTTGCCGGTCTGGATGAGGGACTGCAGGCTGTGGGGAATTTCTGGCCCGAACGCCCGCCCTCTGTGCCCCCTCTCCTCATCCCAGAGGAGGCCTCTGTGCTGCACACAGCCTTGCACTCGATTGTGTACCCCCGAGATTTGGGTGAGGGCTCTGCCTCGGGGCAGATGTGACCCAGCTAGTGGGGTAGGAGTGGAGGAAAGCAACAGAAAGGTGCCCTGAGAAAAGAAACCCTGTGCCTTATCCTCGCCACATCCCCTGCCTGTCTTGCGCACGCACACTGCTCAGCTTCCCCGCCTCTCAAGTGCCGCCTGCTGTGTAACTTCCAGCTCCTCGGTGTAGAGACATCTGGACGGCGGTGATGCAGAGAGCAGACTGGGGCCTCCTGAGGAGGCTGTGGGGAGGGGGGAACCGACGTGGCCTTCCTCCCCTTCTTTGGCCCATTGAACACTTACTAAGGGACAGACTACACAGAGCCTCCCTTTTAAGACCAAGCTCACGAAACTGTGTAGCCCACTCTGCTTTTGCCTCTAAATCAGAATGCAAGTGATGTTTCGAACTAGAGACGGGCCTCCTTCCCGTGTTCTCTCTTTGTTGCCTTCTTGCTAGAAATGAGGTGAGGCCGATGGTGAGGTTGGTCAGGGATGATTCAGAAAACGCCACGGCGCACTGCAGGCTGTGTCCCTGTGCTCTGAAGCATACAGTTGCTCCGCTGGGAACCTGGAACGTCTTTCAGACCCACTGAACCCAGGCCCCCAGGTTAAGGTCTGTGGCCAGCAGGTTTTCCATCGGAGCCTTAGGGGAGTGGTCCTCGGACACAGCAGGCAGTGCTGCTCCCCACCCGCTGGCCTTGACACCCCAGACACTCCCCGGAGACGGTGCTGTGGATTCCTGCCTGATCTTGGTGGCAAAAAGTGATGCTTGGCCTCCCCCCACCTTCCCCTTTCCCCACCTGCCCCAGGATGATGCTGAGCCCAGGTGCCCCAGTTGCCTGAGAAGGGCTTTGTGTCCAGAGGGTGAATGATTTCTTTCAGAAAGCAGGGTTTCACCACGGTTGTGCCAGGAGGGTTCAGCAACTTCTTGGCAGCCTGGTAAGATGACAATTTCAAAAGCAGCTGTTGGAGACCAAAAGGCATGAATCAGGTGTGCACAGCCCAAGTGTCTCTCTTAAGCTACCTGTGAGAACAAAGATGGTGTCATTAGTGAGAGCTTTTTAAGATGTTTTCTTCTCTGATTTAAAAACGTGGAATGGAGTTCTATTTCGAGACCACACATTGGGAAAATGTTCTATTCACGGAAATATCTTTAATCATCAGCCATCATTTTAATGTACTGTCAGAAGAAAAAAAAAATAATTGGCTCAGCAGCTTTCTCTTGGAGGTCAGCCATTGTGAGTCCCCCTCCTTCCCCTGAGACAAGCCACTGCACAGAGAAGCCTGCCGGTTACCTGTGCAGCCCAACCTACGAGAGAGGCCATCGTGCTGACTGCGCTGTGTGGTCAGGGCAGTTTTCTCCTGCCCAGGACATACACTTTCTCCCATCATGCCCTCTCAATAAAAGCTGTTCTTCCTCTCTGAGAATGCTTTGCAGAACTGCAGCTCTTCCCCTTCTCTGGGTGACTGCTATCTATCATCATGAAGATGCTTTATCAAATATTAATACACCGAGGTTAATAATGAGACACTGTTCCCTCCCCGTGGGGTGCAGTCTGAGTGAGCCATGTTAATAGCTTCCTCCATCGTTAGGCCATTCCTGTGGACTGTCAGCTTCGTTCCCAAAGGCAGGTCCTGACACCAGGCCTTGCCTGTGCTTCTGGCTCCTGGGAGCAGCCGACACCCCCGCCCCTCTACCCCCACGGGGGCCCCCTGCCTGCTGCTTGGCTGAAGAGGTGCCAAGAGTGTCATTTTCAGAGCAACTGAAGCAATTGTTCATTTTCCCTTTATATCTTGTCACAGAGAAAGAATGACAGGGAGGCCGGTAGCTGAGTCTCTGGCAGCATTTTGTCTCCAAACCCTTTGGCCTTCAGACTCTGAAAACTGGATCAACCAGGGAGTCTCATTCTACAGTCTAGTGAGAAAGAAATCGATCAAATAGTCACACATGAGAGAGTAGCCTTGAAACATACACATTACCGTAGGTAGAATAGATAGCTCAGTGGGAATTTTCTGTATGGCACAGGGAGCTCAACCCAGTGCTCTGTGACAGCCTGGAGGGGTTGGATGGGAGTAGGAGGTGGGAGGGAGGTTCAGGAGGGAGGGGACACATGTATTATGGCTGATTCATGTCCATGTATGACAGAGACCAACACAACATTGTAAAGCAATTATCTCCCAATTAAAAATTAAAAAAAAAATAGCCACACATGTGTCTTTGTACATGTAGACATGTATGTCATAACAAATTAGGGTAAATGCTATGAACACTTACTAGGAATTGTGCATTTATAACATAACCCACAGCTTATAATTTGTCCAAGGATGAGTGGGGGCTTGTTTGAGTAAGAGTGTGGGATGAGTGAGTGGAGATAGGAGGGGTGGGTAAGAACCAAGTCACCAGGGGCCTTCAAAGGCCCTGAGTATCCTCAGGGTCCTGGCAGGAAGCAGCAGGTAACTCATAGTGGTGATGTTTGATGAGGGGATTGCTTGCAAAGGACCAGCAGAATTGAAGCATCAAAGGGTGGGAATTTTCAACAGGAAGAGCTGTAGACTTTCAGGACAGAGACTGTGGCCTTCAGGAAAGGGCCTGACAGACGGATGGTGCTGCTCCCGACCCATCAGCATGCATCCCAACCCAGGGATCTAACCCAGGTCTCCCACATGGCAGGCGTATTCTTTACCTGCTGAGCCACAAGGGAAGCCCAAGAATACTGGAGTGGGTAGCCTATCCCTTCTCAAGTGGATCTTCCCAACCCAGAAACTGAACCAGGGTCTCCTGCATCACAGGTGGATTCTTTACCAACTGAGCTATGAACAAAGTTAGCATGCATCCCAACCCACCACAAATAAGTGACGTGGTTACGTTTAGCTTTGAAAGATTACTCTAACCTCAATGGGGAGAACAGGTTGCGGAGAGGCTCCACAAATGTCCAGAAAGAGAAGGTGGTGGGGAGAGTCAGCTTGGGGGCCACCTGGAGCAGAAAAGTGGTTCGTCCCCACCACATAATTCTGTCCTCCTGTTGCCATCACACTTTCCCCAGTGTGGTGACCTTGGCCAACTTACTTTCCTTCTCCTCTGGGCCTCGGGTTCCTCACCTGTAACATAAGGGGCTTGAACCAGATGTTGTAGGAGGACTTTCCAGCTCAGAACCTGGGGAGAAGCTCCCTGAGGCAGGGCTGACCATGTGTCTTTACCCTGAACCTCGGAGCTTTGACTCCTGGCTTGGGGGAAGGGAATTGACCCTTTTCAGTAAATCAGTGGGTTCTCCAGAAATTCTCTCTGTTCATTAAGAGCTAGGCTGAGGCTGAATCCTGGGCCGTCTTTGACTTCTGCGGCCTCGTGGTCTCAGCAAGCGTCCTCTCTCCATGCAGCCACCGCCTGCGTGCATGACAGCAGTGCTTGGTGTTTGTACAGCTGCTTCGTGTTCTAGGTGCTTTTTATCCAGATCTCACTGGCCCTTCAACCACTCTGAAGTTGGCAAGGTGTAACTATTGCCCTCTCCTTTCTAGACGAGGGAAGTCCCACAGCAGGAAGGGCCAGGACAAGCCTAGAATCCCAGGCTATTAAGATCAGCCCTCTGCTGTTGAGGCGACAGCACTTGAATGTCCTTCAGGTCTGCATTATCTCCTCCTTGGCACTCCATCTAAGACATCTCTTCCCATGTTTCCTTTCACCACCAGCCTCTTGAGCCTCTTTAATCAAAACCCTGAACTCATTTTTACTTCTGTCTTATAGCCTCCAAATGCTGTCACCTGCCAGGGCCAGCTGCCCCTTGTCCTGTGATGTTGTCCAGATCATCTCCTGTCATTTCATTCCCATAGTTCACATGTCAATGAGGCCTTGGCACATCAGACAGACTTTTGCTGCTGCCTCTGAGCGAGTTTCCTGGGCTCCAGCCTCTCCCTTGTCCAATCCCATTTATGTAGGGTGGTTAGAATCTTGCTCCTCCAGTAAATTTTTAGTGAGGTATCACTTTATCTGGCTCTTCTTTTCCTGGAGGATAAAGTTCAGTTTCTGTAGACTGTCCTTTGACTTCTTTGCTCCGGTAAACTCTTCTCACCCTCATCCCCAAAGCATGCATGCATACACCTTCATGCACATATGCACACACACATATGGGTTTGCAAGTTTTCACCAGAGACCCCTCCTTCCTTCCCTGCCATTCTAGAAGTATTATCATCTTCAAGCCCTGGATCAAAACTAGCCTTCTTCACATGCTGTGTTGTGCTTAGTTGCTCAGTCGTGTCCAATTCTTTGTGACGCCATGGGCTGTAGCCTGCCAGGTTCCTCTGTTCATGGGGATTCTCCAGGCAAAAATACTGGAGTGGGTTACCATGCCCTAATCCAGGGGATCTTCCCGACCCAGATTTCGAACCCAAGTCTCCCACATTGCAGGCAGATTCTTTACCGCCTGAGCCACCAGGGAAGACTGGTGGCTTCATTTCTTCATTTGTTCGCATGAAATATTTTAAATTTAAACTTTTCCTATAATATATAAAAACCCTATTTTATTAAGAAATACATAAAAATCCTCTTTTATATTTTAAAAATAGAGTGATTTACATCTTTAAACATTTTTATTACATAAGAATATATATTTAGTGTAGAAAAGATTAGAAAAACTGATTAAAAAGAAAGTATAGACATTTGTGAATACCCCATATAGATATTGCAATGTCTTTGGCTACATTTTTGTATTTATACATACACATAGACTATGTGTATGTATAAATATAAACATCATCTATAATCTTAGACTGTTTTTCACTGAGATATATATTATGAATATCTTTTTATGCCTGTAAATATGCAGATTATCATTTTCATGGCTTTATAGCCTTCCTTTGTGTTAATGTACCCAGATCTAGTTAACCAGCATCTTAGTGTTTAACTTTGCTTACTTTTAGAGTCAGTCTTGTGTGCTTTATTCTTGCATTTAAAGGAATCTGTATATATTCAAATATGCATTGGCATATGTAGTAAGCATCTTTAAGTTTTCTCTTAGGATCAACCCTAGTTGGCTTTGAAATCCTTATGGGCAGAAGCACTGTGCCCAAGCTGTTCACAATGCCAGTATGATGAAAGTTGGTTAGCAGAAAGAACAATTCCTCCCCAGACTAAACAGGAGGAGTAGAATTTGTGCTAGCAGGATCGTTTTTGATGTGTCCCTGAGAGTCTGCCCCATGCTAGGCTTTATAATGGGTTGGTATCTCTACCACTGGGGTTTGTCACAAGTTCAGATATCCCTCTCTCAGGTTATCTAAGCTCTTGGCTTCCTGGCGTGAAATGGAGGGAAATCCCTTTGTAAACCTGCGAAAGAAGTAAATGCTTATTTCCAGGCCAGGCTGTTGATCCAAGGCCTCCCTTGGTGCCTTTCCTCCCACTTGCCTTGCTGACCACCTAGCTTTACCCAGAGCTTAAAGCCATGCTCTGGTGAAAATTCAGACTTCCTTAAGAAGGATACATTTTGACTTTTAATCAGTCATTTGTTCTTTGGGATTTGAGTTCTATGTCCCATTTTTCTTTATGACATCTGTTGTTTCTTGTTATAAAAGTTATGTATGTACATTGCAGACATTTTAGTAAACATGGATAAGCAAAACAAAGTGTCACCCACAGTCTTAACACCCTGCTATAATATAGCACATCATTAGCTTTTTTCTATGAATCTATGTATATAGGTCTACAATATGATATTGTAGTTTTATATTGTACAGGTAGTTTTATAATCTGAATTTTCCCTTAAAATATACAATAATATCTTTTCTTGCTATTGGAAGTTCTTCCACCTTATTCATGTATATAAATGTGCCAAAATTATTAAATAACCCCCTGTTGAATATTTAGGCTGCTATTCTCTATT
This sequence comes from Bos javanicus, assembly GCF_032452875.1. Classification (NCBI taxonomy): domain Eukaryota; kingdom Metazoa; phylum Chordata; class Mammalia; order Artiodactyla; family Bovidae; genus Bos; species Bos javanicus. The sequence goes on along the minus strand of NC_083877.1, from coordinate 76,489,905 downwards.
TAAAATTTTTTAATTTATTTTCTACTTTTGAGAGCAGATTTCTAACAGAGATAAGAGAGATACAAGAAACAGTCAAGGAATTTTATAGGAAGCCATAGCAGGAATAAATAGATGGACCATCTTACCTGCCACCTAAGAAATCTGTTTGCAGGTCAGAAAGCAACAGTTAGAACTGGACATGGAACAACAGACTGGTTCCAAATCGGGAAAGGAGTACATCAAGGCTGTATATTATCACCCTGCTTATTTAACTTCTATGCAGAGTACCTCATGTGAAAAGCCAAGCTAGATGAAGCACAAGCTGGAATCAAGATTGCCGGGAAAAATATTAATGACCTCAGATACACAGATGACACCACCCTTATGGCAGAAAGCGAAGGACTAAAGAGCCTCTTGATGCAAGTGAAAGAGGAGATTGAAAAACTTGGCTTAAAGCTCAACATTCAGAAAACTAAGATCATGGCATCTGGTCTCATCATTTCATGGCAAATAGATGGGGAAACAATGGAAACAGTGACAGATGCTTTTTTTGGGGGGGCTCCAAAATCACTGCAGATGGTGACTACAGCCATGAAATGAAAAGACGCTTACTCCTTGGAAGAAAAGCTGTGACCAACCTAGACAGCATATTAAAAAGCAGAGACATTACTCTGTCAACAAAGATCAGTCTAGTCAAAGCTATGGTTTTTCCAGTAGTCATGTATAGATGTGAGAGTTGGACTATAAAGAAAGCTGAGTGCCAAAAAACTGATGCTTTTGAATTGTGGTGTTGGAAAAGATTCTTGAGAGTCCCTTGGACTGCAAAGAGATCCAACCAGTCCATCCTAAAGGAGATCAGTCCTGAGTGTTCATTGGAAGGACTGATGCTGAAGCTGAAACTCCAATCCTTTGGATGCAAAGAGCAGACTCATTGGAAAAGACCTTGATGCTGGGAAAGATTGAAGGCAGGAGGAGAAGGCAACAGAGGATGAAATGGTTGGATGGCATCGTTGACACACTGGATGTGAATTTGAGCAAACTCTGGGCGATGGTGAAGGACAGGGAAGCCTGGTGTGCTGCAGTCCATGGGGTCACAAAAAGTCAGACACAACTGAACAACAACATTTCCCATCTCAGTTCTCCAGGCTCAGTTCCTTTCCCATAACCAGTGTTACCAGCTTTTCATGTATCTTTCCAGGAATGTTTTTTGCATATATTAGCAAATAGTCTGTATTGTTTTTCTCAGATTTTCCCCACCATATATTGTCCCTTATTGTCCTTTTTTCCCCACCCAGTGTATCTTGAAGATCATTTTCTATTAGTACACAAATGGGCTTCTCATTCTTTTTGCAGATATAGTATTCCATGATCTAGACATAATTTTAATTTAACCAGTCCTCTATTGGTAGACATTTAGAGTGTTTCCAATCTTCTGCTATTTCCAAAAATGCAGTGAATAAACTGATATGTGTTATTTTGCAAATGTATGTCTATCTGAAGGATAAATCCCTAGAAATGGAATTACTGGGTCCCAAAGTAAGTACAGTTATAATTCTGATCCATCTTGCCAAATTGCCTTTTACACCCTCTCCAAAAACATATGAATGTTTTCTCCCCCACTTCCTTGCCAACATGGTATTTTATCACACTTTTGGATCTTTGTGAATCTGATAAGTAAAACATAGTGTCTTGAGTACTTTCATTTTACTTTTGTACTTTTAGTATGAAAATTTTCAAACATGCGAGAAAGTAGAGATAAAAGTAAAATGAATTATCACCTAGATTTAAGAACTGTTAATATTTGACCATATTTGCTTGTTCATGTTGGGGCTGAAATATTTTTAAAGTAAAGTGAATAATTATCATGACATTCTACTCTTACTCTATCATAATAGGTTAGCATGAATATCTGAATAACAAGAGCATTTCCCACTTAGCTATAATACTGTCACTACACCTAACAACGGAGAAGGCAATGGCACCCCACTCCAGTACTCTTGCCTGGAAAATCCCATGGATGGAGGAGCCTGGAAGGCTGCAGTCCATGGGTCGCTGAGGGTCGGACACGACTGAGCGACTTCCCTTTCACTTTTCACTTTCGTGCATTGGAGAAGGAAATGGCAACCCACTCCAGTGTTCTTGCCTGGAGAATCCCAGGGACGGGGGAGCCTGTTGGGCTGCTGTCTATGGGGTCACACAGAGTCGGACACGACTAAAGTGACTTAGCATAGCACACCTAATAAAATGAATAATTCCCTTATACAATCTAATACCCACTTAATATTCAAATTTTCCTGTTGTCTCAAAGATGTCTTTTATCATTTGTTTGTTTGAACTAATTAAGGACTGTGTATTAGGTTTGTGTGTGTATGTATGTTTTTAATTTGTATTTCTATTATGAATAGCTTGGATAATTTTTTATACATCTAAGAGACTTTTATAATTTTTCTCTGTTAACTCTTTGTTCACATTCTTATTTCATTATGCTATTGGATTATTGGTCTTTTTTCTCATTAGTTTATAGATTTTCTTTACCTTCAAGGTAAGTTAGCCCTTTGTGATGTGAGTTGCAAATACTTTGCCTCATTTGTTTGACTTTGCTTATGGTATTTTATCCCACACAAACATTTTTTAATGCAGTTGAACTTTTAGTCTTTCATTTTACGACTTTGGATTTTGTGTTGGAATTATAAAACCCTTCCCTACACTAACATAAAAAAATTTTCTACTGTAATTGATTTTGGTATTTTTATGGTTTTGTTTTTTACATTTCAATTTTTGACCCAAATGAAATTTGTCTTAGAGTATGAGATGTGAATTTAACTTAATTTTTCCTGGATGGCCACCGAGTCTTATCAGTTCAGTTCAGTTCAGTTCAGTTGCTCAGTTGTGTCCAGCTTTTTGCGAACCCATGGAACGCAGCACACCAGGCCTCCCTGTCCATCACTAACTCCTGGAGTTTACCCAAACTCACATCCATTGAGTTGGTGATGCCATCCAACCATCTCACCCTCTGTCATCCCCTTCTCCTCCTGCCTTTAATCTTTCCCAGCATCAGGGTCTTTTCAAATGAGTCAGCTGTTTGCATCAGGTGGCCAAAGGATTGGAGTTTCAGTTTCAACATCAGTCCTTCCAATGAACACTCAGGACTGATCTCCTTTAGGATGGACTGGTTGGATCTCCTTGCAGTCCAAGGGACTCTCAAGGGTCTTCTCCAACACCACAGTTCAAAAGCATTGATTCTTCTGCACTCAGCTTTCTTTATAGTCCAACTCTCACATCCATACATGACCACAGGAAAAACCATAGCCTTGACTAGACGGAACTTTGTTGGCAAAGTAATGTCTCTGCTTTTGAATATGCTATCTAGGTTGGTCATAAGTTTCATGCCAAGGAGTAAGCATCTTTTAATTTCATGGCTGCAGTGATTTTGGAGCCCAGAAAAATAAAGTCTGACACTGTTTCCACTGTTCCCCATCTATTTGCCATGAAGTGATGGGACCGGATGCCATGATCTTCGTTTTCTGAATGTTGAGCTTTAAGCCAACTTTTTCACTCTCCTCTTTCACTTTCATCAAGAGGCTCTTTAGTTCTTCTTCACTTTCTGCCATAAGGATGGTGTCATCTGCATATCTGAGGTTATTGATATTTCTCCCGGCAATCTTGATTCCAGCTTGTACTTCTTCCAGCCCAGCATTTCTCATGATGTACTCTGCATATAAGTTAAATAAGCAGGGTAACAATATACAGCCTTGACGTATTCCTTTTCCTATTTGGAACCAGTCTGTTGTTCCATGTCCAGTTCTAACTGTTGCTTCCTGACCTGCATACAGATTTCTCAGATGTAGGTCAGGTTGTCTGGTATTCCCATCCCTTTCAAAATTTCCCACAGTTTATTGTGATCCACACAGTCAAAGGCTTTGGCATAGTCAATAAAGCAGAAATAGATGTTTTTCTGGAACTCTCTTGCTTTTTCCATTATCCAATAGATGTTGGCAATTTGATCTCTGGTTCCCATGCCTTTTCTAAAACCAGCTTGAACATCAGGAAGTTCACGGTTCACATATTGCTGAAGCCTGGCTTGGAGAATTTTGAGCATTACTTTACTAGCGTGTGAGATGAGTGCAATTGTGCAGTAGTTTGAGCATTCTTTGGCATTGCCTTTCTTTGGGATTGGAGTGAAAACTGACCTTTTCCAGTCCTGTGGCCACTGCTGAATTTTCCAAATTTGCTGGCATATTAAGTGCAGCACTTTAACAGCATCGTCTTTTAGGATTTGAAATAGCTCAACTGGAATTCCATCACCTCCACTGGCTTTGTTTGTAGTGAAGCTTCCTAAGGCCCACTTGACTTCACATTCCAGGATGTCTGGCTCTAGGTCAGTGATCACACCATCGTGATTACCTGGGTCATGAAGATCTTTTCTGTATAGTTCTTCTGTGTATTTTTGCCACCTCTTCTTAATATCTTCTGCTTCTGTTAGGTCCATACCATTTCTGTCCTTTATCGAGCCCATCTTTGCATGAAATGTTCCCTTGGTATCTCTAATTTTCTTGAAGAGATCTTATCATCAACACCCTATACCAAATAATCCATTTTTCCTCTTCATATTTGAAGTGCCACCTTTATCAGATGTTAAATGCCTATATATACTTGGGACTATTTGTGTTCCATTAATGTGTCTATCCATATGATAGTATCATACAGTTTCATTTGTTAGAAAAAACACCTGGGAAGATTGGTTACCCTTTATTACTCTTCTTTTCTGAAATTTTCTTAGCTATTTTTATAATCAGTTTTCTAGTTGTTTTTCTAGTTTCCCCTCAAACTTAAATTATATATTTTTTAAAATAATATTAAATATATAAATTTAGGATAAATTGACATCTTTATGATATTGAGTTTTCCTATTCAAGAATTTTGTGTGATTTTTCCATTTGTTCAAGTCTTTGGTGAGCCTTTGGAGACTTTCTAGATTTATATAGAATTTGCACAATTCTTAAAAAATTTAAGCTAAAAGGTTTTGTCATTTTATTGTCATTGGGAGTTTTCCAAATTCCTTTTTCAGGAAATGATCTTGCCATCACTTCAGTGGGTCCTTTAGCGTCTAGGATTAAATCTAAACTTCTTAGCTTTTCCTTCAAGGCTTTCCACATCTGATTTAAAACCTGTTTTCCACATATTTTCTTGTTACCTGTAGCTAGTCAGCAACTCTTGAACAAGCACTACCCTTTTACGTATCCTGTGTCATGGGTCCCCTCCTTCCTCCTCTGCCTGTGCAAAATGGTTTTCTTCACAAGCTCCTTCTTAAATGATCCAGTTAGAAATGACCTCTCTCCACTTTGATCTTTGACCATTTATTCTGTGTGCTTCTTATCTGATAATAATCCAATATTACCTTGTGACAGCTTTTGTATTATTAAAATGAACTGCCCTTTATCTCTTCAGTTCAGTTCAGCTCAGTCATGTCCGACTCTTTGCGACCCCATGAACCACAGCATGCCAGGCCTCCCTGTCCATCACCAACTCCCGGAGTTCACCCAAACCCATGTGCATCGAGTTGGTGATGCCATCCAGCCATCTCATCCTCTGTCATCCCCTTCTCCTCCTGCCCCCAATCCCTCCCAGCATCAGGGTCTTTTATCTCTTGCTGCTGCTGCTAAGTCACTTCAGTTGTGTCCGACTCTGTGCGACCCCATAGACGGCAGCCCACCAGGCTCCTCCATCCATGGGATTTTCCAGGCAAGAACACTGGAGTGGGTTGCCATTTCCTTCTCCAATTTTATCTCTTTTTTATCTCTATAAAACTATCAGTGGGTCTTTGCCTTGTTTCCTCAACTAGACTGCGAGGCCTTTGGGGAGAGTGAGGCTGTCTCCTGCTTCTTGCAGCGTCTGGGCCCTGCAGCCGGTGATGGTAGTAACATCAGTGATAGCAATGATAGTTCACGTTTATGCAGACTTTCTGTGTGCCAGGTACATTTTAAGCACTTTCCATGTATGAACTGATTAGCGGGTAAATACTTGAGTTGTGTTGGGTTTATTTGACCTCAAACTAAACCTTTGAAGGGGAATGTAAAAAAAAGATCAGCTGGGCACAATACCCAGACAGTGATTCTAGCTCGCTCATCAGAGAGGAAGGGGAATTTTCTGAGGAGGATGGCCAGAGTCAAGGAAGGGAGGGGAGAGGAACAGGCAGGAATGGAGAGGCCCTGAGCTTGATGGTTGTGGAGACGAGTATTTTCTGAGGTTCTGGTGGTTTCAAGTCAGGCTGTGCTGGTAGTTGCCCCTCGGCAGGGTCTTGCTGAGGCCTCTTTTCCACAGTGGTTCCCTGCAGGATGGGCCAGGTCCCCTGGGGACAGCCGTCCCAATGCTTGGCTGTCTCCCTGGTCTGTCCGCACCCCAGGGTTCCCAGCCCAGCTTGCTCTGCACCACTCCCCTCCCTCTCCTGCACTCAGACAGCTTTGCTGAGCACCTGATGGGAGTGAGCGTGAAGCATGTTGATGAGAAGCGGCCAGGGCTATGAGCTGATGGAAATCATCCCCACCTCGGGGCCTGCCTCTCCTTAACAGTCGTGAGCCTCTTGGAATATTTCCCCCATCTCAACACTACAGACTGTTTCAGGGTGCCTGGTGTCCTAGGCAATTGCACCCCAGCCTTCATGTAAAAGGCAGCCAAGAGCCTACCTGCCTGAGCTCTAAACCTGCAGCTCCAGCATTTAGAGGCCTCATACACATCATTTGTTGAGAACTGGAGAGCTCTAAGTGTGATTTACATCTGTACTGATCCATGTACCAGGCAGGCAGCCTAGAATCAAATTCCACGTCCCAGTTAGAAGCTCTTCCTTACACTTTGCTGAGCACAAGTAAACAGGTCTCAGCACCCACATAATGAACTCTTTAGATTTTTAAAGACAAGAAAAGATGAAGGAAAGAAAGGACTTTGACTTTTTGAGACAGTTACCTACTAAAGGGCAAAAATTCCAGCCCCTTGGACAAACCCTCCACAACTGACTAGAAAGGTTAGCTTCTTACGGAGCCGGTCTGATCTCTAGGGAATGCATTGTGGCATGGGGCTGAGGCTGGCTCTGTTGAATCTAAACATGTTCCAGCTTAAATTCAATTGCTTTCCTTCCAATATATCATCAAAAGTTTACTTACATTTTGCTGAAGCAAACCTAGAAATCAGGGAAGGGTCCAGTAGAATAAGCGTTTTTTTCCCCTTGGAACTTTGCCCAGAGGCCCAGAATGAATAAGCCACATTTTAATTTTATATTTGTTATGGTGGATTTGTATAGTCAGTTGTAGCATTTTTCCTCTTCTTAGAAGTCTTATTTAGATGGCTTCCAGAGAATTCCTTACACATGACTCCAGAACTCATCATATTTATAATCAAGTTTGTCTGCAACGAGGAGGGGACTCTTTCCTGTCCTTGAATGCCCCACCTCCACTCAGGGCCTGGCATCTAATGACTGTACAGTGAGCAATTGCTGAATGAATGAATAAGCGAATAAAGGGTCTGAGTTGCTAACACCAAAATAGCCACGAAGTGGGAAGGAACTGGATGCTGTGAGCCTCGGGAACCGCCAGGAGTATCCCCTCGAGGCCATGCTGGCTGGGCTCCTCTTGTTGTTAAGTCAGATATTTAATAATTGAAGAAGCCAGCCCTTCCACAGTTTGGGCTCAGTTGAGCCGACATTTATCCTGCTTTCACGGCGCTGACATTCCCTCCTGGCTGGACTGCTCGGAGTCTGCCCTGACTGTAACCAACCTGAGCACACTCTCCCCAGGGACCCTCCATGGCCCAGCCATACTGCCAGGTCAGCTCCCACCTGGAACCCTCAGCCACAATGCCCAGAAGCAGTTTGCCACAGGCTGTTCACTAAACTGCTCTCCTTGTTTCTATCTTTTCTGCTCCTCTTCTCTCTCTCTTTTACCCTGTCCTCCATTCTTTTTGAAGTCCCAGTCCCTGTCTTCTCTCCAGCATCTCAATCAAGCTTCCTAGCCCTAACCAAACAGATACCAGCATTTATTTTACAGTAGCTATTTTAACGGAAGTACTAAGAGGTAGCCCACCTGAACTGGCAAAGCCTGGGCCAGCAGCCTGGTTTGGACTGAGGCTCATTCAGGCCAAGGGTGTCAGCTTCCAAGGTCTGAAGATGGAAAATCCTGCCTGCCATTCTGGAGGCAAGAAAGAAAACTTAGTGCACAGCCTCCAGCCCAAGCCCCAACTACCCTTCACCCAACCTGGATCGCATTTTCCACGTGGTCTCATTGTCTCCATGTTCTTCCTTCTCCTCTACGTACCAACAGCTCCTTGAGGGCAGGCAGTGTGTTTTGCTTTTATGTATCAGGAGACTTGGTGTAGGAGCTGGATAACCCTCCACACAGCCAGCTACAGTACAGCTCCGGAGACCTACTGTGTGCCAGGCTCCAGGCTTTGGGGATATAGAGATGCACAAGACAGACAACTTTGCTGGACTCTAGGAGCCTGCAATCTTGCAGGAAAGACAGACTTTCAACAAATCCAAGTACAAGGAGAGAGAAATGAGCAATGCAGATGTAGGGGGTCAGGGCACACCATGTGAGACCCAACCTAGGGGTCACAAAAGCTTCCCGGAGAAGCACTGTTTCCGCTAACTCTTAAAGTATGACTAGGAGTTAGGTGAAAGGGATGGGATGAGACAGAGGGGCAGAGAGAAAGCCTTCTAGACAGAGGGAGTATTTGTTGGGTGAGTGGACAGGTGAATCTGACGTTGAAATCTGAGCTCGCTGACCCAGGGGTACAGAGCATTCTGATGGGCACAGGCAAGCAGGTGACTAGGTTCGGGGCGCCTTGATTCCATGGTGCTGGAAGTTAACAGAAGGCTGCTCTCTGGTCACCAATGCTCCCCAGAGGGGAATAGGATAGATGGGATAGAATAAATATACCCACCTCCTCTGCCAGGGATGGGGCAATTCTGGGTTAAGGTGAAAAACCCTCTGGCCCCGTATCACATGGCAAATGGACTCTGCCAATCTCAGGCACCTCACCCAAGGTTCTTCTCCCCACCCAGATGAGCGGGAAGTTGTTCAGAAGAAGACCTTCACGAAATGGGCAAACTCGCACCTGGTGCACGTGTCCTGCCGCATCACCGACCTCTACAAGGACCTGCGGGACGGGCGGATGCTCATCAAGCTGCTGGAGGTGCTCTCCGGAGAGATGCTGGTAAAGCCCCTCCCCTGGGCCCTGTGGCTGGTCCTGGGTCCCCTCTGCAGGAAAGACACGGCCTGGGACCTCTCCACTTCTCACAACCTGCAATAGTAACGATGCAGTGTGTCCATGTGACTGATTGGTTCTCTGAACTTACTCATCTAAACATGTGCTGTGCTTAGTCACTTAGTCATGTCCACCTCTTTGCAGCCCAAAGACTGTAGCCCGCCAGGCTCCTCTGTCCATGGAATTTCCCAGGCAAGAATACTGGAGTGGGTTGCCATTTCCTTCTCCGGGGGATCTTCCCAACCCAGGGATCAAACCCACATCTCTTGTGTCCCTTGGATTGGCAGGCAGATTCTTTACCACTAGCCCCACCTGTATGTCTCAGCATAAATGCAATGACTTTCCATCTAATATATCGATCAAAACTTTAGTTAATTTTGCTGAAGTGTCTCAGAATTTCTTGCTTTTTTCTGGCCACTCCCACCTCCTTGACTTTCTTCTCTTGGGATCTGGTTATCTTTGGCCTGCAGTGAGCTTACCCTCAGGCTCCTTGCAAAGGCTAAGACAGATCCCATTACCCAGCTGGAGAATTTGCATCCTTTGTGGAACCAGGAGGAAAGAGTGGAAGATATTTTCCTGTGTGTCCATCACTCTTACAAGTGGAGATTTATTTCAGGCCCTCTCAGTTGTAACTCACCCAGCAGCAGTGCTGCCTCTGCAGGAGAACCAGGTCAAGGCTCATGTTTTGTTCCGTCACTTCCACTGTGACCTTGGAGCTACCAGGCAGGACCTTCTTTGTCTCATTTCTCCCACGTGTAAAATGATACCTGTACCTGATGGCATAGGCTAAGAGCCTTGGGGTTTGAATGAAAGATTCCACATTCTTCTGTTGCCTTTTCAACTCCAGGCTGAAGTTAAAGAATGCCTCTTACCCTTCACTGAAGGCCCACTAGAGAGACTTACCACTAAGAACCCTTCAGATGATGCAATTACTCAGCAATGGTGGTCCCTTGAGCTTCGGTTGGGGCCATGCAAGGGTGAGGAGGGAGGAGGTCAGATGGCAGGATGGACCTATTTTAATCGCCAAACTGAAAGCCACTCTTATTGCCAATCAGCAGTAAATAGTTCTAGAGGTGTGCCTGGCGCATAGTAGATGCTCAGTTAACTCCCTGTTGTGTTACTTATCTGAATGTCATCTATTACCACTCACAAGGCTCTGTTTAGACCGAGGAACAGTACTGGTACAGCCCACTTGCAGAGCTCTGGGTGCTCAAGGGAGGGAACCCCTGAATTTTGCTGAAAGTGGTGGGGTTGAAACGTTGTCGAGGAGTGAGCTGGGAGGTGGAGTTTGGCATGGGGTGGATGCTGATGACAGGCGCTGGTCCAGGCGTGACCGTGAGGTTCTTCCCTGCCCACGGGGGCAATGGCGTCCCTCAGCCAAAGCCCACGAAGGGGAAGATGCGCATCCACTGCCTGGAGAACGTGGACAAGGCCCTGCAGTTCCTGAGGGAGCAGCGAGTGCACTTGGAGAACATGGGCTCCCACGACATCGTGGACGGCAACCACCGCCTAGTCCTCGGCCTCATCTGGACCATCATCCTGCGCTTCCAGGTGGGTCCCCGGGCCTGAGAAGACGGTGAGTGAGTGTGAGTGCCCACGTGCGTGTCCCCAGCGACAGCTCTTGTAGGAAGGAGAGACCATCCTGAGCATCACCAACTTGCTGAAGCTGAGCGCGAGCAGCCCAGTCAGTGTCGTGGTCTTTTGAGAGAGAAGCTAGAAACTGGGAGCTGGACTCAGATCCGGCTGCTTTTGCCAGATCTGCTTTTGCCCCCGTCCCCCCACGTGGGTAACTCTTTGGTTTTCTAAATAGTTTGATTCAAAATTTGCAAAGACAGTGCAGAAAATCTGCTGCTGTGTTTTCCAGTCAGAAGCTTTTCTCTTCCCACTGAAAGTCCAGGTCTCATTGTGTAAGGAAATTTAGGAAGCCCAGGGGAAGGAAAGCAGGGTCTTCCACCTGCTGGTTTGGGGCAGAAAGAACCCAAGTTGGAGGAGGGAAGGGCCGGGAGAAGAAAAATAACACTCAACTCCCATCCTGAGGATCTCCTGTAAGTGGTCTCGGGGGTCCAGTCTCACTCACTGCGGGTGTGTATGATGAAATGGTAATAACAGCAGAACTAGGGAGGATGAAAAGGCAAGAGGAGCCACTAATCCAAATGCGACACCTTCCAACAGTCATGCCATCCCACGGCCCTCACAGCGTCGTGCCTCCTGAGGAGGAATGAGGCCAACGTGCATTTATTCTTGGCCTCCCCTTCAAGTTTCTGATTGGAGCCGTCTCCTCTGACCTGGGGAGTACAGCAGGGTAGCAGGCCTCTGGGACCTGAGGCCCCAGCCTGTGGTGTGGCTGCAGGGCTGGTAACCAGAGGAGGAAAGAGGAAGGGGGTTCTTCCAGGGAGAACTCTGGGCCAGATGCAAACCTCAGTCTCCCCTCTCTTGTTCCCGTGCCCCCAGATTCAGGACATCGTTGTCCAAACTCAAGAAGGCCGTGAGACGCGCTCAGCCAAGGACGCGTTGCTCCTGTGGTGTCAGATGAAGACGGCAGGGTATGCCCTGGGGACCAGCCGCTAACATGTCCCCACCACCCTCTTCACCCCCCACCCACATATTACCAGAACTATAGCAGCTTGGGCATATTCAATGCAAAGTCTATCCCGACCTGATTCTTAGAGGCCCGGAATGTAGGATTCTATCCCAGAGTTGCCTGGGTCAGACCGTGGGGTCTGTGGGGGTGAGTGTCTCTGGGCCCATCTGATGGGGGAGCCTCTCTGTGGGGCTTAACAGCCGCTGTCTTGTTGACCGTTCGAGAAGGGTCAGGTCCACCCCTCTCCTTCACACACTTGTAGGGACCTCAAAAGAATCTGTTTCTTAGGTCTTAATGTTTCTTTTGGATGCAGCTACCCCCACGTCAATGTCACCAACTTCACCTCCAGCTGGAAGGATGGCCTGGCCTTTAACGCCCTGATCCACAAGCACCGGTAAGAAGGGGGAGCGGGCTGCGGGAGCTGGGGATCCCATGCGGGGAAGGGGGTTTGGATACTTTGCACTTAGCGTGTAGGTTACTAGCCAAGCTCCACAGGAACATTAAACCCCCTGTGCCTGCTCCTCTCACCCTCAGCATCCTGCCTCCCTTAAATCCTCCTTCCCCACACGCTGGTGCTCACGGCTCCCTCCTCCATCCCATGTCCTCTTCTCACTCCTCCTGTTCAGCCCCTTCCTTGCATCTGCCCAGGGTCTTTGCCCTGTTGGTGGGGGACACCATGCCCCCTGCCCTCTAACAGTCTAGCTTCATCCCCAGGCCTGACCTGATCAACTTCGATAAGCTGAAGGACTCCAACGCCCGGCACAACCTGGAACATGCCTTCGAAGTGGCCGAGCGTGAGCTGGGCATCATCCCGCTCCTTGACCCTGAAGGTGAGCTGGCACCCACCAGATGGGCAGGGCACCTGGAGGCATGTGGCGGTGTTGGGCAAGCCGGGGGCACAATGTGGGCCTGGGGCCAGACCAGGGCCCTGTTCCGTCTGCTCTTCAGCTCCAGACTGGCTCCAATGCCTCCCCTGCCCACTTGGGAGCCATTGTAGTCTTGCCCTCCTTTTCCCTTCTTCCTTGCTTTGTGGTCCTAATATGGATTTCATCCTCTGGCTTAAACCGCAGCCCCATTCCTCTTCCACTCTTGCCTGTCACTCGGTACGTGTAGTTGAACTTCGTGCTGGAGACACAGGGAGATGAACCCCATGAGCCTGACATTTCCAGCTTCTAACTGGTCCTGAGAGCCCACACTTTCCCCTTGCAGATGTCTTTACAGAAAACCCTGACGAGAAATCCATCATTACCTACGTGGTGGCATTTTACCACTACTTTTCCAAGATGAAGGTGCTGGCGGTGGAGGGCAAGCGAGTCGGTAAGGTACGGAGCTGCTGTGAAACCAGGGACCCCAGCTCCCTGCTCTCCATGTGCAGGCCTTGACAGACACTCCCTTTCTCTCCTAAGAGCTTTATGTCTGGACCCCAGCCATAGGAAAGGGCTCACATCACTCCCACCAGCCTCCTCTGAAGCCAAGCATTGCCACGTTAATGGCTCCCAAGCTGAATTCCAGCGCAGGTTGATGATCTGTCCTCAACAAGGTCATAGATCTGAATCCACCTTCCTCCTTCAGACCTATGTCTCATGAACATTCCCTCAGGAACAAAACAGGCTTTTACTTATTAGTCTATTGTGGTGTCAGATCTCTCAGGCTTCCATAGCCAACCCGGGAGCCACCCCATTCTACAGACCCTCACGCTGGGTCCTCAGCTCCTCCAGGGTAGGAACCTTTTCTCATTCATCTTTGTGCACTGGTGTTGAGCAAAGGCAGTGCCTGGAAGCCTTCCATCTTTGTTGTTCAGTTGCTCAGTCATACCCAACTCTGCGACCCCATGGACTGCAGCATGCCAGGCCTCCTCTGTCCCTCACCATCTCCTGGAGCTTGCTCAAACTCCTGTCCATTGAGTCAGTGATGCCATCCAACCATCTCATCCTCTGTTGCCTCCTTCTCCTCATGCCCTCAATCTTTCCCAGCATCAGGGTCATTTCCAATGACCTCGATCCTTAATACCCATTTTTAAATAAACAGGACTTTGGCTCCTCTGGTGACTGATGTCCTGGGACAGTGGGCTTTCCAGTCTTTTACAGGGTGAGAGAGGGCGGGGAGCTGTTCCTGATCGCAAACATAGCTGGGTCCCTGCTGCACCACCTATCCAGCCCTCTGTTCAGCAGTGGTCTTGGGCTCTGGGGACAAAGCCAACATAAACACTCTAGGGCTTGCGAGGAGGAGGACCACCTCAACTGTGGTCCCCGTTGGCATCTTCACTGATGTCCTCACTCTTCTCATGAGAATGAGTTACAAGGTGATTCCCTAGGTAATCGACCACGCCATTGAGACTGAGAAGATGATTGAGAAGTACAGTGGGCTGGCCTCGGACCTGCTCACCTGGATCGAGCAGACCATCACCATCCTGAACAGCCGCAAGTTTGCCAACTCCCTGGCCGGTGTCCAGCAGCAGCTGCAGGCCTTCAGCACCTACCGCACCGTCGAGAAGCCACCCAAGTAAGGGCCCGGGCACCTGGGAGGGTGGGCATCAACTGCTGAGAAACCACCTCCCAAAGGTGAGAGGGCCTGGAGAAGGGATCTGAGAGGCATGTCTTGGATGTCAGGGAGCTGCCTGTCTGTCACCTGCTTCATCCTGTCTTGTCTCCCTGCTCCCAAGCTGTCAGCCTGCATTGGGTAACCCCTGACTCAGCCAAGGGAAGTACTTTCTCAGATCCAGATCCCTGAGTGGGGAGCGGGAGTGAAATCTCAGGCTTCAGAATCTCTTCAAAGAACCTGTGCTGGAGACTTCCTCTTTCCTGCGCACCGAGCTGTGGGTTTGTTCTCTAGTAACGACCTCTGCATCCGCAGCCCCAGAGCTCGCCACGTGCGGCCTCCTTGATCATCAAACACATCCTTCTTCTTCTCTCCCGTCTGTCACTGCTCATCCATCAGCAGAGCACTTAGCCTGCCTCTTGGGACTCTGCTCCACTGCAGTGTGTGCAGGGCCTGCGTGCACATATGCACACGCAAATACAGCCACGCGTGTGCACACACACGCACACGTACATACACGGCATTCTAGCTCGCCTGCCCTCAGCTTGTCCAGCTCCCCTGAAACAGATTTCTAGCTCATTGGTGGTACCTGTGCTTTATTCCTCCCCTGCTCGTTCATTCATGACTCACAAACAGGGAAAGGTCAGACGCAGAGTCTAAAATGTACTATAAATGAATATCTGATTTCTGGCCTGATACTAACCATGTTTAAAGTCCTAAACGCAATCCAGGTAATACCTCCCGTGAGTCTACCAGGCACTGCACACAGGGGTGGTAGCTCTTGGCTGCATAAGACAGTGCTCGAGGTCACAGCCTCCTTGACGTGCCTATGAGCAGCAGGTATATGGGCTGGCCTCTGGCTGCCTGGGAACCTTGCTTACCAGCTGATCTGCGACTGCCACAAGGATGAGGGAAAAGTGGGTAGATACTTGGCCACGTGCAGAAATGGGAAAATACTCAGTTACCTGGAGCTCAGCTGGACATTGGGTTCTAGACATCCATCCAGCTGCCATCATCCCCTCCCCCTGAGATCCTCTCCAAGCCCAGCCTTTCCTCCCCCCTCAGAAGCATCTGGACTTTTGGACAGTTGTCAGGACAGCCATCTCATTAGTACTCAGGTGAAAGTTGCTTTCTGTGCAATATGTTCTTACATGGATAATGCTGCTTCAAAGGCTTATTGACTCACTCCATAAAAAACTGAGTAAAGAGCTAGTGGGGAGCCTTTAGCATTTGTAGAACAGGGAAGAATTTCTTTGTATTGATTGGTAACACTTGATACCTACAGGAATTTCCAGAACACTTAGCCATTCCCCCATGGAAACAAATGATAAGCAAACACTGCAGTAGTTGTGTTTTCTTTGATTTATGTTGCAAAGACTCAACCCCTATTAGGTCTCAGGTGGTGAGTATGATAGACTAATGTTGTAACAGGTAAAACATATAGATCCTCTATCCTTTTTTACTTTTAAAAAATTTTACTGAAGTATAGTTGATTTACAATGCTGTGTTTCTTTTTACTTTTTAAAGAGAAA
This sequence comes from Bos javanicus, assembly GCF_032452875.1. Taxonomy (NCBI): domain Eukaryota; kingdom Metazoa; phylum Chordata; class Mammalia; order Artiodactyla; family Bovidae; genus Bos; species Bos javanicus. The sequence continues at coordinate 76,474,020 of NC_083877.1, read as the reverse complement.
TATGCTTTGCTATCCACGCTCCAAGATGCCAGGGTTCCATGTTTACTTAAGAAAGAAACATTGGCTGTGGGAGTCTCAACACTCATCACCCAACCTCTGTTTTTTCCACAGGTTTCAGGAGAAGGGGAATCTGGAAGTCCTACTTTTTACCATCCAGTCCCGGATGAGAGCCAACAATCAGAAAGTGTACACGCCCCACGATGGGAAACTGGTGTCCGACATCAACCGGGTACAGCCGCGTTTTCCATTTCACGTTGCTAGTGGGTTGATTCAACTCCTAATAGAAGCACAGGGAATGGTCCCTGGAAAGGGTTAAGTCAAGCCACTCTCTGTGTGCTGTTGTTAATGACACAGCTGGCTATTGAGGGAGCTGTCTGAGCCTAGCCCTGAGAGGTCAGACTCTACCCACCATCCTTCCATTCAGAGGTGGGGAGAGGGGCAAGATAGGAGACAGGGATGAAGAGGTACAAACTGCTACCTATCAAATAAATAAGATACAAGGATTTAATATACAGTATAAGGAATATAGCCCATATTTTATGATAACTTTATATGGAGTATAATCTATAAAAATATTGAATCACTATGCTATACCCCTGAAACTAATACAATACTGTGAGTCAACTATACTTCAATTTCAAAAAAAGAAAAAAGAAAAAGAGGCAGTGGCTACACAGTTCCAGCTCAAATGCCATGAGAATGGGGATTCAGCAGGCTTGCCAGTGGGTTAACTGAGCTTCTCCTAATGAGGGCATAGGGAATGGTTCCTGGGCAGGGTTAAGCCAAGCCACTCTCTGTGCTGTCAATAATGACCAGCTGGCTGTTGAGGGTACTATCCAAGCCTGGCACTGAGAGGTCTGGCTCTACCCACTGTCCACCTGTGCAGTCCCCTCTTCAGATGCCCAGAGTCCAGTTTATAGCCTATTCTCTATAGAACCTGGAGGGCTTTTAGGGAATATCGACTACTTTTAATGAAGGTGAATGCCTTGTGACACTTTGGAGATTTGGAGGCCTACCACTGCCTGGAAATTCCAGTGGAATGGTGGTGGCCATTTACTCAATAGGAATTTACTGAGCACCCACAGAGGCAATAACACTATATGAAACCAACACTGACTTACGGGAAGGCCAGTTTAGGGGAAGAGGGGACTGGGAGGTCGTGATCAGTGCTCCCTGAATCTTCAGTTGGCTTAAACAGAAAAACCTGAAGGCTGGGTTCTGTCTAGATTCCTCAAATCACTCAGTACTGGTGAAAGAGTCGGGATGGGACCCCCAAATCCCAAGAGCTCTCATCTGCCCCTCCCCGCGCAGGCCTGGGAAAGCCTGGAGGAAGCTGAGTACCGGCGGGAGCTGGCCCTGAGGGATGAGCTCATCCGGCAGGAGAAGCTGGAGCAGCTGGCCCGGCGCTTTGACAGAAAAGCTGCCATGAGAGAGACGTGGCTCAACGAAAACCAGCGCCTCGTGGCCCAGGTAGTGGGGTGCACGTGGGGCTGCAGACGGTGGGGCGGGCAGAGTGGGACAAACCTCTCCACAGGCCTTTCAGCCCTGCTCCCTGTGATTGGGTGGGTCGGGATTGATATCTGAAAAGGAACTCTCCCAGATCGACTAAGTCTCACTTTTTAATTATTTATTTTTTGGCTGCACTGGGTCTTCATTGCAGTGCACGGGCTTAGTGGCAGCATGTGGGATCTTAGTTCCCCTCCAGGGATCGAACCTGGGCCCCCTGCATTAGAAGCGTGGAGTCTTATCCACTGGACCTCCAGGGAATTCCCTATTAAGTCTCATTTTAAGAAAGAGCCACACAATCCAAAAATGGCCCCAAAAGTTATCCCCCATGAGCCAGGAGCATCACCCAGAGCCAGAGTTCAAGTTGATATTTCAGGGGTCCTCTGGGGATGCGATGGAAGCTGTGCACCTTGTGAGTGTCAGACACCCCTTGGACTCTGGCCTTGAGGACTGTGTCACATTTCACTAGCTAAAAACTGACCCCAGGACTGATTCTCCATGAGAGCATCTGTCCCTTCCCACCTGGATCTTGGCATCAAATTAAATTCCATCTAGAAGGGGGAAGCAAGCATTCTGAAAGAACTGTAGAGTGTGCAGGCGCCCCAGAGAGCATAGGGCAAGCCCTCTGTGTGCAGCTGCAGGGTTTCCAGTAAGAAGCCCCTTCCTGCCCAGAACAGGTCCTCTCCAGGCAGGGTGGTGAGTGCCAGCAGGTGTGAAAGAGCTCTGTTAGTGATAGTCATCACATGGATGGCCCAGTGAGTAAAATCACGAGCATTTTGCCAAGGTTCTCGTGAGACATTTAGTCTTTGGAACTTGTCTCTGATAAGGTAGGCTGAAAAAGATGGCAGAAGGGCTTTCTCCTGCAGAAGTTGCTCCTAAAAGACCTGCCATTTCTCTGTGCTTGGGGACCAACCAAGGGGACCCTAACCAAACTGCCTGTTTTTCTCCCTGGGGGTCAGGATAACTTCGGGTACGACCTGGCAGCAGTGGAGGCTGCCAAGAAGAAGCACGAGGCCATCGAGACAGACACGGCCGCCTATGAGGAGCGGGTGCGGGCCCTGGAGGACTTGGCCCAGGAGCTGGAGCGGGAGAACTACCATGACCAGAAGCGCATCATGGCCCGCAAGGACAACATCCTGCGCCTGTGGGACTACCTGCAGGAGCTGCTGCAGGCCCGGCGCCAGAGGCTGGAGAAGACGCTGGACCTGCAGAAGCTCTTCCAGGACATGCTGCACAGCATTGACTGGATGGACGGGATCAAGGTGGGCCTGGGCACCCCCACCCCCTCCACCTGGGGCTTCAGCGAGCTGTGCTTCCTAGGCACCTCCCAGCCCCACGCCCGAGTCAGAGCAGAGCATCTAAGGCAGCAGAGTGTCTGATGGCATCTGTCTCTCAGCAGCTTGGCTCGCTCTGCTCCTGTCTGCTGTATCCCCGGTGATCAAGAAATCTGGGGTTCATAGTTACACAGGTGCCGGCCTGCAGGGCCTGGATGAGACAGACCTCCCTCAGGAGCCTGGAGAATCGGGCTCTGAGTAATCACGATCTGACTCTAGTTGGCATCCAGACCTTGGCATCCAGGGCCACGGGGAAGTCTGAGTCTCCTCTCCTGCTATCACAGTGGCTCTCAACTGAAGACTCACAGCAGACTGACTGGGGCTTTCTTTCCTTTTTTTTTTTTTTTTTAAGATTTTTCTGATATAGGCCTTTTTTTATATCTTTTTTTTTTCTTTTTTTTAATTTTAATTGGAGGCTAATTACTTTACAATATTGTGGTGGTTTTTGCCATACATTCACATGAATCAGCCATGGGTGTACATGTGTTCCCCATCCTGAAGATATAGGCCATTTTTATTGAATTTGTTGCAGTGTTCTGTTTTTTTTGGCCCTGAGGCATGTAGGATCTTAGCTCCCCGACAGGGAACAAACCCATATCCCCTGCACGAAAGGTGAAGTCTTAACCTCTGGACCATGAGGAAAGTCCCCCGTGGAACTTTCTTAAAATATGTACACCCAGGTCCCACCCCTGGGGCACACATGGGCAGACTGAGTATAGGACTTGATCTCTTGAAAGATGCTCCCTGGATGATTCTGATGGGCACCCCCAGTGGGAACTCCCGCTCTGTAGCCTCTTTCCCATTGAGCAGCTGCATTTTCCAGCTGCATCTGACATCCTGGTCCCCAGTGCCACGGACCCTCTCTTAGGAAGGTTATTCTCCCAGCATGAGGGTCTCTTCACCTTTCCTTACTCCCTCTGCCCTGTCTGTCCTCTTCGCCAGGCTCACCTCTTGTCTGCTGAGTTTGGGAAACACTTGTTGGAGGTCGAGGACTTGCTACAGAAACACAAGCTGATGGAGGCTGACATTGCCATCCAAGGGGACAAAGTGAAGGCCATCACCACAGCCACCCTGCAGTTCACTGAGGGGCCAGGTAAGGCTGCGGGTTTAGGTTTTTCTGTTGAGGCCTCTGGCCCAGCACTCCAGCACCCCAGGGTGGATAAATCTAGCTGTAGAATTCTGCCTCTTTCACCAACACGTGCTACCAGAAAGAAGTTTGAGGGAGAGCAAAATTCTCCAGAGAGTAGGCGACTGCTTCAGTCATCTATTATCAGAAAGGTGTGTAAGCACCAAGAAGGCATCCTTCGTCTTTCATCCTTTTGGCTAGCTCAGGTCTTAATTAGGTGACCCCTGCTGCCTCTCGGAAGAATCATCTAGAAATTAATGCCTGGGTCTTTTTAAAAATAATTTCACATTTTGCATTTCTACTGAGAGCTGATCCAACTTTTAACCTCTCTTATTCCTGGAGTTTTAGTGGAAACTCATTATTAAGAACCAATTAAAAGCCTATCCTCTGAGCACCTGAGACCCCATGCATCCGGTCCCAAAGCCCCAGTGAGATGGCAGGTTCTAGGTGGTGTGGTTCTAGATCTGAAGCTTGCCCAGAGATGATGAAGCCCTTGTCCCCTTTGTCCTTCCTCTTCCCATGCCATCCAGGGTACCAGCCTTGTGACCCCCAGGTCATCCAGGATCGTGTCAGCCACCTGGAACAGTGCTTCGAGGAGCTGAGCAACACGGCAGCTGGGCGCAAGGCCCAGCTGGAGCAGTCCAAGCAGCTCTGTAAGTTCTTCTGGGAGATGGATGAGGCCGAGAGCTGGATCAAGGAGAAGGAGCAGATTTACTCCTCCCTGGACTATGGCAAGGACCTGACCAGCGTGCTCATCCTGCAGCGTAAGCACAAAGCCTTTGAGGATGAGCTGCGCGGGCTGGATGCCCACCTGGACCAGATCTTCCGGGAGGCTGAGGGCATGGTGGCACGCAAGCAGTTTGGGCACGAGCGGATTGAGGTCCGGATCAAGAAGGTGTCTGACCAGTGGAACGAGCTGAAGGACCTGGCTGCCTTTTGCAAGAAAAACCTCCAGGACACTGAGAACTTCTTCCAGTTCCAGGGTGATGCAGATGATCTGAAGGCCTGGCTACAGGATGCCCACCGGCTGCTCTCAGGGGAAGACGTGGGGCACGATGAAGGGGCCACACGGGCCCTGGGGAAAAAGCACAAGGACTTTCTGGAGGAGCTGGAGGAGAGCCGCGGAGTGATGGAGCACCTGGAACAGCAGGCGCAGGCCTTCCCCCAAGGGTTCCAGGATTCCCCAGATGTGACCAACCGGCTGCAGGCCCTCCGGGATCTCTACCAGCAGGTGGTGGCCCAGGCGGACATGCGGCAGCAGAGGCTGCAGGATGCCCTGGACCTGTACACGGTGTTTGGGGAGACAGATGCCTGTGAGCTGTGGATGGGCGAGAAGGGGAAGTGGCTGGCCCAGATGGAGATCCCGGACACGCTGGAGGACCTGGAGGTCGTGCAGCACAGGTCAGAGCTGGCCCTCCCCTCTCACCACCCCCTACAGTCTGCACTCCTAGTCCCCAAACAGCCTCCAGATCGGCAAGGCCCTCTCTGAGAAGCTATCGGATGCCCTTGGTCCCAGAGGCCAGGCACCAGGAGTCACGAGTTCTCATCTGGCTCTGTGGCTTTGGGTACTTCACACCACCCCCCCCGGGGCCTTTCCCAAAGGGGCTCTTTCTAGTCCAAGTGTTCAATGACTTTTCAGTGACAACAGCCTTTGTTCAAATGAATTGTATATGGAACCCCTGATATGTAACACAGAGGAAAGCGGAGGGGACATGATTAAGGGGGAGGTGAGAGGCTAGAGCCCATAAGCTCTGTCTTTTGGTGGTAGTCCCTAAACCACATGAACCCTCAGGGGCCTCAGAGACCAGTTTGTAAACTGTCAGTCCAAGGCCACTCTCATTTGCAGTATTTGAGTTCCATCAGCATTCCAGCATGGCAAGGCTTGTCCCCAGCATCCTGAGTACAGAATCCAAGGAGCTGAGAGAAAGAGGCCACTCCTTGATCCTGTCCCGGTGGTCCCATGCTGATGCTGGATGGACCTGGGCTCTTATCTCAGAGGGGTCAGCTTTCATAACACAGGATGCCCACAGCCTCAGCAGCGCGCCCTTCTCCTCCCCAGGGACGGAGCACCTGACTGGGGAGGTATCCTTCGGGTGGAAGCAGTGGAACCGTGTTCATGAGCAGCAGCTGGGCCAGTGGAGGTGTGGCAGGTGCTTTCTGTGGCCATCAACACCGCCCACACCTCATTTTTCCTCCATCTCTGTTGAGGCACTGGCCTGTAGAAGTAACCAGGTCTCTCCTAGCCTCATCCAGGAAATGCTAAACCATGAAACTGGACCCATGAACCAGAAAAGAGGGAGTGTCAGCACACCTTTCTCCTTTCTCCCCTCTTACCTGGTGGAAGGAGGTGGAAGGAGAAAGCAAGAGCGTGGCAGAAAGCAAAAGCCACCGCTGCCTTAGCAATCCTCATTTTCTCTGTCCACATCAGGTTTGACATCTTGGACCAGGAAATGAAGACATTGATGACTCAAATTGATGGCGTGAACCTTGCTGCCAACAGCCTGGTAGAGAGTAACCACCCACGCAGTGCGGAAGTGAAGAAGTACCAGGACCGCCTGAACACCAGGTGGGATGTGGGGAGGGCTTGGAGATGGGGGCTTCTTTTCTGGCACATCTGTGGGGTGTGGCCCGGAAGTCAGGAGGCCTGCTATGCATGCCAAGTTTGTACCCTCAGAGTTCCTGCCTCCATCTGCCTTGGTCTCCTTCTGACCCTGGAGCTATAGCCTCAGGGAGGAGGGACCTGGGTGGTGACCAGCCCAGGGAGAGAGATATGTTCACAGAGCTGCAGTGCTGTGCCCAGAATGGGTGTGTGCTGAGCAATGGAGGAATGCCCTGAGTGCATCCACAGTTAGAATCAGGCCATGTGGTTCTTAGGCCACATTTCCCCGGACGTTCTTAAGCAGGGAAGATTGCTTTCTGAGAGCTCTTAAGTACTGTCCATAAAAGAAAGCTCCTGTTTGTGCCAGAATGCGGCATTGATAATGAGACTGGCTTGAATGAAGAGGAGAATTAGCAAGAAGTCTTGAGCACACGTCATGGCCAGAAGGAAAAACAGGCCCTAAGGAGCCTTTGGAGAGGGACTGCTTAGGATGTAATTGCCACACCAGGACAACGCATGCACCTGTGTTCCATTCGGTGCCCTGGGCTTTACATGCACAGCTCCATGCTCACTGCCTCACCACTGCCCCAATCCATTGCCCCACACTTGTGCCTGAGCCCTGCTCTGCCTGAGGCAACCCGGGAAGTGGGGTTAGGGAAGACTTGGCTGTAAAGAAAAGGAGCAGCACAGGGGGCTTAAGAGGAGGCAAGGGGTAACCTCCTGATACTTGGGAGCCACCAGATTGTCTCAGCATCCAAAGAAGGGGGCTGTAGTTCAGGAGGGTCCTCTGCCAGCTGAGGTTTATGCCAAGGAGGGGGATACCTCCAGTTCTTCTTTAGGCTTGGAGGTAACAGTGATGCGCGTGTGTGTGTGTGTGTGTGTGTGTGCGTGCGAGACAGACAGGAGGAACTTGTCAGCCAGTAATCTGCTGCTTTGAGGAGCTATAGTCAGAGAATGCTGTTACAGACCCCTAAGCCATTCACTGTCCTAAGTGGAATACACCAAGGTACTTGCCATCCTTAGAGGCCTGAAAAGGTAAAATGGCTTTCCATTACGTCTGAGAATTGGAAGCTTCCTGAGCCACATTTCCCAGGCAGCCCGCATCCTGCACAAACGCTTCCTCCCCATGTAGCCCACCCCACTTGGGGTCAGTCCCTTTTGTTAAAAGTCGGTTCTCATCGTGAGTGGAAATCTGCCTCCTTGAAATTTGTATACATCGGTTCTGGCTCTGCCTGTTAGAGATATTGAAACTTACTCGAATTCTTCTTCCACGTGATAGCTCTTCGACTGTTTCTAAAGACAGCTGTCCTCCTTCACCTGCACCCACCGTCCTGCCTCCTTGTGGGTGCTGTTCTCCATACAGGGTCCATCCTCCTCCAACAATATGGTCTAAACTGTGCTTGTTTTCAGGCCAGTACAGGTTTTTCTCCTTCACAGTTTCCAGGATGAAAAAGTATCTTTCCTTGACTGATTTAGAGTTTCACACTCTACCTTTTATTATAATTACTTTCATCTTTGAAGAAGTTTTCTACTAGACTGTAAATGAATAAAGAGCAGTATCTTATAGCGGCCACAGTATCTTGTACAATGCCCACGGTATCTTATATAGTGTCCACAGCATCGTATATAGCGTCCACAGCTCTGAGTGCCAAGATTTTATTGTCTGAGGCTCCCTCTGTTGGGAATATTCTTTTCGCAGGTATCCTCACTCCCACATGTTACTCAGACCTCAGGTCACATGTCCTCTTCTTGGTGCAGTTTACACTGACCACCCCATTCACAGTATCATCTCCTCCTTCCCATCCAGTTCCTCTGCCTCAATCCCATTTTCTTGCTTCCTTTTAAAGATTTTTAAAAATTGTTTATTCATTTATTTTTGGCTGCGCTGGGTCTTCATTGCTGCATGCAGGCTTTCTGTAGTTGCAACGACTGGGATCTACTCCCTAGTTGCAGCGAGCAGGGGTTACTGTCCAATTGCACTGTGCGGGCTTCTCATTGCAGTGGCTTCTCTTGTGGAGCCCAGGCTTTAGGCATGTGGGCTTCAGTAGTTGCCACCCACAGGCCTTAGAAGTTACAGAAAAAGGGCTTAGATGCCCCGCAGCATGTGCAATCTTCCTGGACCAGAAAGTGAGCCCATGTCCCCTGCATTGGCAGGCAGATTCTCAATCACTAGATCACCAGGGAAGTCCCCCCTTTTTTCCCCCTTTAAATTGGATTTTTTAAAACTGTTTATTTGGGGGTTTTTGGTCACACCACGTAGCATGTGAGATATTAGTCTCCCAACCTGGTATTGAAGCAGCGCCCCCTGCATTACAAGTGCAGAGTCTTAACCACTGGACCACCAGGGACTGGTGCTTAACTTTTCTCCATTGTACTTGTCACCACTTGATGGAGTAAGCACTCACTTGCCTCTGCCCATTTGAATGGGAGCACTTTATTTCATTCGTGGTTCTATCCCCGGAGCCTAGAACAGTGGCACAAGACACGTACGTGATGTTTGTGTGATGTAACACCGAGCGTAACTGAGGACAGAACGGAAATGTGCCAGGCTCAGCACACCTGGGAGAAGGCAGTGGCAACCCACTCCAGTGTTCTTGCCTGGAGAATCCCAGGGACAGAGGAGCCTAGTGGGCTGCCGTCTATGGGGTCGCACCGAGTCGGACACGACTGAAGTGACTTAGCAGCAGCACACCTGAGTCACTCAAGCACTTACCAAATATGTGATTACCTCCCACCATACACATTCTGGTTGACCAATATTATCTTGTAATATCTTGGGCCCAGGACCACACCTGGACTCCTGAATGGCCTGGCCAGTGCTGCCTAGAGCAGCTCTAACAACGTCCCCCCTTTTGGAGACGGTGCAGGGGAGGGGAAGGTGGGTTTGGGAAGCAGACGAGACCCGAACGTCACCCTGTCCCCTCTGTGGCCCCTGCCTGGTGGCTGCAGTGAGGCCAAATCAAGAAAAGCCTGGAAAGTCACCATGGAGCCTCCTTCCTAGGGGCACTGCCAAATGGTCTCCTGTGGCTTCTGGACGGGGCTGGGAAGCTTCCCAGCCCGGGGGCACCTCGCTTTCCTTTCACAGTAGTTTCAGACCACCTTGGGGGGAACCTCCAGCCCCTTTCCCTTAACATCCAGCCTCAGCAGCATCCGTGTTACAGGCACAAAACTCCCCAGAGGTCAGGGGCCTTACCTCTGGGCTCTTCTTCCCTCTTTCCTGGAATTTCCCATCCTTTCTCTGGGCTCGTCCTCCTCTCTCTCTTGGAACTCCCGATCCTTCCCAGCCCTCTTCCCACTGCTTTGCAAACCTGTCTTCCACCCCGAGACTGAGGTCACCCTGGGAATGCCCACAGTGCACTCTACCCATTCCATCTGCCTCCTCCCTCTACCACCATCCCCAGGTGCCTGGGCTTCAAAGATGAGTGACTCAGGGCCCCATCCTTAAATAGCTCACTGCTGGTGATGTGTTCACTGAAGCACAGCTCAGATGACCACCGTGAGACCTGCTCTTACCACCCCTCCTGCTCCTCACAGCTCCCTTAGTCCTTTCTGCCTGGTGTGTGCTATGTACGTCGTACTTTATATTATTGTTGTTTGATGAGTTTATCGTACTTTCTTTCTAACTCATACACTCCATGGAGCAAAGTCTGGCTATGACTATTATTCCCTAAGGCCCAAAGCCAGAACAAAGTCTGGCTATGACCGTATGTTCCCAAAGCTCTTCATAATGCTTATACATTGTGGGTAATCAAGAGAGATGAACTCAGTTAGTGACTGCACGTACAGCGTACTCTCGTGTGCTTCCGGGTCACGGTGATGCAGGATGAGCAAACCCAGGTCCAGGGGAGGTGTCCCTGGTGGTGTGCCCAGACTACTGAGCGGCTCTTTAGAAGAGGTTTACTGTGGGCTGCACACCAGTTGCAGGACATCTGGCCATCTTTTGCACACTCCCCAGGTTCATTCCACACAGCACATGAAGGTTAAGATGTTTTCATTTCAATCCCAACTTCTCCTTCCCCCTTCCTCCTCTTCTTCCTTCTCTTCACTACGACTCTTTTCTTTGACAGCCATGCTGGCTTTCCTTAGGCCCTGGGCACTTGGAACATGATCTTAGACATTTGTGTGGTTCCTCTGGGGCAGCTGGGATCCTGTGTCATAAAGCTTTCTTATGTTGATAATGGGGTGTTTCCAATTATTTTCAGTACAGGCATACCTCAGAAATAATGTGGGTTCAGTTGCAGACCAGCCCAATAATCAAATATCAAAATATCAATATCAAAATAAAATGAGTCACACACAAATTTGGGGAGTTCCCAGTGCATATAAAAGTTGTTTACAAAAAATACTGTAGGCTACTAAGTGTGCAACATCATTATGCCTAGGAAAACAAGGTACAAACATTAATTTAAAAATACTTTATTGCTAAAAAATGCCCATCCTCTGAGCCTTCAGTGAGTCATAACCTTTTTGCAATAGTAACGTCAAAGTTCACTGCCCACAGAGCACCGTACAAGTATAATAATGAGAGAGTTTGAAATATTGCAGTAATTACCAAACTATGATAGACATGAAGTGAGCAGAGGTTGCAAAAATGGCACTGATAGATGTTTCAACAAAGGATTGCTACAGATCCTCGAATCATAAAAGAAAAGAAAAACAAAAGCCCCATAGTATCTGTGAAGTACAGGAAAGCAAAGCTGAATAAAACGAGATATGCTTGCATTTCAAAAACTCTGGGAAATTGTATGTTTGCCTGAATTTCAACTACATATAGAGCTTACATGCAGAGCATCATGTTGCTTTATTGATGGTTGTAATAACATCACAGCTCACCTCCTGCTAATGGAAAGCTCTGGCAGTTCTGTTGTCTTGAGTAAAATTGGATGAACTGACGCATCACAGTTGGTTGGAGAGATGACTCTTTTTTCACTGTGCAGGTTCTATCAGGGGAGACTCTGGTGGGAAATCTGGAAGGGACACCCTGTGGGAAAGGTGAAGGAAGAGGCTGTCTGACTCCCGTCTCCCTCGGCAGGTGGCAGGACTTCCAGACCATGGTGTCCGAACGGCGGGAGGCCGTGGACTCGGCCCTCCGGGTCCACAACTACTGCGTGGACTGCGAGGAGACTGGCAAGTGGATCGCGGACAAGACGAAGGTGGTGGAGTCCACAAAGGACCTGGGTCGGGACCTGGCGGGGGTCATTGCCATCCAGCGCAAGTTGTCGGGGCTGGAGCGTGACGTGGCTGCCATCCAGGCCCGTCTGGGCACGCTGGAGCAGGAGTCACAGCAGTTGATGGCGTCACACCCTGAGCTGAAGGAGGACATTGAGCAGAGGCAGGCGTACGTGGAGGAGCTGTGGCAGGGCCTAATGCAGGCCTTGAAGAGCCAGGAGGCCTCCCTGGGGGAAGCCAGCCAGCTGCAGGCCTTCCTGCAGGATCTGGATGCCTTCCAGGCCTGGCTATCCACGACCCAGAAGGATGTGGCCTCCAAGGACATGCCCGAGTCCCTCCCGGAGGCCGAGCAGCTCCTGCAGCAGCATGCGGCCATCAAGGACGACATCGACAGGCACCAGGAAAGCTACCAGAAAGTCAGGGTGTCCGGGGAGAAGGTGACCCATGGCCAGACGGACCCAGAGTACCTGCTCCTGGGCCAGCGGCTAGACGGCCTAGAAAAGGGCTGGGATGCCCTGAGCCGGATGTGGGAGAGCCGCAGCCAGGCCCTCACCCAGTGCCTCGGCTTCCAGGAGTTCCAGAAAGATGCCAAGCAAGCTGAGGCCATCCTCAGCAACCAGGTAGGGAGAGGCACTGGGGCTGGGGGCATCTCTCAAGGCAAGAGAATTTGTAGGTTATAAGCCTGCGGACGTGCTATGGGGCTCAGGGATCACACTGTGCTTTTCTTAGTTTCTCTCTAGTTCAGGGGACAGTCCTCTTTGTTCCTTATCACGTGCCCTTTCCAGTCCCGTGTCCCAAACTGTGTCTTATTCTTGGGCCAGTTAGAGGCTTGTTGCTGTTCAGTCGCTCAGTCACATCTGACTCTTGGTGACCCCATGGACTGCAGCATACAAGGCTTCCCTGTCCTTCACCGTCTCCTGGAGTTTGCTCAGACTCATGTGCATTGAGTTAGCAGTGCCATCCAACCATCTCATCTTCTGTTATCCCCTTCTCTTCTTGCCTTCAGAGAAGAATTTTTCCCTGGATGGCTATCCTTCCATCTGGTTTGGGTACCCTACTCATCAGGTGCCCTGGGCAGGGGCAGGGAACAGGACTCAGGGACCTTCCTCCTTCCACAACTGCAGGGGGCGCCATTCACGCTGTAACCTGCATGGCTGCACATGGTGCTCCTGCCTGGCAAGGGCCCTCTCCTCCACCTCCTCACCTCCATGCCTTGTCTGGAAACTTGCTTCGACAGGAATATACCCTGGCTCACTTGGAGCCCCCAGACTCCCTAGAAGCTGCAGAGGCCGGGATCCGGAAGTTTGAGGATTTCTTGGTGTCTATGGAGAACAACCGGGATAAGGTTTTGAGTCCTGTGGACTCTGGAAACAAGCTGGTAGCTGAGGGGAACCTCTACTCAGACAAGATCAAGGAGAAGGTGCAGCTGATTGAGGACAGGTACTCTCTGCCCCGAGGGTCAGGGGGCCGGAGCCAGGTAGGGTAGTGGTGCAGTACACAGCACCCTCGTGACTTGTGGTTCCGGCTTTCCTTGTAGGCACAGGAAGAACAACGAGAAGGCCCAAGAGGCCTCGGACCTTCTGAAAGACAACCTGGAGCTCCAGAACTTCCTGCAGAACTGCCAGGAGGTAAGGCTCCAGCCAGGCTGGCCACTTTGCAGGAGATTCCCTCTAGAAGCATGGTGCCCTGGAGGTGGGAAGTCCTTTCTAACTCAAGAGTCTGGATTCCACAAGCAGAGAGCTCTGGGCTCATAACGGCTTAAGTCTTTCATCTTCTAGAATCTGGTTTCACGATTTTTTTTTCAAATCTGTAAAGATATCTTTTAATTTGTCAAGTCTGGGACAAGATTTCTCAAAAAGTGCCCCGAGGACTATCTGTATTAGAATCACCTAGGGCCCTGGTCAGGGTTGGCCTGAAAATCATGCGACCTTTGCATGATTGTACACACAGGGCCCGGTATGTACAAGGGCCTCCTGTTTGGTTTAATACTCTGCTGTTGCCGGCTTGCAATTCTTAATGACTTTGAATATTTCCATTTTACACCAGGCCCTGCAAATTATGGAGCTGGTCCTGGCTCTAGTTAAGCTCAGACTTCTGGGCCCCAGTTGGGCCCAGATGAATCAGAACTTAGGGGATAAGATAGAGAGCAGCATTCTCAACAAGCTTTTCAGTTGGAGAACCGCTGAATCAGAAGTTCTTCACTCAGCCTGGGGTGAGCTGTCCAGGAAAATCTTTACCCTGCACTCCTAGGTCTCTCCATGAACAGTGCTTCCAAGTGGAATGGGGCTTCCCCTGACATTTTTGTTGCTTCCATCCTCATACCCCTTTGCTCTCAACTCAAATGACTTTGTACTCACCCACCTCTGCCCTTGGTACAAGCCAAGCTTGGTGTAATGCCAGGACATCTTGGAAACATGAGAGACTTAAAAGTTCTTCCTTCACTGTTATTATAGGATCCGCCCTTGGCTTTGTCCTCAAATATTTTTTTCACCCTACTGCCAAAGGGTGGATTTAACCCACCATTCAGTAAACTCATGTTGAGCTACTGCTATAGGCCAGGCCCTGTCCTTGGTCCTGGAAATGTGGAGAGAAGTGTGAATATCCTGGTGTCGTACTGCATGTGCTCTAGAGGGGAAGACACGGTGGAGCCTGTGTTTCAGCCCTGAGACTATGCAGGTTAAGTCTCCTGTCCTGGGAGTTAGGGATCCTGAGTCAGAGGGGAGTACTCTGTTGTGTTCATACTTCCTCCCCTTGGCCTTCTTCTTCTGCAGCCAGAGGTGGGCAGCAGGTTCATCCATGAGCCCCTGGCCAAAGAGGGACACTCAGGGACCATGGATCCCATTCTTTCTGCCCACAGCTCACTCTCTGGATCAATGACAAGCTGCTAACATCTCAGGATGTCTCCTATGATGAAGCTCGAAACCTTCATAACAAATGGCTAAAGCACCAGGCATTCGTGGCAGAGCTGGCTTCCCACCAGGGGTGGCTGGAGAACATTGACGCGGTGAGCAGAGCAAGTTATGGGGTCTCTGCTTGGGGATGCTTCCTTGAGTGGAGCTGAGCATGGGGCACAGGCACTGGCCCGGAGCTTGCTGAGCAGTATAGAAGCTGGATGTGAAAAACTCCTCCAAGTAGTGGTTAAACCTTGGAACTCCTGATAATCCGATGTTGTTAAGCCTGCACAGAATGGGTGCCTCCTGTGGGTCACTTGAGTCTCGGGACAGTCCAGTACACTAAGAACATGAGCCTGTGCATCCAGTACCAGGAGGGCAGTAATCTCTTGTCTGCCATCCATCATCCTCACCAGGATGTCCTGCCCAGAGGCAGGGGGATCTGTGAGATGAGCAGAGTGGGCCAGGGACTACTGACCCTCATTGTTTGGATGAGCAGAACCACCAGGGAGTTGTCATTCATAGCAGAGGTCCTGTCTGTGACAAGCTTGTCCAGGGGCCCAAGTCAAAAATATGGCTGGAGTCAGGCCTGGGAAGAGAAAGAGAGGAGAAAGAGGAGCCTCTTGCTCCTGTCGCTATCCAGAAAAAGCAGGCCTGGGAGCCACACTAGTTTGTGTCCATCGTAGTTAAGTGTACAGGCTCCAAGCCAGGCTGCCTGACTCCTTAACCTCCACATGCCTCAGTTTCTGGTGCAAATAACTCTGGAGGTACAGAGTTTTTCAGCTAAGCCTCACCCAAGTTCTAGACAGATCCATTGCCTCACCGACCTCCCCTCAGTTAGCCCTTGGCAACCACCTGGAGCAAGGTGACTCTCCAAGGGTCCTCTCCAACACCGTAGGGTGAACATTTCTCCTTCCCCACACAGGAAGGAAAGCAGCTGATGGAAGAGAAGCCCCAGTTTGCGGTCCTGGTCTCGCAGAAGCTGGAAGCCCTGCACAAGCTCTGGGACGAGCTTCAGGCCAACACACAAGACATGGCACAGCACCTGTCAGCTGCCAGGAGCTCCGACCTGCGCTCGCAAACCCAGGCCGACCTCAACAAGTGGATCCGGGCCATGGAGGACCAGCTGCAGTCAGACGACCTGGGCAAGGACCTGACCAGTGTCAACAGGATGCTGGCTAAGCTGAAGGCGAGTGAACGGGTTGCAGACTGGGGCCATTGGCATGGAGGGAGTCTTGGCAGCAAATCTGCAACCTGAAAGGGAATACCATCCTGTTCCCTTAGCTAGGCTGGCTTTTATCATGTCTCCCAGTTTATAACCCAGCTCCTACCCTCTGTGGCGGGTAAGACAGGGACGGATCCAGCCAGGGTGATAAAAGTGTGCATAAGAAGTGTGGCATAGGTGCTCAGAGAAGCAAAAGGTGAGGTGGGGGCAATCCAAGAAGACTCCCTGGGGAAGGCTGAGTGCAAGCCAGGCCTTGGAGGATTGGTGGGACGTGGACGATGAGGAGGAGGGGGGCTTGCCAGGTGCCAGGCCCGGTGCCGACACCATCCTCTCATGTCCCAGCGCGTGGAGGACCAAGTGAATGTGCGCAAGAAGGAGCTGGAGGAGCTGTTTGCCCAGATGCCCTCGCTGGGAGAGGAGGCGGGGGATGAAGCCCTGAGCATTGAGAAGCGGTTCCTGGACCTTCTGGAGCCCTTGGGGAGGAGGAAGAAGCAGCTGGAATCATCCAGAGCCAAGCTGCAGATCAGCCGGGACTTAGAGGATGAGACGGTGAGTGGGCACAGCAGCCCCCCTTCCCCAGCTGTCATCGGAGTGGCTGGCTGCTGCCCAGGGCAGTTCTTGGCAGGAGTCGCCTGGTCATCTCACCACCTCATTTCATAGGGTGCTTGTAATGATTACATTAAACATAAAAGTAAGCCAGTGCCCTTTGAAGGGTGGCTCTCTCGTGGACCTTAGGGGCCAGACAGACTTGGGCTCGAGATCCAGCAATGTTGCCACCCGCCTTGAAGTGACCAGGAGCAAGTTACTTGGAACCTCGGTTCAGAGTATCAGAATGCCCCCCTTTTACAAAACACTGATGGGGTGTTGGGAGGAACAGGAGGGACACAGTAGGCAGAGCTGTGTCTGACCCGTGGTGAGTGATGGAAGGGTGGCTGTGGTTGTCATCAGCTCTCTCCTGCCCTCTGGTCTCCGCAGCTCTGGGTGGAGGAGAGGCTGCCTCTGGCCCAGTCGACCGACTATGGCACTAACCTGCAAACCGTGCAGCTCTTCATGAAGAAGAATCAGGTGAGTCCTGCTACCTGTTCAGTCCCTCCTGCCCCCACCACTCCTCAGGCAAGAAGGCCCAGCTCTGACGACGCAAAGCCCCAGCAGCAGATTACAGACTACTATTCTTGTTGACAGTTTCAGGGTTCCCAGTCTGTATTCTCCTGCAGCTTTGGTGATAGCAGAGAGAATTCTAGGGGAACCATGGGGGTTGGTGAACAGGAATGAGGAGTCCAGGTGCTTTGGACTTTGGGGCCATGCAGGGCACAGGTGAGTATAGGACCTGGAGGCCCTGGCCTGGGGTTTCACGTGCTTTGCAGCTTCTGTATTCCGTTGCCTCCCTGAGAGGAGGCTCATAGCTCCTGGTGTCTCTCCTGTCACTGCTTTGTCCCTTTTTCAGGGCTAAGCTTGGCCTGTTAGGTCTCCTCAGGGCAAGTAGGCTTCTACTCTCTGAAACACATGAGGATGCTTGTGGGGCTCTAACCCCCGCTTCATTTAGAGGAAGCCACTAAACTTGGACTCTGAGCCATAGGAACAAACATCCATTGGCTGTTCTGCTGTTTTAGGCCTGATTGGGAACTTCTGTGGCGTTGGTCAGAAGCCTGGAAGCAAGCGGATGCTCGTCCTCTGTCAGGGCTGCAGGGAAGCCTGCGTCCTCTGGGAAGGCCAGTGGTATGGGTTTGTGGTCTGACCATGCAGTCTGGCCAGGGGCTGACTGTACCCCTGCTCTTAGTTGGAGTCCCTCCTGCCTGGTTTGCTCTCTGGCTCAGGAAGCGGGGGGCAGCTGCAGTGTCGATCAGGGAGAATCTGGGAACTTAGAGAAGAGCAGAATGTCCCAGAGTGACAGTCGGTACTGCAGCAACTTGGGAAAGGAAGGTCATGGCAGACAGTACTTACTTCTTCCAAAAATGTCAGCAGCCAACATCTGCCCACAGAACCCAGCAACTGTGCCAGGGCATGAATTAATTATACTAAAAGTGGTTTCTTGAAACCTCCCTCTAACTCTTTGCTTCCAGTTGGCATGATCATGGCACTGAGGCTCCAGTGGCAGCACGTAGGTACCCAAACTAGAAAGTGGTAGAGATAGGGGTTCCACTAACACATCAGCCTCCAGTTAAAGGGGGAAGGCTGGCAGAAGACAGTATCCTTGAGGCTTCAGTTTCCTCTACTATAAAATGAGCCACCTCTGGTCCTTTCAACACTCAATACTTTAGTCTCAGAGTTATTGCCAAATGATTTTCACCTCCCTGGGCTGAATATGGCTATTTCAGGAGAAGGGCAAGAATAATATGGATGGGGTTCCCCTTAACATGAAGGGAAAGACAATCTCTTGGGTGAGCGTGGCTGCTCCAGTAAAGATGATTTTAGGCTAGCCCCACTAAAGCTGAAATTCCATTTTATCATTCCTTCTATTGCAGTAGTCCGTGTGCATCAGACTCACCCAGAGGGCCTGTTAAAACACACTTGACCGGGCTCCACCCTAGATCCTCTGCAGCATACTCTGGGAGCAGAGCCTGATAACTTGCGTTTCTATTAAGATCCTAGGTGATGCTGATGCTGTTGGCCTGGAACCCCACTTTGAGAACCACTGCTCTAATGGCCATCACTGTGACTAGAACCCAACCTGCAAGGTGCCTCATGAAGGGTTCTCAACTCTAGCTGCACATTAGAATCACCCAAGGGAAACCTTTAGACATACGAGTGCCTGGGCCCCATCTCAGATCAACTCATTAGGATCTCTGGGGATGGGGTGGCCCTATCTATGTCTAGTTTCCCCCAGTAATTCAATGTTCAACCAGGGTTAAGAAGCACTGTCCAGCCTGGCCTGGCTCCCACCTCCCCCTGAATCTTCTGTCTTATCCCTTTCACCCTCCCTCACAGTATTCTAGCTTGCCTGGCCCTTTGGACCATACAGGTTTCCTTCCAGGGACTTCCTTGACACTGGCTTCCTTGACACAGGTCCTTTGGACCATACCAAGGTTTCCTTCCAGGGACTTCCTTGACACTGGCTCTGTCCCCCTGCCAGCAATACTCATCCTCCAGATCTCTGGAGTTTCTTTCTCTCATCGGTCACGTCTCACTCAGATGTTATCTGTACAGAAAACCCTTCCTGGACCGCCAGCTAGAGTGGCCACTGCCACGCCTCAGAGAACAATCTTCATCTCCTTGGTGTCTGTTCTTTGTATCACCTGTTATCTACGTTCATTTATTTATTTACATGTTTACCCTTCCTCTACTAGAGTGTACACTTTATGAGGGCAGGGGTTTTGTTTATCTTGTCCCCATATTGTCCCTAGAACTGGGCCTGTTACCTTGGAAATAATTTAATAACTAGGTATTAAATGGATGGAGTCAAGGAACAAGATGTCCTAAGTAAGCACACTGAGCAGAAGCCTAGGAAGGAATTTGCTTCAAAGGAGAGAGACAGAAACAGCTTTCTAGTATACCTGAAGAGTTCATAGATCTCAGGGAAAGTAAACAGGTGAGTGGAAGCTGACACCCTGGGTTGTTTGCATACAGTTGCAGAGACCACAGGAAATTGTCTGACTCGAGATTCCAAGCATCAGGTGTAAAGGTGCCTTTCAACAAGTTAGGTGACTTACAGGTATTGATAGTTCCATGTATTTTGAATGCTGACGGTCACAGCACTGGCCATGTATCCTGTTCTTGCCCATCACCAAAGTGGGAAGAAAATACCATTTTGGTAACTGAAGTCTCAAGCAGGAAATAATACAAAGCTCAGAAAAGATTTAAGAAATAGAAACAGAAAACAAAACAAAATCCTACCCTGAATAAGGAACAACTGCTGACTATTGTTTTATACAGAGTAAAAGTTGCTAAAATCAGATCCCAGAAGGCCATTTAAGAGTCGTTTTCCAAAAACAAACAAACAAACAAACAAAAGTCATTTTCCTCTCCTCCACCATGCACAGCAAATCGAGCTGTGCTGAAATCGAGCTCTACTGAAACAGGAGTAGGGAACCGTCAGGAGCTCCGGCTCTGGGATCCAAGAGAGCCCGTGTTCAAATCCCACCCTGTCACTCAAAGCCCACAGGGACTTTAACCGCTCTGTGTTGGCCTCCAGTGTTTATCTCAGAAGCTCACGGGAGGGTGAGAGGAGGGTGGGTGGACCCAGCACTGCACTGGGCACATGGTCACAGGCCGTTTTTACGGCCACCCGCTCTGCTCAAGCTTCCCTAAGTGGTTCGGGGCGAGAGGTGCCCGGGAGGGGCCCTGCGCTGCCCTGCATGGTGGGAAGGCCAGCCCCTGAGCCTTCAGCCCCTGAGCCCTTCCCCTCTGGCCACAGACGCTGCAGAACGAGATCTTGGGCCACACGCCCCGGGTGGAGGACGTGCTGTACAGAGGGCAGCAGCTGGTGGCGGCGGCCGAGATTGACTGCCAGGACGTGGAGGAGTGCCTGGGGAAGCTGCAAGGCTCATGGGACACACTGCGGGAGGCAGCGGCCAGCCGGCTGCAGCACCTGCGGGAGGCCAGCGAGGCCCAGCAGTACTACCTGGACGCGGGCGAGGCTGAGGCCTGGATCGGCGAACAGGAGTTCTATGTCTTCTCCGACGAGAACCCCCAGGTCGGCTCGGGCAGGGTCCAGGGTTGGGAACCAAAACCAGCTGAGAAGAAGAGCCAGGGGGGAGGAAGGCTGTCAGGGGGGCACCTGGAAGGCCAGGTGTGTGAGGAGTGAGGGCAGTGGGCAGGGGTCCAGGTGCCTTCAGGACACCCCTCCTCTTGAGAACGTATGATGCATGTACTCCAGCCGGGTGCCCTGTTCAGTCGCTCAGTCGTGTCCAACTCTTTGCAACCCCACGAACCACAGCACGCCAGGTCTCCCTGTCCATCACCAACTCCCAGAGTCCACCCAAACTCCTGTCCATTGAGTCGGTGATGCCATCCAACCATCTCATTCTCTGTCATCCCCTTCTCCTCCTGCCCTCAATCTTTCCCAGCATCAGGGTCTTTTCAAATGAGTCAGCTCTCTGCATCAGGTGGCCAAAGCATTGGAGTTTCAGCTTCAACATCAGTCCCTCCAGTGAACACCCAGGACTGATCTCCTTTAGGCTGGACTGGTTGGATCTCCTTGCAGTCCAAGGGACTCTCAAGAATCTTCTCCAACACCACAGTTCAAAAGCATCAATTTTTCGGCGCTCAGGTTTCTTTATAGTCTAACTCACATCCATACATGACTACTGGAAAAACCATAGCCTTGACTAGATGGACCTTCTGAAGTTGGCTGTGAATTTTAGTGTGTGTATCTATATCAAATCACTTTCACATTATACATTTAACCGTGTAGCATTTCTTACTAATTCCTCTACCTACTCCTATATTGCTTCTAGTTTCTCAGATGTTCAGTTCCGTTCAGTTCAATCGCTCAGTTGTGTCCAACTCTTTGCGACCCCATGAATCACAGCATGCAGCATGCCAGGCCTCCCTGTCCATCACCATCTCCTGGAGTTCACTCAAACTCACATCCTTCGAGTCAGTGATGCCTTCCAGCCATCTCATCCTCTGTTGTCCCCTTCTCCTCCTGCCCCCAATCCCTCCCAGCATCACAGTCTTTTCCAATGAGTCAACTCTTTACATGAGGTGGCCAAAGTACTGGAGTTTCAGCTTTAGCATCATCCCTTCCAAAGAACACCCAGGGCTGATCTCCTTTAGAATGGACTGGTTGGATCTCCTTGCAGTCCAAGGGACTCTCAAGAGTCTTCTCCAACACCACAGTTCAAAAGCATCAATTCTTAGGCGCTCAGCTTTCTAGTTAGATTTGCTCTAACCCAAGAGTTCTTCACGTCTTTTTGTGTGTCAGGGGTTCTATGCAGATGTACTGTGGTGGGAGGGTGTGAGAGGTGAGGTTAGGGGATCTCTAAAAGCTGGGGTGATACAGGAAGTTTTCATGAGGAGAGAGGTTGGACCAGGGCCTGGGAGGGTGGATGTCAGGTAAGAATTGAGGGCGTCGAAAGGAAGGTAGGATGCGGGCATTGCCGGGCACCGGGAGTAGCAGGAAGAGACCGCACAGCGCTCCTGGGGTGTCCCGCAAGCCTGGCCCTCCCGCATCTCGGGCACCTCCTGGAGCTGCGCTGTGACCTGGGTGACATGAGCTCGTGCCCTGACAGTCCACTTCCTCCCAGGATGAAGAGAGTGCCATCGTGATGCTGAAGCGGCACTTGCGGCAGCAGCGGGCGGTGGACGAATATGGGAGGAACATCAAGCAGCTGGCTGGCCGGGCCCAGGGCCTGCTATCCGCAGGCCACCCCGAGGGGTGCGTGTGCCTCCGGAGGTGACCTGGCCAGGTCCTGGTCACGCCCCCTGCCCCTGCCAAGCAGGATCCCTTCAGGTCCACGAGTTTGAGAAGTCTACCTTCTGGACTGCTGGTTGGCCCCAGTTCCCTCTTGCATCGTGGTTTAGTGTGACTTCAAACAGGGCTGATGGAAGGAGGCCTGGTTGGCAAAGAGATTAGGGAACAGAGTAGCAAAACTGCCTGCGTGGTGAACTGAGAGCTCCCATCTTTGGAGGAGTTAGTCTTCTGCATCTTTTAGCCTAGTCTAACCTTGCTTTTTGTGTGTGGTCCAGAAGGTAGGTCAGGATCTCGCAGTGTCTCGGCAAAATCATTATATGCCGTCTAAACTGTTGAGTGGTATGGGTGCAGCGTCAGTGGAGCCCACTGGGTCAGGCACCTCAGGCTGCCCCCAAGCCTGGCCCTGTCCTCAGGGCACCCACAGCAGCCACTTCAGCATCTCCTAAGGACCCCCAGGGACTGAAGAGCCCCTGGTACCGCACACCCCTCCCTAAGGAGCCAAGCAGGCCTGCTCCTGGTGGAGCCAGGCTCAGACTGCCCACTCCCCTGCCAGCCTCCTTGGAAGAACAGTGGAAGAGTTCTCCATCCAGACCAGTCTCTCTGAGCTTCCCAGAGTCAGGGGCAGGGACAGGAGGCAACTCCTGGCAGAGGACACATTTCCTCATCCCCTGAAGCATCATGGTCTAAGGGATGGTTCCTTTTCTCCCAGCTCTTCCCCATGAAAAGTCACTGCCATATCTTCGAAGCTGTGCTCCCCCATGCATCCAGGCCTCAGGGCTGGGAAGGAGGAAGTGGGCTCCTTGAAGCTGGCTGCCCTGGCTTCTTGGCCGCCCCCTCTGAGGACTTTTCTTGTTTTGAATCCCAGAGAACAAATCATCAGACTTCAGGGGCAGGTGGACAAGCAGTATGCAGGGCTGAAGGATATGGCAGAGGAGCGCAGGCGGAAGCTGGAGAACATGTACCACCTGTTCCAGCTCAAGAGGGAGGTGGATGACCTGGAGCAGTGGATTGCAGAGAAGGACACGGTGGCCTCCTCCTCGGAAATGGGGCAAGACTTTGACCACGTGACTGTGAGTATCCTCGGCCCCTGCTTGCTTAGTCTCCCTCTGATGCAGCAGACCTGGGAGCTGTCTCTCCCCTTCCACGCTCACACACACACACACACCTGCCAGGTGCAATGTGCCGCAGTGATGAGGGCTCCCCCGTGTGAGCTCAGGCACCCTGGGGAAGGTGTCAGAGCCCAGCTCCAGGTGGTGGCAGGTGCCATTGGGAGTCTATGTGAACCCAGAGCCCTGATAACCGATAACCACGTTTCCATCTACCCTTGTCCAGGTGCTCCGGGACAAGTTCCGGGACTTTGCCCGGGAGACCGGGGCGATTGGGCAGGAGCGGGTGGACAACGTGAATGCCATCATTGAGCGGCTCATCGACGCGGGCCACTCCGAGGCAGCCACCATCGCCGAGTGGAAGGACGGGCTGAACGAGATGTGGGCGGACCTGCTAGAGCTCATCGACACGCGCATGCAGTTGCTGGCCGCCTCCTATGACCTGCAGCGCTACTTCTACACCGGTTCCGAGATCCTGGGCCTCATTGGCGAGAAGCACCGCGAGCTGCCCGAGGATGTGGGGCTGGATGCCAGCACCGCGGAGTCCTTCCACCGCACGCACACTGCCTTTGAGCGGGAGCTCCACCTGCTGGGGGAGCAGGTGCCTCTGGTCCCCAGCTGTCCCTCCACCTTGCCCCTGACTAGCATCCCTGGGACCCTGTAGTGTCAGGTCCGCTCCTGGCTTCTAGAGAGGAAATCTCTGGAACAGGCACTCCTTAGAGAGGCAACAGCTCCAGGCAGGAAGGCAGGGAGCAGAGGCTTTCAAATGTTCTTTAGCTTTAGAACTATTTCCCTGGTGGCTCAGATGGTGAAGAGTCTGCCTGCAATGTGGGAGACCTGGGCTTGATCCCTGGGTCAGGAAGATCTCCTAGAGAAGGGAATGGTTACCCACTCTAGTATTCTTGCCTGGAGAACCCCATGGACAGAGAGCCTGTCGGGCTACAGTCCATGGGGTCGCAATGAGTCGGACATGACTGAGCGGCTAACACTTTCACTTTAAATGGAGCCTTTCCCAAAACCCAATGCACAATACCTTAAAATGCAATTTATCTGGTTGTCAGAGTGTTACAGAATCATTAGTGAGTCCACATGTAGCGCTTTTCTAGCACCAGGTACTGTTCTAAGCAATACACTCAGCCACACTCTGAGGAAGGGAGTAATGTCTTCTGCCTTTTCTAGATAAGGAAAGCAAGGCATAGAAGGGTAATTAAGTTGCCTGGAAACATGCAGCTAAGCAGGATTCAGATCCTGGCAGTCTGGCTGTAGACTTTGAACCCTTAGCCATGGGGCTGTTCAGCCTTTCCAAGTGGGAGCTAGAGGGGGGCCCAAGATCAGCCTAGACTCCCCCCTCCCATCATGGGGTGCCCCCTAAGGCACTACTATAGGCCCATAAGATTCTGCAGAGTCCAGAGTGGTGAAAAGGTTGATGGGGGGCTAGGTCACTTTGGGGGTGCTCACCGGGCTTCCAGAGGAACAGGGAGAGCTGGGCTCACTTGCAGTCTTGCACTGATGCAGTGGGATTTCAGGAAAAGCACCAAAGTATTAATAGGTGGGACCCCTGGGTCACCAAGAAGGGGACAGCCTAGGGATTTGTCATCCAGCTGGAGATGCCTTGGGGATGCCAGAGCCCTTGAGGCAGGTACTGCCCCACCAGGGTCTCGGGAGTGAGGCTTCACTGCCCTGGGGCCCGCCTCGAACAGGGAATGGCATCATGAAGAACGATCTGGAACAGGGAGTCGAGAGACGCCTCCAGTCCCAGCTGTGCCCTCTCCAAGCATGCATGACCTCAGGCCAGTCATGAGCCTCCCTGAAGCTCAGTTTCCTTGTTTCAGAAACAGGGATAAGAACAGTACCTCTTTGATGAGATTGTTATAGACAGAGAGAGTCATAAAAGGTGCTTAGAGCAGTGCCCGGTATATAATTACTCTCATAATCACACATCAAAGGGCACAGAGCCCCTCTCACTCCCAAATCCTCATCAGAACCCAAGGGGCGCTTTGGGTCAGCAGAGGTGCCAAAGCAGGGAGCCTTCTCTCCAGCACCCAAGAAGTGGGGAGCCTCCAGCACCGTCCTCAGGAGGGAGACCCAGAGGAAGCAGACACTCTCATCCATCCTAGGCCCAAGACGTGTCGGCCTGGGAAACAACAGTCAGTTTTGCCCCATCACAGGTACAGCAGTTCCAGGATGTGGCCGCCCGCCTGCAGACAGCGTATGCTGGGGAGAAGGCAGACATCATCCAGAACAAGGAGCAGGAAGTGTCTGCCGCGTGGCAGGCGCTGCTCGACGCCTGTGCCGGGCGCCGCACCCAGCTGGTGGACACGGCAGACAAATTCCGCTTCTTCAGCATGGCCCGAGACCTCCTCTCCTGGATGGAGAGCATCGTCCGGCAGATCGAGACCCAGGAGAAGCCCCGGTGAGAGCAGCATCCCCACCCGTGGACGAGGACCGGGATGCCAGCCCGTCCTGGAGGGGTCTCCCAGACTGTGGGCACGCAGGAATCCCCAAGGGGCACCTGAGGCTGGGTCCAGGCAGAATCTTAGTGGCTTAGCTGCTACTAGGAGGACTGACCATTGCAGAGTAAAGAGAATCCTGAGAGTGCTGAGAAACACATCTGTCATTCAGATTCTATCATGGGGCACAAGTGGCCACGGTTGTCAGTAAAAATAAATAGTTTATGCATCAAAAGCTGGGCAGGTCCAGAAGTGGTCACTCTCCTCCTAGCACGGGCTTTTGGGGACCTTGTCCCTAAAACTTGGGAAAGGAGCTCATT
This sequence comes from Bos javanicus, assembly GCF_032452875.1. Classification (NCBI taxonomy): domain Eukaryota; kingdom Metazoa; phylum Chordata; class Mammalia; order Artiodactyla; family Bovidae; genus Bos; species Bos javanicus. The sequence continues at coordinate 76,447,942 of NC_083877.1, read as the reverse complement.
GCCTATGAGAGATAGAAGCAGGTATGTGGGCAGGTGGCCAGGATCGGAACTCACTACACACTTTGTGCCCATCTCTGGCCCTCTGCCTCTAGGGCGCCTGTCCTGGTGGTCAAATTTTTATATTTAACGTCTTGACTGAGCTTATAATTCACATGCCACGGCCTCCAGCCGCTTAGAGCGCGCCGTTCACTGCTTGTTTCGCACGGTCACAATTGGATGACCAGCGCCCCTGTATAAGTTTAGGACATTTCCATCACCTGAAAAAGAAGCCCGGTACCCCTTAGCAGTCATCACCCCACTCCTATCTCTTCGCAGCCCTTGGCACCCTCTAATCAGCTTTGTGTATCTAAATTTACCTATTGGACACTTTCCACATGAGTACGATCATAGAATGTGTCGTCCTCTGGGACTGGCTTCTTTCACTGTCCAGTCTTTCCAAGGTCCATCTACGTAGCATATATCAGTACTTCATTCCTCTTTATTGCCAAGTGTAACATTTCTGTGTGTGTGTGTGTGTGTGTGTGTGTGTGTGTGTGTGGTTGCTGCACCCCTGCCCGTGTCCTGACCACTGGCCGAGGGAGGCCACTAGGGCATCAGTGTTCCTGCTGGACCGGGCAGCTGGCAGGACTTCCTGGTTGTCCAGAGAGAGAGGAGGGAGTGGGGTCAGACTCCCAGGCGGATGGGGGCCCCCCTCTCTGATTGGGACTTGATGTCAAGTGGCCAGAGTCACCCCAAGTCTCCCTTTTCACCAAACTCCCAACCCTGCCCCTCAGGGACGTCTCCTCGGTGGAACTCCTCATGAAGTATCACCAGGGCATCCACGCAGAGATAGAGACCCGCAGCAAGAACTTCAGCACCTGCCTGGAGCTCGGCGAGTCCCTCCTGCAGAGGCAGCACCAGGCCTCAGAGGAGGTGGGCCAGCGGGACGGACACGCGTCCTCTCCTGTTCTCGCCTCCACTCCTGCCAGGCCAGACAGCTTCCTGGGAGGGAGCCTGTGGGCCATGGAGGCTCATCTTTCTTTCATCCCAGGAGCACTGGGGCTCTGTGCCGCCCCAGGGATTTACAGCCTCACCAAACCCATTCAAGGAGCTGGCTGCTTCAAAGGGCTAGTGGGCTCATAACCCTCCTAAACCCTCTCGTGTGCATGCGTTGGGCTTGGCAATCCCTGCTTCCTGGGTGAGACACATTTAACCCCAGAGAGGTTAAGTAACCTGGCCAAGGCTGCTCAGCTGGCAGGGCCAAGACTTGACGCCAGGGCTGTGTGACCAAGGCCAGCCGGCTTTGCAGGGCCCTTCCACACACCGCCTCCCACAGCGGGGGGAAGGGTTGCCAAAGCCTGAGCTGCCTTCCCTTTCTTCCCGCAGATCAGGGAGAAGCGGGAGCAGGTGGTGTCCAGGAGGGAGGAGATGCAGGAGAAGTGGGAGGCCCGCTGGGAGCGGCTCCGCATGTGTGAGTGAAGCCTGGGAGCCAGGCAATTGGGGAGGGGTGGGTGTGGATGCAGGGAGGGGTGATGACACAAGGCGGTGGAGGAGACGAGGCCCCCAACACACACAACACCACTCACCAGCAGAACTCAGGGCCGGGAGCCTCAGGGGTTGCGGGGAGGAGGTTCACGGAGAAAACCCAGCAGACACGGTGCTGGAAGCCCACCTCTGACAGCCAGCACCCACTCCCTGTCTACCCTCTGCCCCCACCCCCGCCTCCTGCTGGACTGGTGTCCCCATACAGCTGTGGCCTCTCCCGGGGTCAGGCTAAGGCTCTAGTGCATCCCAGCTGTTTGACCTGTGGTGTGTGCTGCACAGAAGGGGTTCTGTCCTCCGCGGCTGGAGACCGGAGGGGTGGGGAGAGCCCACCACTCGGGTGGAGGCTGCACAAAGACCTGGACCCTCCCATGGCTGCTTGTGCGCGTCTGTGAGTGAGTGAGACAGCCTGGGAAGACAGCCCGGTCCGCCCGCCCGTTGGCTGCACGTCTGTCTGTGAGCGGACCTCCCCTAGGCCCCCTAGGTCCAGGGGGCGCTCACAGACCCCAGGCCTTGTTGTCTCGGCAGTGCTGGAAGTGTGTCAGTTCTTCCGGGACGCCTCCGTGGCTGAAGCATGGCTGATCGCCCAGGAGCCCTACCTGGCCAGCCGGGACTATGGACACACGGTGGACAGTGTGGAAAAGCTCATCAAGAGGCATGAGGCTTTTGAGAAATCTGCAGCCAGCTGGGAAGGCCGCTTCGCTGCCCTAGAAAAGCCCACCACGGTGAGCTGGCAAGGGGTGGCCCAGAGCAGTGGACAGCCTTGGGGGTCCCTCCAGCCAAGAGTTCTTAGGCGGTTTTGGGGGACCTGTGGGCAATGTAAAAGGCTGACCAAGTGGGGAGAGCGGGAAGGAAACAGGAGTGGGAGGAAGGATGGACTTTTGAAGGCAAGAGACAAGGGGAGCTGATTCTGGAAGGAACGAACATCAGATATGTTGGGTACAGGGAGCCTCTTTCGGGGAAGGCTGTCAGAGCAGGCTCCCCTCGTGGCTGCTCTGACTCCTTGGCCTTTCCCTTCCCTAGCTTGAGCTCAAAGAGCGCCAGACCCCAGAGAGAACCGAGGAGGAGCCTGGGTGAGTATGGGGAGGACTGGCTGGAGCACTCTGCTGAGGGGGGGCGAGGGGGAGGGGAAGGACGATGCTTCTACTCGAAACAGGCCCCTGACATTTTGACACACCATATGTGACCTCTCACACCTGGGCCATTGGTCAGAGAAATCCAGAGTGTCTGGAGCTTAAAGGTGGAAAAGAGACTTCATTTCCCCCCAGTCCTGGGTGTCCTGGAGTCCTCATGGGGAAGGATGGGAGGCGGGCCATGGCTGCTGCACCGTCGCCCCCTGTTCTGGGAACCAGCTGAACATGTGTCCCAGAGGCCGGGCTGCCTGGAACCAGCCTTTTCTGAAGCATCTGCCTTCACTTTGCAGATTGTGGAGCTGCAGACTTGGCTTGTGTTTTTTGGGGAGGAGGTTGGAAGCCAGGCCTTGGAGATGGGCTCCGGCCTCCAGCCTCGTTTCTGAAGTGGGACATTGTTTTCCGTAGGCTTCAAGAGGAGGAAGGCGAGACAGCAGGGGAGGCTCCCCGAGGTCCCCACCAAGCCACCACTGAGAGAACATCCCCGGTCAGTTCCCTGTCCCGTTTGTCTAGTTCCTGGGATTCATTGCTGCCAGAGACCCATCGTCCCGACTAGGCTCTGCGGGGGCAGAAGGCCAGGATGGGTACACCCCCACCCCCAGAATCCTTCCACCACTTTTCCTTTTTTACTTAGCTTAATTTCTAGAATAATTCCCCTCCTCCCCTCAATCAAGAAGAAACTGACATGCCAGCCCACTGACATGACTCTCTTAGTTTGGTTTTATGTGGTCTAATAAATTTTGTTATATAAACACATCCCCATCTCCATCAGGGGGAACAGTTTATACAGCAGGGATGATCCCCTTTTATACACTGTCCTTTCCCCCCTGACATTGTCCCTAACTCAGTACCCCCTGCACACGCACACATCCACATACACACATACTCACAAATGGGCCGTGTGGTTTCCCTGCCCCAACCGTGGCATTTAGGGGAGTGAAGTGGACACGTTCACCCTCTAGTAGACTCCTTTCACTGAAACAGAGGCCCCTCCCCACTTTGCATCTTCCTGGCCTGATGCCCATGGGTCAGTGAGCTGGAGACAGAGATGATTCTGAGGCAAGAATAGACTTGAGGGAGCCCTTCAGGAGGAAAAGAGAGCCCCGGGGATTCTGCCTCAGAGGTCTCCAACTTGTAGAAGGGAGGATGGAGAGGAGGGGGGTACCCAAGGCCCAGATGTCTCCAGGGCCTTGCCTGGCAGATCCTTTAGCTGAAAGGACCCGGAAAGTCTATGCAGGAAGTCTGGGAGGCTCTGACCCCGATTTTGGGGAAATGTCCTGGGAGCCGCTGACTGAGAAGAAAGCAAGAACCCAGCATGTGCCTTGCATGGCTTTGCCACTGCGCGTCCACCACCTGTGCAGGTACCCAGTTAAGCTTGCCTGAACTTTTAGGAGTTCTTGGTGGAAATTTCTGGTATGACATCAACCCCAGAAAAATGCATTTCCTGTGCAGAATCCCTGTCAGATCTAGATTTCGGCCCTTCCCACACTTCTGAGACACACACACACACACGCACACACACACACACACACAACACAGACACATACTCTGAGCTGCCTCCAGCCCCACCAGAGGCCTCCCTTTCTGAGCTGCACCAGCCCATCATGTCCAGCAGAGGGCACTCCTGAACGCCCTCTGGAGGGTCTCTCCCAGGAGTTCCCTCTGAAGATCCCCTTGTGGCAGTGTGGGGGTCTCCGGTGAACTTCGCCCTGGCCCCTCCTTTCCCAGAGACAGCCTCACTGGAAGGAGAGAGAACTCTGGTGGGGGCTGGCACGGACTGCGGACCCTGGGGCTGTGACTGTTCCTGCCACCCGCGCTTCAGCTGTGCGTCCCTGTGTGTCTGCGTGCGGTGGTGTCCCAGGTCTGCGGGTTCCTTTGTGACCGCCTGAGCGATCCATCCATTGTCTGTGTCGTGTACGTCTGTGCAAATGTAATTACATGTGCATCAGAGCCACCTCCATCCAACACCTGAATGCCGCTGGATTTGGGGGGAATAAAACCTGCTTGGACCTGAGTGTCTCTCTGGAAGGAGGAGTGAGCCCACTTGAGACCCTTCCCAGAGAGCCAGCCGCCCTGCCAGGTGGGGCAAGTGGCCTGTGCACGGTACCAGGAGGAGACCAGATGGCAAGTCAATGAACACCAGGCCCAAGGCCTCATGCAAACAGATTTCCTGCCGCCTCTCCTTTCTGAGCCCTTTGTTGAGTTTTCATGAGGATCCACAGAACTCCAAGGGGCAGAGTGGGATACCCCTTTGTTCTTTGATATGAGAAGAGTGGAGAAAGAGTCCCATGCAGGTTGGAAAACCTTTCCAGAAGCTGCAGGCCTCTCCCAGGAAGGCTGGCAGCAGGAAGGTCTGCTGAGCCTTCTCTTGGGCTAGGCTGGGTGCTCGTGCTGTCCTGTGTCTGCAGTCTGGTGTCAGTGCCCTGTGGGACAGATCCCTGCTGTGTGTGGTCTGGTGTCGGTGCCCCGTGGGACAGATCCCTGCTCTGTGTGGTCTGGTGTCAGTGCCCCGTGGGATAGATGTGTGCACTGTGGCTCCCTGTGAAACCCATCACTAGTGCATGCCAGCTTCCTGCTTGGGGGAGCAGACCAGGCGCCTGAACCCCTGTCCGGACTGCTGCACAGCCCACAGTGACCACCCTGCCAGCCCTACCTGCTCCTCCTTTCCCGGGTGTGTGCACACACACATACGCACAGGCAGGGGCTGGAACGCTATTCCACGCATTCGGTTTTTTCCTCAAGCATATCATTATCATACAATCCATCGCCTCCATCACCTCCTAGCTTTCCATGTTAGAGCATGTTCCGATTTAAAAAAAAAAATCCATTCTACAGGTAAGTATGCAGGAGTGCGTGAGATTAAGAAGAAACAAGTTTTCACAAATGGCAAAATTCCTGGAGTGAGATTTTGGAAGTCTAGATGTTGGGTTCCAGTCCTTCATGTAGAAATGTCATGAGAGATTTTAGACAAACGTCCTAATCCTCCTGGGTCTCCTTGCCCTTTATAGATCTCTCTCTGCAGGATTACAGAAAGTCCAGAACGTTCCTGAATGTGAACCATATACCTAAATAAAGGGAGGGTTGGGAGAGAAGGGTTTCTCCATTTTCGTGGTGTTCTCAGCTCTGAGGAACCTGGTTCAGTGGTCAGGTGCCAGCTGGCGTGAGGCTGGAGATGGGAAGAGATGGCAAAGGGCTAGGGTGATTTCCTTGGTTGCCTAGGGAAGAGAGGAAGGCAGGGTTGAACTTCTGCTTCTGCCAAGGCCAGGAGGTGGACTGAAGGGCTACCCTGAAGGTGGCCCTGGGGTAGCAGAGGGGGGCCTGGCAGCAGGCTGAGCCTCCCCCCTCCACACCCTCCACCTTATGTGTCTCCCCTTCACCCTGGGTGCGGCTCTGGGGAGGGCTTGGAGGTCCCGCTAAGCACCCTCATCTGCTCGGCTCTGGCTGCCTTGGAATCCTCAGTGTAACATTTGTGGTGAGATGCAGAGGTTGATTTATGGAGAAGAAATGGTATTGCAGAGGATCCGAGCCAACCCAGGCTTGGGGGCCCCCAGCCCCGGGGGCCTCTTCTGTGCCCTGTGCCTGCTCTAGGAACTCTCCCAGTGGAGCTGCTGTAACGATGAGCGAGAACCCTGAAAAGGGTTGGTGCTTCTAGTGGGCTGCCACAGCAAGAAAGAATCTGCCTTCGGGGTTCACTGTTTTGGGGCAAATGTGCCCTGTCTTACTCTGAGCCCCAAGGATGGATTCCTCTGTGGTGCAGGGACTCTGGGGCCAGGCATCTCAAAAAGCAACTGCCTGGATGCGTTTCATTGTCAGGCCTTCATCAGGTTGTCAGGGAAAACTCTCTTAGCCAAGCACAGCTCACAGACATCACTCTTCCCCATGACCTTCCAAGTCTGCCTGCAGCTGGCTTCCCTGAGGGAAGACTTGCCAACTCATCTGGGATGAATAGGAGGGTCCAGACCCCCAGGTCCCTTGTCTGTCCCTTCCAGAGCCTTGGAGGTTGATGTGGCTTCAGGCAAGTTACCAGCACTTTCGAACATGAGGGATGGTGTCCCAGGACTGAGTGGGCACTGGATTGCAGCTGCTCACCTTTCAGCCAGTGCCTGGTGGCTCCAGCTGCTGTCCACACCTTAGCAATACCCACCCACCGCACCCCCCACCCCCAATCCCCAGCTCCAGCCTCCGCAGCAGGCAGCCTAGAGCTTTAATCAGCTGCCAGAGGCCAGACTCTGACGTCCTTGGAGGGAAGGGATGTGGGTGTGGACGCAGCAGCTGTGCTGCTTCTTGCCTGAGCAAGCTCTCTCCATCCTTTCTACCGGATTGTTTCTCCCCTCCCACTCCGAGGCCGAGCTGAGCTGCTGGTTCAGGCGTTTTTGCAGCGAAGGTAAATGGTGTGTTTGTCCATAATGAGCAGACCCGGTCGGGAAAGAACATCAGTTTTCCCACGAACCTGGGTGTGTCTGTCTCCCCAGAATGCCTGAATCAGCGCGGCAGGGCTGTGTCTGCCTACAGCCTGGCACCACGCCCTGGCACTCTGGGGAAACTGGCTCTAGGCTCTTTCTGGACATCTGTCCGAGGCTGGGTGTGCCCCACTCTCTATGCTGAGGTTGGGCGTGATCTTCCCAACCCTGCTGCTCAAAGGCAACCAACCCCTAGGTTTGTCTGCCAGTCCATGTTTCAGAGCATCCCAGATCTCGATAGACCCAGCATGGGACTCAGTTAACACTGAAGGCATCTCAGAAATGGGGTTGGAAGTTGCCAACTAGACCGCTGGGTGTCAGATCCAGATGGGGGAGTCAGTGTCTTCCTTTTGGTTTGAATGCCTGGCTCAGAGACATCAAGCAGCTTCCAGTTCCTCGTGGCAGGGACCTGAAGAGCCCACACTGGTGATAGAAATGGTGAAGACAGCCCCTGAGGAAGCCTCATTCTTTCCCCTAGGATGGTCATGGGGGAGACCTTCCCTGTCCAAGGGGACCCTGCACACTGCCCTCCCTCCCCCTCACTTCACCTGGTAGCCTTCTGCTCTGCATCCCTCCCTTGTCTTCCCTGGTTTCCAGTGACTGGACTCTCACCACAGTCCTTCATCTCTTAGTTCAGTTCAGTTGCTCAGTCGTGTCCGACTCTTTGCGACCCCATGGACTGCAGCACGCCAGGCCTCCCTGTCCATCACCAACTCCCAGAGTTCACTCAGACTCCTGTCCATGGAGTCGGTGATGCCATCCAACCATCTCATTCATCTCTTAAACATCCTCCAGAAGAATTCTAACAGTCGGCCCCCAGGGCACAGGGCTGAGCCACTCTGCTGCCCTTCCCACTCTTCATGAGAGCTTCTCCCCTCGGCCCCCAACCTGGAGGACTCCCCACCTGGCCGGCCTCAGCTCTTCCCGCGTGTTTCCCTCGTTTAGAAACAACTCTGTTCTCTCTTCCGGCATTTGTCTCTGCTCACCCTCTGTTCCCATCTCTCTGGCTGCCCTCAACTCTTCTCTTGCAAACAAGTGTCTTTTGAACAGCCTTCCCAGCCCGTCTGCTGAGAGCCTTCTCACCCAGACAATGAAAGCCCAGACCACAGACATTTAGGGAAGGAAGAAGTTCTCGGCTGCAGAAGTGGCCAACTTCCCCTCCCTGTCGTCTCGCGGGGCTATTTGGTTGCCTGAGGTATTCAAGCCTAGGTCTTGTGTGGCCCCCAGCCCCTCTTCTGGTCCTTTTTGGCATGGCTGTGACACAGTTCCGCTGCCTCAGCTCGTCAGCCACGCATCTTCTGTAAGCCAGACTCCCCTTTAGACCATGAACCCCGTTGGATAGCCCCTTTTTCCCAAGCAGTAGTGCCTCCCAGTCTCTTGCAGCAGGACTTAGTGGGAAGAGCTCAGGGTTTGGGACCAGACCACTGCATCCTCAGCTTTCACTCAGTAGTCGTGTGACTCTGGGCCCGTTACTCATTCTCCCTGGCCCTCAGTTTCCCTCGTCTATGAAACAGGCGTACTGACGCCCACCTCTCAGAAAGGGTGAGGACAGCAAAAGAGAATATAGGTAGAATGCCCAGCAGGCGACTGTCTTCATTTTCCCTTCACTCTTTTCTCCATCTCTCACCACAGTCCTTCATTTCCTAAACGTCCCCCATAAGAATTTTAACATTCGTTGCCAAAACCCTCCCAAACCAGCCTTCCGGCAGCGCCCCTCCCCGGAGACCCCCTACACACACTCAAGGCGCAGTTCTTGCTGTGAGGTAGGTGGGCAAGACCTCTCACAACTAAGGTCCAATAGTATTTGTTTGGGATGCATCCCCATACCCCGTTTCTCATTTACCAGCATTTCCTTCAGAGAGAAGTTCACATGCGTTTCCTTGCTTGTTCATATATCTGGGATCACTGAGCATCTTCTAGAACGTCTCAGAGACCCTGTGGCCACACCGCAGGTGGTTCTTCTCCCTGGCTGGAGAGTTGGTTGTCTGTGTGCGGGCCCCTTATGCCACCTGCTGGCTAGGTCTGGAACTACACCTTCAGCCCCTTTATTCCACGTAAGAAATGGACCCATCCTGTCCCCCTCCTTTTCACCTTCTTGAAAGTCCTCTGGGGAGGAGACATCTGCCTGCTTTCCCCTGCCCAAGTCAGCTTCCTAGCAAGGCAGGACCCTACAAAGTCAAGCGTACAAGACTCTGCAAAGACTCTGAGGTGGCCACGCCCTGCCCGTCAGGAGCTCAGGCCTCTCCTTGTCTGATTACAGTTCTGTGAGGTCCTAAAAGGCTCTCCTGTCTGTGCCCTTTCCTCCCCTGATGGTCCCACAGCAGCCAATACTGCCTGTCCCCTACCCTACTCCAGCAGCCAGCACACACACCTAGCTCAGATGAACCCTACCCACCCACCTCAGATGCACCCCACACACCCATCCACGAGTCCCCTGGGCCCCCAAACCAGGGAACAGAAGCTCCAGGCTTATTCCAGGCGCCATCTCAGGCCCTTCTCTCTCCTGCTCTTACTCCCACTCATGGTCTAAACTCCCCATCCATTCTGACCCGACACCCAGAGTTTCTCCCAAGTGGCTGGATCCTCCTTTTTTCAGAGTGTCCCCAGCTCCTCTGGGCTACCCCTCAGGTGGAATCTATGCATCCTCCTGCTGACCGAAGGGCTGGAGCAGCACGCCTGCCTTCTGCCACGTATCACGGAGGATAGAAGGGAGTCAGATTGTCTCAGCTATCCAGGGCCTTGGAATAGAGCCTGCCTGTCCCTACAGCACACAAGTAGCCGACCCCCTCCTGGTGTCTGCTGTCCTCTGCCTGCAGAATCCGTATCAGAGTGCAATATGGTTCCTGGGACAGCAGAAGTGCCTGCCCTGCTCTCTTAGAAGCTGGCACAGAACATATTCACCCCTGGAGACTATAAAAGGAGGACCCTTTTGCCCAAGCCATGCCCCTGTCTTTCTCCTGTGTCCCTTCCCCCAGCCCAGGAGGGAGAGAAGCCCCGGGTCTGAAAGGAGCAGCTGCCACCAGACCCCTCCGCCTCCACCCTCAATCTTGGCTCTCTCCTCCTCAGGCCTTAGCCTTCAGGGTAGAGAGGCGAGGATGTGTTTTAAATTGTCTCCATGTGAACAGTCAAGGAAACAGAAGAAATCTTTGCGTACATCGGAAAACCCCTATTTTCCAAAGCCCACCCACGACCTGGCTGCTTAACTTTTGATCACACTGGCCATGGGCTCTGACTGTCCCTGCCAGGGAATGTGGATCAGGCACCCATCAGGAGGAAATACACGAAAGGTGAAATTAAGTCGGGAGGCAGTCCTGGAAAAATGTGTGTTTTCAGAGGAGACTTCCCAAAAGGAAAGGAGCATGGAAATGAAAGTATAGGAAGAGAATGTGGACACAGAAGCCTGTAGTAAAACCAGTCCCAGGAGGGCAGAGGCTGAGTGAGGGGGTGAACAAGGCCGAGAGGTTCTGCTGGGTTTCCCTCCCAACATCTGCCAGGGCATCTTCCATGACCCACCAGGGAGTCCGGAGACCCTGGCCCATTGCCAGGAGGAGCAGAAGGGCCAGCTGGGGAGAGAGGATGAAGGGCTTCACTACCTCCCCAACCTCTATGCCTGAGTCAGAGGGTTGGCCTGACTGGGTGCACAGAACCCAGGCTCCCAGACTCAACCTGCCACTCCTGCCCTTCCTCCCTGCTGGAGGATGGTCCAGGCAAGGCCTTAGGGCCTCCAGATCCTTGTGGTCAATTCTGACTCATTGCCAACACTCAAACATATAAATCCTGCAAGATGCATAAAGATGGGTGTGGCCCAGCCACAACTCTCCAGAGGCTCTCTAAGACAAGGAAAAGATAAGAACCCTAAGGACGTGATAAAAAGTCAGGCCTGCCCAATTCTTCAGTGCATACTCTTAACTGGAAATGAAAGCTGTATGACCCTGGGTAAGTCACTTAACCTCTGAGCTCAGACTGTCTCATAGATTGAAGGTTTTAGACTAGAGTAGTGATTTTCAACCTTTTCCAGCCATATTATTCCTTTCTTTAAATGGGATCTTAGGGAACCCCAGATTAGTTTGTTGACTAGTCCTAATTTAGAAAAAGTTTAGTCGCTCAGTCGTGTCCGACTCTTTGCAACCCCATGGACTGCAGCCTACCAGGCTCCTCTGTCCACGGGATTTTCCAGGCAAGAGTACTGGAGTGGGTTGCCATTTCCCTCTCCAGAGAATCTTCCCGAGCCAGGGATCAAACCCGGGTGTCCCACATTGTAGGCAGACGCTTTACCGTCTGAGCCACAAGGGAAGTCGTTTAGTCCTAATTTAGGGGATGCAAACATGACCAGCTTTACCTTTCTTCCAACCACTGCCGTCAAACATCTCCACTGAACCTCCGCTTCCCATTCCTTAGTGCCAGCTCTGGCAGACATTGATCGTTTTTAACTGTTAAAAAGTCCAATCAGTCTCTTTCAGTTTGAAGCTTTGATCTGATGTCCAGAATGGTACCCAACTCCTCTCATTCTCCATTTCTCTATTTTGGATTTGATCCAAGTTCTGAAGGACCCACAGTGGGAAACATAGTGTCTGCTCTTTCCTGGCTCCTCCCCAGCACTCTCCTGGGCCTCCATCTTCAGCTGGGACAGAGTAGAAAAGAGGGCAGTGTCTCCTTACTGCCTGAGGTGGTTCTAGTCCTCCTGGGCTTTCAATGGCCTTGGTCCCCACCTGCTTGGGGACTACAAGACCCTTCCCACCTGGTGCTGTAAGGTCCTCAGCAATCAGGCCTTTGAGGCAGAGTTCTGGACAGATGTCTCCAGCTAGGCTGCCTTCCTGGGTGCTTATTTGGCACATAGGAGACCCACCCATTCCTGTCCCAGCTGGCATTCTTGCGCTGCACTCGAAAACAGACTGCCCCTTGTTCTCTCAGTCTGTCCTCTTCTCTCTCCTGCTGCAGTGGCACAAAAGTGGGTCAGCAAGGCTCTGCATAAGGAGGTACCCAGCCAGGGGACAAGAGTCTGCTTCCCCTTCTCACAGGCACCTGAATACAGCCCATGGTTCCACTAGAGGCCCCTCACTTGGCTTGGGTGGGAGCTGGGAGGATCCTGTCTTCCATTCAGTTCAGTTCAGTTCCTCAGTCGTATCTGACTCTTTGCAACACCATGAACTGCAGTACACCAGGCCTCCCTGTCCATCTCCAACTCCCAGAGTTCATTCAAACTCATGTCCATAGAGTCAGTGATGCCATCCAATCATCTCATCCTCTGTTGTCCCTTCTCCTCCTGCCTTCAATCTTTCCCAGCATCAGGGTCTTTTCAAATGAGTCAGTTCTTCCCATCAGGTGGCCAAAGTATTGGAGTTTCCACTTCAGCATTAGTCCTTCCAATGAATATTCAGGACTGATTTCTTTTAGGATGGACTGATTGAATCTCCTTGCTGTCCAAGGGACTCTCAAGAGTCTTCTCCAACACCATAGTTCTAGAGCATCAATTCTTCAGCGCTAAGCTTTCTTTATAGTCCAACTCTCACATCCATACATGACTACTGGAAAAACCATAGCTTTGACTAGACAGACATTTGTTGGCAAAGTAATGTCTCTGCTTTTTAATATGCTATCTAGGTTGGTCATAGCTTTTCTTCCAAGGAACAAGCATCTTTTAATTTCATAGCTGCAGTCACCATCTGCAGTGATTTTGGAGCCCCCCAAAATAAAGTCTGTCACTGTTTCCCCATCTATTTGCCATGAAGTGATTGGACCAGATGCCATAATCTTAGTTTTATGCCTTCCATGGAGAGGTGCAAGGAGGCAAAAGCCACAGCCTTTCCCTGGGGCATTGACTCCTTAGGTGGTGATTCTTCATCAGCACACTTGAGCGCATGAAAAGCTTGTTAAGAAATACCAATGCGCAGACCCCACTCCAAGCTAGTTAATTCAGCATCCTGAGGATGGGTCCTGCGCATATTTTGTTAAAGCTCTAGAGGTGATTGTAAAAGGCAGCCAGGGTTAGGAACCACTGCCCTCCTCCGGCAAAGCCCTGCCAAATGAAGGGGGCAGGACCAGTTATTCCCCCCATGAGTTGGGAGGGTCTGGGTTTCCCTGGTGGCTCAGTGTAAAAGAACCCACCTGCCAATGCAGGAGACATGGGTTCAAATCCTGGGTCGGGAAGATCCCCTGGAGATGGAAATGGCAACCCACTCCAGTATTCTTGCCTGGGAAACCCCATGGACAGAGGAGCTTGGTGGGCTGCAGTCCACGGGGTCGCAAGAGTCAGACACGACTTAGTGACAAAACACTAACCTGTAGACTTAGGGCCTGGTGCCCAGACACAAGTTGAAGGTAACAAACAAGTTCTCATCAACTTCCCTGGTGGCTCAGATGGTAAAGAATCTGCCTGCAATGTGAGAGACCCGGGTTCTACCCATGAGTTGGGAAGATCTCCTGGAGAAGGAAATGGCAATTCCTTCAATATTCTTGCCTGGATTCTCCAGTATTCTTGCCTGAGAGAATTCCATGGACAGAGGAGCCTGGCAGGCTACGGTCGCAAAGAGTCAGACACGATTGAGCGACTAATACTTGAGAGTCGTACAACATCCTAGTACAAATGTTTTTTTCTTCTATCTTAGCAGCAGAGCCCTTTCGTCATTTGAAATCTGACTTTGAAATCTTGTCAGAGCTCAGGTCTAACTCAGTCAGAGTTGGAGCCTCCGACAGGAAGCCAGGGTGGGCACCTGCAGCTGGGCAACAAGCAGGGTCAGAAATCCCCTGGCCCAGCCCCTTCAGCTCACTCTAAGGACCTTCTGCTCCTATTGAGGTTGGAGAAGGAGGGAGTTTGGGGAAGCAGGCCAGGTGGACACCCACAGCAGGTTGGGGAAGGGCCAGGGTGGGTCAGGGAGGGCAAAGAGAGAGGAACCAGACTCGGGTGAGGCCTGCTGACCTCCCCTGTTCAGCCGAGAGTGGCCGCCCGGGTCTGGGCCCTCAGCAAGGTGCGCTCTTCCCATATGCCCTGGAGCAGGGGGAAGAAGAGAGGCCATGGCCCCAGGACTTGCAGCCGCCACCCCCACCAGGGCCCCACGAGGACGGGCAGGAGGAGAAATCCAGCACAGATGAGAGGCCCGCCACAGAGCCCCTCTTCAAGGTCCTGGACACACCGCTGAGCGAGGGCGATGAGCCTACAACGCTGCCGGCCCAGCGGGACCGCGGGCACAGCGTGCAGATGGAAGGCTTCCTGGGCCGGAAGCACGACTTGGAGGGGCCCAACAAGAAGGCCTCCAACAGGTGTGTCGGGGAGGGGCCGTGGGGCCACAGGATGCGCAGGGCTATCCGAGCAGTCTGTGGGTGAGGAGGCCCTCTGCCTCTACTCTGAGAGTTCCTGGGTGCCTTCTGAGCCAACTCTGGGGGGCTACTTGGCATGGTGGGAAAGCCTGTCTTCAGCTGTGGGCCTGAGTTCAAATCCTATGACCTCATACTAGTTACTCAGCCTCTCATTTGTAACATGGGGATGGTGGGGGCAGCCTGGTGCAGAGCAGGAGAACACTAGCTGGTACTATGCCAGGGCAGGGTAACAGGTAGGTCTTGGCACTAACAAGACCTACCTGTCCTTGATCCAGTCCCCCTTTTTACCCAGTCTGGGCCTCAGTTTCCCCAGCCATAAAATAGGGAAGGAGAAAGAGCTGACCTATATGCCATCTGGAGGGCCCTCCTAGGAATGATATGACCCTGAGGAACTCATTCAGAGGCAGTCGTGTCCTTGAGTGTGGTCTACTCGGGGGATGCCGCGACTCAGAGTCTCTAGAGGCCTCTGCCTTCAGGCAGCGGTCCAGGGTCTCAGAGAAACAGGGCAGTGTCAAGAGGTTGAAGCCAGCTCTATTCCCAGGGCCAGCTGGCAACATACAGAGAGCCTGGCTTGGAGGACACACCAAAGTTATTTCAAATTCCAAAAATGAATTTGGGGCCCGACCACCCTGAAGAGGTTTATTGCTTTATATGGAGGGGCTGCAGGAGAGGGGAAACTAACATGTATAAAGTACCTACTATGCGGCAGGCATTATGTCAGGACTGACAAAGTTTTCACAACCACCCTGTGATATTGAGGTTTCATTTTCCAGATGGGGGAAACCATCTCAAAGAGGTTGTCCTTTGTCCAAGGCAGGATTTTACTCCTCCTTAGCAACTGCCTTACTTGGGCTACCAGCTCAGAGAAGTTGATGAGGGCCAGGTCTGAGCAGAGGATCCCTGAGCTGGTATCGGAAATCTGGGCTTTGTGGAATGGCTCTGCAGCTAGCTTTGAACGGGTCGAGTTCTCTCTTTGACCTTCCAGTCCTTCTTCCCTATGTGCTCTGCTAGTGCTCCACCTTTCTGCCCTCAAAAAGGAGTGGGGGAGGGGGTGGTGAGGAAGAGGAGGAAGACGCGCTTAACGCTTCTCATTGTCCAAGGACAACGTGCTCTGTATTTGTCAAAGAAGGAGCTCAGGTGAACTCCTTTATGAGCTCACTTGTTGGTTGTTCTCACCAAGCCTCCCATTTGAGTTGAGCATTGATTTGCGCAAATACGTTCCTTTCAAAAAGAGCTAGCACAGTATACCAGGCATTTATCATCAATAAAACAAAATACTCCTACCACCAAAACAAAACCCTGCTCTGTTCATGTTACAGTTCTGTGGTGAGACTCATGGGCTGTAGTGAGACTCAAACCCACTCCAGTATTCTTGCCTGGAGAATCCCATGAACAGAGGAGCCTGGTGGGCTATACGGTTCATGGGGTCACAAGGAGTGACACGACTGAATGAGCACAAGCGCGAGTGAAACTCAGATATGCTGGTGGCTAGGAACGTGCTTTGGAAAGTTCTTTACACTGTTGGTCTGAGACTCAATAATTCTAGAAATATATCTCAAGGTAAGATCAGAGTTACAGGAAAGATTAAGGCATCAGGATGTGTTGTTGCTGTTGTTCTTTACAGTTGTGTCCAACTCTTTCTGTGACCCCATAGACTGGTATTTCCCAGGCGAGAATACTAGAGTGAGTTGCCATTTCCTTCTCTAGAGGATCTTCCCAACCCAGGGATTGAACCTGCATCTCTTTCATTGGCAGGCAGATTCTTCACCACTGAGCCATCAGTGGGAAGCCCCATAAGGATGTTTATCACATTGCTATTTCAATTGTGGGTAAATTTTCCAGTATTAAAAGGTCCACCAATATAGGGATTATTTTTATTTGTGATAAAATACCATTAGATCAGATCTGATCAGTCGCTCAGTCGTGTCTGACTCTTTGCGACCCCATGAATCACAGCACG
Organism: Bos javanicus; assembly: GCF_032452875.1. Lineage (NCBI taxonomy): Eukaryota > Metazoa > Chordata > Mammalia > Artiodactyla > Bovidae > Bos > Bos javanicus. The sequence continues at coordinate 76,431,557 of NC_083877.1, read as the reverse complement.
CCAGGCCTCCCTGTCCATCACCAACTCCCGGAGTTCACCCAGACTCACGTCCATCGAGTCAGTGATGCCATCCAGCCATCTCATCCTCTGTCGTCCCCTTCTCCTCCTGCCCCCAATCCCTCCCAGCATCAGAGTCTTTTCCAATGAGTCAACTCTTCGCATGAGGTGGCCAAAGTACTGGACTTTCAGCTTTAGCATCATTCCTTCCAAAGAAATCCCAGGGCTGATCTCCTTCAGAATGGACTGGTTGGATCTCTTTGCAGTCCAAGGGACTCTCAAGAGTCTTCTCCAACACCACAGTTCAAAAGCATCAATTCTTTGGCGTTCAGCCTTCACAGTCCAACTCTCACATCCATACATGACCACAGGGAAAACCATAGCCTTGACTAGACGAACCTTTGTTGGCAAAGTAATGTCTTTGCTTTTGAATATGCTATCTAGGTTGGTCATAACTTTCCTTCCAAGATATCATATAGCTATTAAAATTATTTTCAAGAAACATTTGAGGATTCAAATATTTGAGGATGGGGAAATACTCATGACATAGTGTTAAACTTAAAAGTACAAAATAAAATTGAATATACAGTATAATCCAATTTTAGTTATATATGTGAATAGAAAATAAACCAGAAGGAAATACATAAAATGTTAACAATAGTAGACTTTGGTAGTAGAATTACATGCAGATGATTGGTTTTTTTTTTTTTTGGCCATGCCACATGGCATGTGGGATCTTAGTTCCCCCACCAGGGATCGAACCTGCACCCCTTGCATTGGAAGTGCCAAGTTTTAACCACTGGGCTGCTAGGGAAATCCCACATGCAGATTATTTTTAATTGCAATTTTTTTAGCCGTAAAAGGTATTACTATGGATCATGGTAAAGTTGGTGTAGTTAAAAATGGTAAAGCTGTGGGAACTGATTATAGAGATGCTGTATCAGGACTGTGGCAACCCTCTCCAGTATTCTTGCCTGGACAAACCTGTGGGCAGAGGAGCCTGGCGGGCTACCATCCATGTGATTGCAAAGAATCAGACGCGACTGAACAACTGAGCATGCAAGTGAGGACTGTAGGTGAGCTGCCTGTGTGTACCTTCACAGGTCCTGGAACAACCTGTACTGTGTGCTCAGGAATAGTGAGCTGGCCTTCTATAAGGATGCCAAGAATCTGGCCCTGGGGGTGCCCTACCACGGGGAGGAGCCCCTGGCCCTGAGACATGCCATCTGTGAGATTGCTGCCAACTACAAGAAGAAGAAGCATGTCTTCAAGCTGAGGTGAGGCCCTGCCTGTTCACCGCTCCTTCCCTAGTGGCTCGATCTGGCCTAAGTGGCCAATCCACTGTATGTGACCAGCTGCAGGCCTGAGGTGCCCCTCGGGGATTTTTCAAATAAGAGAGGCTGGTGGTCCTGATTTCCGCCTCTCTCAGAAAGCACTGTGCTGCCTCATAGGGTCCTGGTCATGGGAAAGCTCGGGGAGCTGGGGGGTCAGATCCGGAGGTGGCCACGGGGGAATCCCTTTGTCCTCCTAGGCTGAGCAACGGCAGCGAGTGGCTCTTCCACGGCAAGGATGAGGTAAGTGCAGGGCTGCCTGGCCCTGACCCCCGCCAAGGGGCAGTTGGGAGGGACCCGTGCCCCTTGGCCTCAAGGCTCCCTCAGAAGGGGTTGTCCTAGAGGCAGCCCGTCCTTTGGCGGTCCTGACCCTCCCGCCCTGCAGGAGGAGATGCTGTCCTGGCTGCAGGGCGTGAGCACGGCCATCAACGAGTCCCAGAGCATCCGCGTCAAGGCACAGAGCCTGCCCCTTCCCCCCATCACCGGCCCCGAGGCCAGCCTCGGCAAGAAGGACAAGGAGAAGAGATTCAGCTTCTTCCCCAAAAAGAAATAGCCTCTCGGGGGCCTGGCGAGTGAAGCTGGTGCGTCGTTGGGACGTGCGGGGACTAGTGCCTCCCTCCTCGGCCGGGCCTTCCTCCCGCCCACTGCCCGGCCGCTGCCGCTGCCTGCCGCCTGCCTGCTCTGAGCTGCCGGCCGGCCGGCCGGGCGCGGGCCCAGCTGCACTGCGATCGCTGCCTTCGCCCGCCCGCCTGGCCCGGCCCGGCCCACGCCTGCCTCCGCGCCCGCCGCCCTGGGGCCCCGCACACAGCGAGCGTAGGCTCCAGGGACAGGCCCCCAGCTCCGCGGGCCCTCGGGGCTTCTGACTCTGGGGGCAGGAAACGATTTTTGAGGCCCACACCCTCCTCTCCCGACCCTCCTTACGGGGCCGAGGGGAGCCAGTCCCCACCCCCCTATTCCCACACAAGCTGGAGAAGAAGGCTTGATGGGGGTTCTTCAGATGCTGAAAAGCGAAAGTGAAGTCGCTCAGTTGTACCCGACTCTTAGTGACCGCATGGACCGAAGCCTTCTCCGTCCATGGGATTTTCCAGGCAAGGGTACCGGAGTGGGTTGCCATTTCCTTCTCCAATGGATCTTCCTGCCCCAGGGATCGAACCTGGGTCTCCCGCATTGCGGGCAGGCGCTTTACCCTCTGAGCCAGCAGGGAAGATTCCTGAGATGCTGCCCACTCCCAAAGCAAGTGTTGCTTGGGGTCCGTCCCACACAGTCATAGCCAGGGGAAGGAAAAAGGTTCTTGGGAAGGCCCGACCTGCCCCCCATGAGGAGGGAGTCTCTGGGCCAGGGGCCAGGGGCCGCTGCCTCCCCACCTCAGGGGTCACTGCAGCCCCTCCTCCCACAAAAAGAGGGGGCACTGTCCAAAATCGATAGGTCCTAAGTGCGAAGGGCCTCCCGCCGCCTCCAGCACCCCCTTGCTGCCACTGGGCCAGGCGGTGGTTGGACCCTAAGCTCTCAAGCCGGCCCTCTTTTTTAAAACTACAGCTAGAGTTTAGGGCTCAGGCCAGAAGGAGGCAGATAAGACTTCCACACTGCCCCAGGCGCCACCTCTCCACCCTGGGGTCTGCCGCACTCCCAGTAGCTGCTAGACCAGCAGTACCCCACTCAGACCCCAGGTCCCGGAGGGAGACAGGGCAGGTCCCCATACGAGATGGACACCGCAGCACCTGCATTAGAGCATCCCAAAGCCAAATACTCCATGAGTCCTGGCTGCAGCTGGCACCACCTGAGGGTGCTGGCTGAACCGACAGCAAAGTTCATGACCTGTCACCCTGAGGTGGCAGATGCAGCCACACCTGGGTATTACAACCCATGTAACAACCCCAGGAGAGCTGGGACAAATGTTGGGGCCGGAGCCATTAAGATGTGGCAAGTACCCTCACACAGGTCCTCCTGAAGGGCCTGGCCAGAGTCAAGGGGCTACATGGGTATCTACCCCCCAATCCTGGGTACAGCCAAAAGGGGCCCTGCAACCTCTCTCCCCAGGGATAACCGTCCCTATGCTGCCAAAGTCAGACATCTGGAGGGAACAGACCACTGGTTCCACAGTATTCTTTCCACCACCCTCTGAAAGCAATACAGCTCCAGCCCAGCATCTTAACTTGGGTTAGGTCCAAAAGTTGAGTTGCAGGCAGCAGACACTCCCCTGGGCAGAGCAGAAAGGACCCTGGGACCTGCAGTTGCTGTTTCCATCACCTTCCCCATGGGAAGGAGCCTTAGACACGCTGAGACGACCCCCCAGAACTGGGTGAAGCTAAGACAGAAACCACAGGCATAAGCATCTGGAGTTATTAGGCCCTCCCAGGAGCCCTTAGTGCTCGAGATCAATTACTACTATGTCAAGGGAAGGCAACTTCAGCGGACAAGAACCACAGGAGGGAAGTTCTCTGATGGGGCCTGACACATGGTCCCACCTTGGGAGCCAGGGTCTTCATGTGTCCTCTGTCCACCTATCCCTGTGGCCCTCTGTGCATCCACAGGGAACCTAATCTATACCACTCGCCAACCTCTCTACACATAGGGGAAACCAAGGCAGGAGGCAATGAGGTAGTGATGCTCACCTGGCAATAACAAAGGCCTCAAGCGCACCTGAAGGCATGTCCTGCTCCAGGATAGCCTGTTCCTTGCTGAAGAGCAGGTGGTGGCAAGTCTCTATCAGCTGCCCCCATGGGCCAATCTGTGGGAGCCAAGACACTAGGGGCCACCCTCTGCCCTCCACATGTGCTTCTGAAGTGAGGAATTTCAGCAAGCAACTCCACAGTCCCAGGAATGAAGGGGCCTCAAGGAAAAGCTAGGATTTTGCCACCCCTGAGCCCCTGGACTGGGCAAGGGCAGCAACCAGCTGCATGTGACCCACCATCTACCGCCAACTTCCCATGCACCCTTCTCCCACATCACACAGGCCCCAAGACCCTTGACCAACTGGAATGAAACTGCAGGCACCCAGCTTTGGGACTCTGAGCCACATGGTGGGGGTTAAGCTCCTGGCACCCTGGCAAGTTTTTTTTTTCCTCCTTATATTTTCTACTTTGCAGTCTTTTAACAGTATCCCCAAACAGCTCCAGTCCACACCAGCATATCAGGCTTCCTCCCCAGGGCAGTTTAGAGGAAGCTCCTTCTGGGCATGGTCAGGTGGTCCTCCCACCCTCTCTTCTTCCCCTTTGTCCCCCTGGCCTCAGTAGACTGTGGCTGAGGGAGGTCAGGAGGGTCCTCGGGAGGCTCGGCTTCCCTGCCACCCCACCCCTCCTTCCTGCCTATCGGAGGGCACGTAGAGTCCCCAAGGGTGGCCCTGGATCTCCTTCCTCCCTTCAGTGGGAGGGGGCAGAGATCCAGAAGACCCCATGGCTCGGTCCCTTGGACAAGCAAGCTCAGGGAGGATGCAACGGAGGAGGCGGCGGCAGACGACTGCAACCCTGTTGGGCACAGACCTTGCAATCTGGGGCTGGCCCTGGGGCCGACCGGGTCTTGTCCTCCACCTGCTCAAATGTGCTTCCACGAACCAGAGGAAACCCATTTACTAGTTTTTCTAATAAATCAATAATGCTCCATAATTCTATTTGGCCTATATCCCTTTGAACTGGACCAAAGAGGGCTGGTTGAGTAAGCAAGGCGGGATCTGTGAACCCAGGACCACCATGGAGACAGAGGTACAGCCAGGCCATTGACTTGTCCCTGGAGTCTCATAGAAACAACTCCTGCCAGGACCCAAGTCCTGTGCTTCACTTGTGACCCTGAGAAAACACTTATTCATGCATTCAGCCATCTTGTGGGCCTGCTACAGGCCTTTCTGCGTGGAGCACGGGACAGAGATCTGAATATCAGAACCCACACGCCTGGGGTTCATTTCCAGGGTGAGTGTGCTTTAAGTCCCTTCAGTCATGTCTGACTTTTTGCAACCCTATGGACTATAGCCTGCCAGGCTCCTGTCCATGGGATTCTCCAGGCAAGAATACTGAAGTGGGTTGCCATGTCCTCCTCCAGGGGATCTTCCCGACCCAGGGATCAAACTTGCATCTCTTCTGTCTCCTGTATTAACAGGCGGGTTCTTTACCTCTTGCGCCACCTGGGAAGACCATCATCTCTGGAGAGGCAGTTTCAATTGGTCTGGGTGAATGAAACCTAGGCATTGGCATTTTTCAAAAAGTTCCCTCTCCAGTGATTCTAATGGGCAGCCAATAAGAAACACTGAGCTGGTTCAGGGTTCCCACATAACAACCTAGAGGGCTGTGTATGGATCTGCTGGGGAAAGTGTTCATTACTACCACCTCCCCCAAGCCTTACCCCTTGAAGAGTCTGAGTCAGAGTTTGAGAAGCAACAACTCATCCATCCCCTTCAATTTATAGAGGAAGGAAAAGCAAGAGTTTAGGTGACCCAGCCAGTTAAGTGCAGGGCTGGGTCTCCTAACTCTCACTCCAGTGTGTGACTTCTCTTTATAATCTGACTTGCCTGGTAGGAACCAGCATGCTCCTCGGCAACTGCGCAAGTGGCCACACACCATTCCAGGCAGCTGGTAGAACGTGGGCCAGACCGGCTCGGCTTCTGCCCAGGGAAGGCCTCCTCTTGCCTCTGATACTTGACCTCATTAGACTCAGCAGACTCATCTTTAGGCTGAGTCTATCCTCCTAGGTCAGAAGACCTGCAAGACAGCTCTCCCACCTGGCCCTACAGACCCAGTCCTCCCAGGCAGACAGGGTGAAACAAGGCTGGTCCACCAAGGGAAAGGGGCAGAACACCCAGTTAGAAATAGGGAGGCATTCTTACCCGTTGGGAATCAAAGACACTTTTGCAAATGAGATGAAAAATGAGGCTCCATCTCAGAAAACACACACTTGTACCCCTCACCTGACACTGCAAGCCACCTAAGATATTCCTAGGCCCTAAGTTTAGAATCCTCACCCCCCAGGATGCCTCTTGGGAACCTGAGAGGGAGAGAATAAAAGGCACCAGTCATGGAAACATCTGTCTGTTAGAAAAACATCCCACCCTCCACCTCACCCCTTTCAATCCAACTTTGGCTCTTGGGGAAAAGAGCTAAAGGCCGGCACAGTCACCACTAGACAGGACGCCAGGCTGTGGGTAGACAGAAGCCCGTGGGAGTAGAAATAACAGAGAACAAGCCCCCTCCTGCACATTCTGCTGCCCCAGCCTCCTCTACCAGGACCTGGGCCTTGTGGTTTGAGAGCATGGCTGCATATTAAGTACACGTGGAAGCAAAAAGCCCAAGTCCCACCTTCCCCTAAGACAGCCCTGGGCACAATCGACCCTTCCCAACCCAGCCAGACCCCAGGAAGGAGACCACACACAGGTTGGTTGGTCAGCAGTGGTTATTACACCATTGGCAAATAATGAAATGTGTACATTAGCAACAACCACAGGGCCAGCAAGACAACCCACAAAAGTACCTGAATAGAGGCCACGAGACTTTTCCTGGGAGGGGAGAAGCAACACACACACACACACACGCATACACGCACGTGTGCACGAGAACACTAACATACCACAGAATGGGAAGCAATAAATTATGGGCCTCGTGCCTGCCTGGATCCTAAGAAAAGGCACGGTTAAAGAGCAAAGCCTCCCCAGGCCAGCTTCCTGTGTGTCCCCTGGGTGGGCCCTGGGTCTGGCAGTGGCCAGGCAACGCTGGAGGCCTGAGCAGGGCTTGCTCTCCCTGGGAACAGATGAGCTTAAATATCTGGCGTCTTATCAGAACTATATACAAGAAAAGTGGCCACCCTGGCCTCACAGGGGAAAGGGGCTCATATGGGCCTGTGTCAAGTCGCCGGCAAGTCCCGGTCCATGGCAGGTGCTCTCCCAGGGGCGGCCTTTCTGAGGGCAGGGGAAGGGGGTCAAGTGAGGAAGGTGAGCCCAGCTGCGAGCATGAGGATGCCGTGGTTCCTCCCTCCCCCAGGACTCAGAGTCAACCTGTGGAGTTCAAGGCCTGGAATTTCTCCCTCAGGTCCCGCACTCTGCCCTGCTGGCTTCGGTCCGCTGGGTCCCTGGGACCCTCTTCCTTAGGCCGATACTCCGCAGACTCCTGCAACTCCTGGTCCTTCCCCATCTGGGCGGCTGCAGAGCCCAGTCCCTGCCCGCTGGCCGCCTCCAGCCCTGCGGCAGGGCCAGGCAGGGGCCCCTTCTCCATGACAATCATCCGCCGGTTGTCCTCCAGCGTGAGGTCTGCGGTGACATGCAGGGCCTCCCCTCTGTCGGGCTCGCTTGGGGGCGACTCCCCCAGAGGCTGGGGCTGGGCCGCCTCTGGGCTCACCGGGGCCCGCCTAGCCTTGAGGCTGCCGCAACGGCCCAACCTGCCGGAGGGAGCCAGCTGTGGCTCCCTCATGTTCTCCGGCAGCGAGCGGCTCCGGTTGACTGGCACTTTGCTGGGCCAGCCGCCCTTGGTCTGGAGCACCTCGTCCAGGGAGGCGTACTTGGAGCAGAGCTCTCGGACGTCAGGCCAGTTGAAGGTCTCAGTGTCAAAGGGGCTTCGAGGGCCATGCCAGGCTCCCGGTGGGGTGGTCCTTGGGCTGGTGGCCGAGGAGCTGAAGGAGACACGCTGTGGCGACATCTCCCTGGAAGAGCCAGGCCTGGGCAGTCTGCGCTCCTGGACCACGGACTGCTTGTGGTTGGAGAGAGGTGGCCCCAGCTTGCTCACACCTGTGGGAAGAGAGCAAGCCGCCTGAATCCCAGAGCAAGAGGACGTGAGGGCTCTCTGAACTGGCTACAGCAGCTCCCCTTCTGGGCAAGGGTGGTTGCTGGGGTTTGGGGTGTGATGAGAGAGAAATCCCTTTTACCATCTGCAGCCCCGTATCAAAGGGAAAATGAGAAGAAAGAAGAAAAGGCGGGGAAGAGGAGTCAGGAATCAAAAGGAGGAGACAACTCTCTCTTTTTTGCTCTCCTGGAAAAGAGACCCTGTGCCCTTGGGCTTTAAAGCAGCTCCAGGGCTCACCTCAGCCCTCTTTCTGGTATAGGTTCTGTAGGGGGTCACTTCCCCAGAAGCCAACTGGCTCCTAAAAGGTGCTCCTGACTCAGGCTTGCGGGAAAGGCCCCCTCCCCACCCCGTCGTACCTGTGCCGCCGGATGGTGCGCCAACCTCCTCCTGCACCATGGGGACGGTGGAAGCCACCTTCTCCCAGTGCAGCGGAGGCCTGGCCGTCACTGATCTGCTCTTGATCCGGAGACTGTACTGGCGAGCCAGCTGGTAGACCTTGTTCTTGACTCGCTCGCTCACGTGGCTATCCATCACGTGGGAGAGCTGCAGGATGTGGGGGTGCAGCGGGGTCACCAGCTTCCCCTGGGCATCACTGCTCAGTTCCCTCACCAGCTCCTTCAGCTCCCGGGCCAGGTGGGTGGGGCTGCGGGGCTCGGTGGGGGAGGCGCTATCTGGGGAGGCAGCCGCTGACTCCTCAGTGATGGCTGCCAGCTCATGCTCCTCCAGGATAAACAGGGGCTCATGCAGGTCAAAGCCGTTGGCCTGGCCTTGGCCCGGCCCCTTCGGAGGGCTCCCCTTGGGAGCCTCCATTCCCTCCCAGATCTTTACCATTTCCGAGGATGGGCGGAACTCAGCATCTGTGATAGGAGCTGGGTCCCCAGCGCCAGCCTGGCCTGGTCCTGGGCAGTCAAAGAGGGCCACCCGTGAGCCCACCTGTCTCTTGCGCCCCAGTGGAGCCTGTGGCTCCGGGTCTGGCTTGCGAAGGCTGTTTATTCTGGAGACCGAGTTTCTCACGAGCCCTTTGGGGATGAAGGAGAGGCTCTCCCGGCGCCGGACACTAAAGCCTGCATCTTGGTGCTCTGCATTTTCGTAGTACCTCTTGATTCTGTCCAGCAACTGCCGGTCTTGAGAGGAAAGCTTCGATTCCTTTGGGCAAGAAGACCTGTCTGGCTCCGCTGGGCAGCCTGGGCCCGGGGCCTCTGTCCCATTGACAGAAGGTTCGCTCTCTGCGGCCATCCCAATGCTGAGGTCCACTTCTGGAAGGAGCTGAGAGCCCAGGGAGTCTGTGCTGCCACCACGTGGGGCTGGGCCCTTCTCACCATCGTCTAGGCTGACCATACTGCTGCTCCGGCTGGTCAGCCTTGGGGTCCCGAAGCCACTGGACTTGCCGTCCTCCAGGGCCAGGCTGCTCCGCCGAGAGACGCTGCTGACGAACAACTCGGCAATGACGCTGGCCTGGTCCAGCACAGAGGGAGGCAGGAGGCTCTCAGGCTCCTGGGAGGCCCCCACCTCCTCCTCGTCGTCCTCGCTGCTCAGGGCCTTCGGGTCCTCGGTGCTCTCGGCAACCATGAACTCTGCCATGTCATCGGGGGGTTCCAGCCCCAGCAGCAGCTGGTGGGGGTCAAGTTGCATTTCGAGGACCTCGGGGGCCTCTGTGTCTGAGGGTATCTCTTCGGCGCTAGGACCTTCCACGGAAGCAAACACCTCCTGCTCGGTCCCAGACTCGGTGTCTGGCTCAACCTAGGATAGCACAAAGGGCTCGCATGAGACAAAAACCCCCCCTCAGGGGACCTGTGGAATGTGTGGACAGTGCGGCCTGCTCAGTGCCTAGTGGGAAGGGGCTGCAGTTTAAGAAGCAGGCAATCAGATGGAACAGCACTCAAAAGTGCGGCAGCAAGGAGAGGATGGCCCTCAGTCACCCTGAAGCTGGGGTGCTGGGCCCATGTCCTCAAAGCCAAGGAAAATTCTAGGAATGCAGAATGGTAGCACCTCTCAGTGGTAGTCTCCCCGAGTGGTACAGGGACAGGGTGAGAACACGCAATACTGAATCAGATCCACAGCCCTAGGACGCCCCTTCCTCAAGCCCTAGTAGTGGGGAGTCTGTTCTGGGTTGAAACTTGGGCCTGAATGACTCCCATGAAGGGCCAGGGTCTCCTGTGTGGGTCAAGATCCAGAGGGCAATAGGACCATGTGCTGAAATCCCATCAGAGGATGAAGATGGAGATGCAGTTCCTACTAGGCAGCCTCCACCTTTGTGCCTGACTCTGCCTTTGCCCAGCAGATGGCAAAGGAGGAAGCAAGGTCGGCAACTCCCTTCTGACCACATCACAGGTCATTTGAATCGTAAAATCAGCCAGTATAGGCGGCTTTCCAGAAGATTCATTAGGGAGAAGACAAGACAGCACTCTAAAATCTGAGGAACCAGAGCTGATTCCAACCGTTCTAGTCTAGCATCTGCACAGCGGGACCCAGGAGCGAGGCCCTGGGTTGGACACTGTCCAACACAATGACTGCCAGCCACTCGTGACTCCCGAGCATCTGAAATGCGGCTAGTCCACGCTGCAAAAACTTCACACCGAAAAGTACAAAGTACCTCATGAGTAGCTTTGATACCATGTGTTGAAATGATAATAGTCTGGATATACTGGTTAAATAATCCTTTACTAAGACTGCTAGAATATTCAAAATTACACGAGGCTCACATTCTATTATCATCAACCAGCACTACTCTAAACCCTTTTCCAGTGTCACACAGGCTATAAGTCTTGTCCTGGCTGTGAGGATCACCTTGGGGGTCTAGATTTCTTGAAATTTTCCTTGTATCTCTGGGAAAGCAAAGGATTCTGTTGCATATAACCCACAGATAGCGATGGGCTGGTGGTGGGGGTGGGGAGGAAAGAGTGCAGGCTTCTGGGTCACAGACCCAAGTCTAACCTGAGCTCTGCCCCTTAGAAGCTGTGCAATGTCAGGCACGTCACCTAACCTCTCTGAGTCTCATTCTCCCTGGTAGAGCTGGTTCAGAAAACAGAAGGAAGAAACAGAACACCAGGCATATAGAAGGTGTCCAGTAGATATCAACACCTTATTCCTCTGCCAGGTGGGACAGGCATGATTTAAATGTCTGGCATGCTGGCAGGGCAGGGCCTTATGCTCTATGCAAGGAGGCCTGGACAAGAGGACCTCAACTCTGGTCACTTCCAATAACTGTGTCCCTTGGCAAGAGACTGCATCTGCCCAAAGGAAGGGGTGCTGCTGCCACTTAGTAGCTTCAGTCGTTCCCGACTCTGCGACCCTGTGGGCTGCAGCCTGCCAGGCTCCTCTGTCCATGGGATTCTCCAGGCAAGAATACTAGAGTAGGTTGCCATGCCCTGTCCTCCAGGGGATCTTCCTGATCCAAGAATCGAACCTGGATCTCCTGAACTGCAGGCAGGTTCTTTACCATGGAGCCACCAGGGAAGCCCCAGAGGGAGGGGTACTGTTTTCTAATTCAGAGTAAGAAGCTGTCTGTCACCAAGCCACATGCCCATAGGCCAGACAGGTTTCCTAAAGGCATGAGAGTCCTGGGAAGCAAGATTCCCTGTCCCCATGGGCCTAACAGGAGAGCCATGTCTGAAAGCCCCACCTACAAAGCTGGAGATCTGAGCTCAGGAGGGTATGCACAATCCCTATTCCACCTGCTGGCCACTCACCTCTGGCAGGGAAGTAACAGACTCAAAGTTCAGGCACTTTTCCTCAGGAGTTGGAGACAGGCTCCTGGTCCTCCCGCAGCTCTTGGGTTCTTCAGACTCCCTGCGTTCCTTCCCCTGCAGCAAGCAGAGGGCAGTCATCAGCTTCCAGAACAACAGGGAGCTGGTCCCCTCTGCATCCCAACCCTGACAGCACCTCTTGAGCCCCAAGGGGGTTGGGCTACACTGAGATCCAGCGTTGGACCTGCGCCATCCAGAGTCGGCCTGAACTGCCAAGTCTGGGAGACTCAGAAATCCCCACCAGGCATGCACCCCCAGTGTGCTGACCTCCCCGCCACCCCCCAGCCTGCCCCATTAATCATGCCCACTGAGTAGCATGCTGGTTAGCTCCAGTACTGGAACAATGAATGCCAGGGGCTCACCAGGGCGTGACAGCGAGCCAGGGGTTAAGAAACGCCATTGGCAGGAATGAAGGAACAAGGACGGAGGGGTGAGGACAGCAGGGAAGGGGACTCACAGATGGGCATGCACATGCCAGGAAGCATGCAAGGAGGAGGGGAGATCAAAGAGACACCTCACCATAGCGCCCCGGGAGAAAAGTAAAGCGTTGGCCCGATAGTGCCAGCAGTGGAGGGCGGCCAGCAGGGAGCTGGCAAAGTCGGCTACCTGCTCCGCCACTGCCAGGCTCTCCTCCTCCTCCTCCTCCTCCTCCTCCGAGCCTGAGGGCTCTGGCCTGGCCCCCTTCTCGCTGCCTTTGTGCCCAGCCAGGTCCTCCAGAGAGACCTGAAAGGCCTGCTCCTCCTCCTCCTCCTCCATCACCTCCTCCTTCTCTTCCTGGGCAGCCCCTTCGGCCTCCAGCTGCAGGCCCCGAGCACAGGGGGGCTGTCCAAAGTCCAGGAGCGTGCCAACACTGCCCGCGTGCTGTGCAGAGCACAAGGCCCCCTCGTGACCAGCCTCTGGGCAACCCCCCTCCTCCTGCAGCTGCTGGGGCTGGGGAGGCTTCGCATCTATAGACACCCAACCTCTGGGCTCCTGAGTGGCGCAGGGGACTCTAGAGGTGGGAAGCTGGGCCTGGGGCCTGGGCAGGAACTCAGGACCCAGACAGGCCCGCCTGCCCCAGGGAGAGAGAGCAATATGAGAGGATCCAGGCTTAGGCCAGCCACTGGCAGGCTGCCACCCCAGGAAAAAGGTACAGAAGGGTACTCTGGGCTTATTCATCTCCAGGACCCTCAAGACAGAGCCTGGTGCCCAGTAGGTGCTTGACAGGTGTCTGCTGAGTAAGTGACGATGATGAGGGCTGAGCCGGGCAGTTCCCCCCAACCTGTCCACAGTCCCCTCGCCCCTGGCCTTACCTTCACTCTTGTGGCTCTGGCTGCTCCACCACCGCCAGATTCCGGCACACGGGCGAGGGGGGAGGGAGAGGGGAGATCAGTGAGCAGGAGAAAGAGCCCCCTTACACAGGCCCGAGGCCCAGGACCCCCTGGGAAAGCCCTCATCAGGGGCTCCTGCTCCCAGAATCTTCACAGGACTTCCAAAGGAATGACTGATGGCACAGGAGCCCGGGGTGGGGGTCACTCGCTCCTGCTATCAACCAAGGACAGGGAGACAGGGTGCGAGGTGTGTAGGGGGAGAGCCCCCCTTCCAGGGAGAAACAGAGGCCCCTCTTCACCGTCCATGTCGCCCCCACACTGCTGGTCGCCCACTCCTCCCGCTCACCCTCGCCCTAGGGCTCAAGGGGATAGCCGACCACCATTCCCTCACTCACCTTTCTCACTGAGTTGCCTGAATAGACGTCTGGTCGGCTCTGAGGAGGAGAGCAACAGGCAGAGTCAGTGCAGGCTGCAAACTGCTTGGCCTGGCCCAGGCCCCATACTCATAGCGCCACTGGCCCATCACCAGCTCAAAGTCCACTCCAGCAGGGCCCCTGTGGCCCCGGGGCATGACAAAGGCTGCCCTCATGCCCAGTCCACAGGGAGCCACTGCCCACCCCGGCTTGGGGTGCTCTGCTGTGACTGACAGCCCCCAGAACGAGGCCTGCCCACTAGCCCTGCTGGGGCCCTCAGTTCTGGTGCCACTGCCCCACACTGTCCTCTTGAGAATGATGAGCCTCTCTTGGGGGCCCTGGCCCCCACCTCAAGCCCCACCTCTCTGCACAGAGCACATCAGGGCCTTAGTGACACCCAAGCCCCTTCACAGAGCCCCCACAGGAAAGCAGAGGTTGCATCCAACTTACTATGGCCTTTAAGGCCTGGCACCACGAAGCCCTGCTGCCCAGCTGGACAAGGGCTGCCCAGGCCCTAAGGACAGAATATACCCGTTAGGCCGATGGTGTCAGCACCTTATCCCCAGCCTTTCTGGGGACAGACCTGAGATAGAGAGGCCAGGATGAGAGGACAGGTCTAAGGAACCTCTCTACAGAGCCGTGCCCTTAGCCCCTACTGCCCTCGACCGCCTGGCATCAAGTGGCAGCCCCACTATAAACTGGGAGTCAGAAGGGAGCTCTCCTGAGGTGCCTCAGCTGTTCCTGGACAGGAAAGCGTATTGCAGAACTGTTTTTTCTAAATGCGCACAGGCACACACACCTACCTTCCACCTGCACGGAGGTAACCAGACACCTAGTCGTTTTTAAAGTGAGAAATACAAAAGGCTCTACTCTTTCAGTTTAAACTGTGTAATCAGGAGTATGTAACAAGAATATTTAAGATGATGACAACAGCACCTTATTTACCCAGAGAGTGTACTTATCTGCCCATCCCAACTCTCTGCACATATGAAGCAGAAATAGGCCTGGAGGCAGTCACAACGGATGACTGAGAACAAGTACTCACGCTCTCCCACTGGCCCGGATCCTCCCTCTCATTGACGTCCTGACTGATGTTACACACATTTCTTACACATTCAATCGATTAATTTGTAACAGAAGAGGGAAGAAGGAAGAGCTACTACAGAAAAGCATGCGGACTAATAAGAAGGAACACTGTTCAGTGTAAAGGCGGAACTGCTTAACTGCTCTGTTGTGTCTGGCTCTTTGTGGCCTCATGGACTGCAGCCCGCCAGGCTCCTCCTCTGTCCATGAGTTTTTCCAGGCAAGAATACTGGAGCGGGTTGCCATTTCTTCCTCCAAGGGTTCTTCCCAACCAAGGGATCGATTGAACTCGTGTCTCCTGCTGCGTCTCCTGCATTGGCAAGTGAATTCTTTCCCTGATGGCTCAGTGGAAAGGAATCCAACTGCAATTCAGGAGACTCAGGCTCAATCCCTGTGTTGGGAAGATCCCCTGGAGGAAGAAATGGCAACCCGCTCCAACATTCTTCCCTGGGAAATCCCATGGATAGCCTATGGAGTTCACAAGAATCAGACATAACTTAGCAACTCAACAAAAACAACAAAACTAAAACACAAAAACAAAACCCAACTGTTTTAGTGTTTACAGGCTAAAACCTCAGCCTGGGGGAAACGTCAGCTCTGAAACGGCTCATTTCCCGAGTGCCTCGCTTGCTGCAGCTGATGTTATGACAGGTAGTACTGTTATTACCACTGCCGCCACTTACTAAATACCTCCACATATTGGAAGCTTCCAAGTCAAAGCTATGGCAAGTTAAGAGGTAATGTTAGAGGGATGAGAGAATTACAGAAGAAGGGACAGAGAAGCAACAGGGGCCAGAGACTTAGGAAGTAACACTCCCAATTTGAGGCTTTTAACACGTGGCATCAAAGACCTTTTGCAACCATGGCAAGTTTGCCTAAGGTCTGAGATCCAATAGGAACACCACCAGACAAAACACACAGGAGCTTTCCAGACACTGCTCAGCTTCATCCTCCAGAAAAACTGAAGGTTCTATGTCAATCCACACAGGTGTTCAGGGGACCTGTGGGTCTTGCCAATCAAACCCCACGCACTGTGGGGATCCCAGCCAGGAACCAGCTCCCATCACTACTTAGTCTTTCTCTTTAGGGGTCTCTGAAATGGTTCTCACCCCAATTCCCACCTCAGGTGGTAGTTTGACAAGTGCCTGGCCAAAACCAGATCTATCCCTGGGCCTCAGACCGAATGAAGAGTGTGAAAATTGACACAGAAAACACACACACTCATCACTACAAGGGCAGAGAATAAAAGCAAGGTTTTCTCTTTTCAATAAATGGTTCATTTCAATACCTCCAAGTACACAGCAGCAAGCCCAGTCATGGAAGAAAACCCAGGAAAGGAGAACAGAACTCTTCCCTGAGACCCAAAGTAAATATTTCCTGTCTGGATCTGGTGCCACTTGAAATCCAACTCATTTTCCCCACGTCCTGCCTCTGCTCTGTTCCATAACTGGGCTGTGGACCATCCGTGATGTCCGAGCATTACTCTGGCTGACTCCCAGTATTCCAAGTGGCAAAGGAGGAAGGAGTCAATTGTGGGGGCGCTAAGAAGGGGTGCCTGGAACAAGCCTTCCTAGGGCCTTGTAAAAGGAAAGCTGTCCAGCCCTGGGTAGGCAGGAAGGTACCAGAGGTGCCTGGTGGAAGGCAGGAGGCTCCAGACATACCCATCCACACCACACTTACCCCCACCCCCCCATCCCTTCCTGGGATTTCCAGAGAGGTGAGAGCCAGCCCCAAATGCTGCTGTAGAAGGTTGGTTCCCCACTTGGTTAAAGGTCCTGAAAAGAAGCCTCTGTGCCCACCAAGTCCCTGCCTTACCAGACTGCCGGCGCCCCTGGTGCACGTGGGCGGACACGTCGTCCTGGGAGCCCTTCTTCAGGCGCTCTGGGCTGTGGCGGTACCGATTGGGATCTGCACCCAAGAGAGACGACCAGGCCTTTAGGATACCATCAGCCTTGGTGTGGACTCTGCCCACCCCCGACCACAACTCTGCTGCCCAGCCCAGCTCCAGGGCCATAAGCCTGCAGAGCTCTTCCAACCTCCCCGCACACCAGGAGCGCGAGGCACACAGCGTCCTGCCTGTCATCAGCACCAAGCCCTGGTCTTGCAGCAGACCCCCAGCCTTACAGAAGGAACCTCTCCCATCCTCCCTACTCTCTAGACTAAGTATCCAGCAAAGCGCCCCCAGGATACAGTCCGACCAAGAGACAAGCACCATTAGGGACGAAGCAGGCAGGAAGGGTGAACTTACAATAGGAATCCATTTCCAAGATGGCTTCTTTGGCCTGGAAGGAAAGGAAACCCACCTCGTGGCTACCTTGCTATGAGCCATTTCTCCCTCGGCCTTGCGGTACCAGGGCCCCCCACAGGGCTGGTACAGAGGACCGTAGCATCCGCTGAACTGACCCCATTGTCCAGTGGGGTCAGTGTCCAAAGGTGAGGCCCAGGGTTCCCCGGAGCTGGCTCTGAGGGACAGCCACTCCGGCCCCCCATCAGGCGCCCCGGGAACTCACCTTCTGGGGGATGGTGGTATGGTGGTTGTCCAGAATGAGCCTCTTGATGTGGTGAGTCCACCTTCGTTTCTCCTCCACCGTTTTGGCCTGGGCGGGCCCAACAGAGAAGGAGGGGGTCACCATGACAGGCCTGAAGCCATCTGGCGTGGGCTGGGCTTCCGCCAAGGGGGGCAGAGGCAGAAAGAAGGCTGGGGGTGCTGAGGCTCCCTCAACTCCTCAGCACAAGCCCGAGAGATACCCCCAAGGACCTCTGCCTTCCAGGGGGAGATTCCAAGGCTCCCGCCGCTGAGGGAGGGGCAGGTCTTTTCCCAGCCTGCACCCCGCAGACCCGTGGGGGTCTTGTCCTGGCCCGCCCCTCACCTGGATGTTGTATTGCTGCTTGCCGTGCTTGTAATGCGTGACGGTGAAGCACAGGGACTCTCGGGTGCTTTCGATCAGCATCAGGGAGGAACACTGGGAGGGCAGGGGGAGATGGCAGTCAAGCCCGCGGCGGGGAGCCAACCGGGGACCCCACCCCTCAAGGCCGTTGGGGGAGGCAGGGAGAGTATTCTTCTAAGGCTGGAGCTGTGTCCACCCCAACCTGAGGCCCAGCCAAGTCTGGCGCAGAGCTGGAAAGTGGAACTGGCCCGTCAGGAAGGCGGGAAGCAGGGGAGGAGGAGGTGTGGCCTGGTTACCGGGATGTGGCTCTTGTAGACAAAGTGGCCGCCCCGCTTCTTGGTGACGAGCAGCGCTTTGTCGAAGAGGAAGAAGGTCTTCTCGCTGCGCACACGGTGCACGCGGAACGTGCCCTCCAGGACGAGCTCCCCGTAGGTGGTCAGGTCTGGCCCCGTCCAGTTGAGGAGCAGAGACTGAATCTCCTGCAACAGAGAAGCCCCAAGCCCCAGGGTCAGGCTGCTGGAGACCCTGCTGGGACCACGCAGGGCCCCCTGGAGTCACCGCCTGGGTTTCACAGAGACACGCCGCACCAAGGGCTCCCCGCAGAGAAGCCCATCTTCAAGGACACCACCCCTCAGCTCGCATTTCCTCTTCTAAGCCTCTTCCTGCCCGAGCACCCCTGCCTGCCCACCCCTCCAGCTCTCAGCTCCAGAGCACCTGGAGCCGGACCGCATGTTCGTGCCTCCTCTTCATGTCGTTGATGTACCAGGCCACGCATGTCATGGTGTCAATGGCATCCTCCACCACCTCAAAGCCGTCCTCTTCCTCATCAAAATGCTTAGCGATCTCCTGTGCGGGGGGCGGGAGCTTAGGCTCAAGGGCCCTGCCCCTCCCTCAGGCCCCCATGTCCTCGGGAGGAGCCCCGGGTTACCTGGAGCAGCAGGTGGTACTTGAGGATGCGCTGGACCGGCTTGAGGAGATAGGAGCCCAAGGGCAGCGAATGCTGCAGCAAGTCCTGCTGGTCTCGGAAGAACTTGGCCTGCTGCTTGTCTTGCATGCACTCGGTCAGGGCAGCCACCGAGCTGCCAGTGGGAAAGGGGCCGTCACCAGAGGGGGTCTGGAGGGGGAGGTGGGGTGCTCTGGACTCGCCAGATGGCTCTGCCTCCCCTCTCATCCTAATTACTCACTTGGGGTAGTTGTTGCAGTACTGAGTGTAGATATCAAACTCTTGGCTCTAAAGAAAGACCAAAAACAGTTATTTCAGGGAGACTCGCATTTGCCTGTAAGCCTGGGTGTATCAAAGGCATGCCCCTGGGCCCCGGAGCACACTCTCCCCAAGCATCTGCAGATTCATCTCTGTACCCATCCGTCTCAGACATTCCATCCACCCAGCAGCCCCCAGCGCCACCCTAAATGCCCTTGATATTCAAGGCAAGGCACCCAGCGCTTCCCCTGGAGAGAGGTCCCTAGCAAGGCAGAATGGTGCCAGGACCCAGCCGTGCTTACCCTTTCCACAAAGCAGCTGGCCACGGCCACGGGGTCACTGTTGCAGCTGTCCAGGTCTCTGAGTAGCTGGCTAGGTGAAGGGAAGGTGGTCATCAGACCGTGGACCACTCACAGCCTCCATGGTCACCAACACACCCCCTCCCCAACCTCCTGGTGCCCAGACACACATCAGCCCTGGTGTCAGTGAGCTCCACCAGGGGCAGCAACTATGGAAAGGAGCCAGCACCGCAGCAAAGATGGGGGCAAAACAGCCATGCGCTCCACCAGCAGGAGAGGGAGAAAGGACACCAGTACCCACCTCGGAAGGGGACACAGCTCCTCTGCAGGCAGGAGTCAAACACACAGAACCAGACATTAAAAGGGGAAGGAGATAGGGAGAACTAGCAAAGGGACCGAGGCCCCCAGTTCAGAAGGGTGCAGAAAACGGGAGAGACAGGGTGAGTCCCACCACTGCTTGTTCTGAGACGGGGGCACGAGAGGAACACCCGGCCTCCCTTCCTGTGCTACTCCTCACCCAAGCCCACACCCTCCGGTCCAAGTCTCCCCTGCATCGGGCCTCCCAGCTTGTCCAGCAGTAAGTCCCTCTGCCCATCTTAAGGGGCCTGGGGCAAGGTTCCTCCTGTCCCGTCAATGCTGCCCCCACAAGCTCTGCTCCTCCCAGCCACTGCCCTCTCCCTGGGGAGTCTGGGGGCCCTGGCAGCCACTCATGTGTGACCTTCGTGGAGCCCTTTTGTCCCTGAAGCAGCCCCTCGCCAGGCCTTGCTCAGCCTTCCTCTTCACTCCTTGCCGGGCTTGTATGTTCCCCTACCTAACGGGTCAGATCACCTCCAGGGAGCCCCATCTTCCCACGGAATCAGGGGGAAGGTGGAGAAGAACGAAGAGATCTGCATGTGGGGGACCAAGATGAGAGGGACAGGGGAAGAGCTTCAGGTGCAAGGGTGCAGTAGTCCCTGAAGGGGCGCTGGCCCAGCCTGGACCCAACATGAACACCACCTCACACGAGCCCCTCTGCCCATCAGGTAGCACACTGGGCCCAGGGCACACAGGCCCAAAGGCCCTC
Source organism: Bos javanicus (assembly GCF_032452875.1). Taxonomy (NCBI): domain Eukaryota; kingdom Metazoa; phylum Chordata; class Mammalia; order Artiodactyla; family Bovidae; genus Bos; species Bos javanicus. The sequence continues at coordinate 76,411,471 of NC_083877.1, read as the reverse complement.
TCTCCTGAAGAGAGCTAACTGTACAGGGAGGGACCACTCTTCCCCACTTCAGCGATCAGACCCTGGGCGTGCATCACAGCCCCCGAGTAAGATCAGGGACATCGGGGCCCCTCTCCAGGCCCTGAGATGGGGCTCACAGTAAGAACATGGGGTGTGTCAAGCTCACTCCATACCTGTTCAGTGCATAGATGCTTTCTATGTTCCCAAAGAGGGCGCTGACTTGCTCTGGGTTCAGCAGCCCTGGCGTGTCAATGATCTTCAAGAGGTAGTCCTGCGTGGAGAGAGGCGTCAGAGCCCAGCAGCGCCCCCGGCACAATCCGGTCCTGTCCCATCGCCCCACTCACCAGCCACACCTCATTCCTGGGCTGTATTTTCCTGCTGTGACCATTTCACAGATGTCACCTACTGCCCTGGGACGGCTGGTTCCTCCTCACAAATAATAATACCCACTTGGAATCGCAGAATGTGACCTTCTTTGAAATAGGGTCTTTGCACATATAATGATTAAGGATCATCAGATGCTACCACACTGGATGTAGAGTGGGCTCTGAATCAAGTGACTGGTGTCCTTGTAAGAGGAGAGGACACAGACAAACTCAGAAAAGGCCATGTGAAGACAGAGGCAGATAATGGGGGGACACAGCTACAGGGCAAGGAACAGCGAGGGTTGCCAGCAGCATCCAGGAGCTAGGGGAGAGCCCTGGAACGCACTCTCCCTCAGAGTTTCCAGAAGAAACCAACCCGGCCAGCAGTCTTGAGTTTTGACCTCTGGCCTCCTCAACCAGGACAAGATAAACGTATGCATCTTCAGCTTCCCCTGTGTGTGGCTGCCTGTTAGGCAGGCCTAGGAAACGAGCACATGTCCCTCCAAAGGGCAGAGAGCTTCCTCAGCAGCAGCCACACAGTCACCTCCTCCCTTGCCCCTCCCAGTATGAAACGCTCACGTTGGCCCTGCAAGGCCCTGCCTCTTCAATTTACAGAGGAGGAGTCTGAGGCAGGGGTTACACAGGTGCCTAAGACCCCACAGGCAGGAAACAAGAGGAATCTGGGCGCTGTGCAGGGAGGGTCCCAGAGCCAGTTTCTTCATTGTGGCTCCCTCTTGGCTAAGCACAGGAATCCTCACTCTCCATGAAGGGTGCCTACACCCCAACCATCCACAGAAGTTCTGCTGGCCCAACTACTGACGGGACCCCCAAGTCACAAGGTGGCATGAGCGGCCAGCAGCATCCCCAGCAGGCGCCGTGAGAGAAGCAGGTTCTGGAAGCAATATGTCAGGGAGAACTTTCCTCCTCCCATGGATGGAAGTAGGGTTTTGCCCAAGAGCTGGGCCACAGGAAGCCAGAGGCCAGCCCCAGCCCCGGAAGAGAGGGCTGTTCCTCCGGAACTCAGCTCCCCGAAGCCTCACCTCCACGATGCTACGCAGGTCCCGCACGTACGTGCGCTCCGTTTCCACGATTTCCCGCACCACCCGGCCCAGGTAGCCGAACTTGTCCCCAGGCGCCACCGGCCGCGTGCGTTTGCTGAAGGGCGACAGGGACCCCCGCATGTTCCGCCAGCCGCTGGAGTTGTTGTTGCTGTTGGGGAGATGCTGGCCACACGGGGAGCCCTCCCCATTCTCAGCCAAAGCCTCGGAGCCGCTGGGCTCCTCCATGGCCCCGCGACTGTCGCGAGAGGAGCCCGACGAGGAGGTCGTGGAGGTCAGGCTCGCCGGCCGCTCCTGGCTGCCGTTCTGGTGGAGGGAGGCAGAGACGGGCATCCTGGCATCGCTGCCTGGCGAGGGCGTTCCAGGGAGGTTCTGGGCAGGACAGACAAAGGGTCAAACCTCTGGAATCCTCGCAGAAACAGAAAGTAAAAGGGTGGCTGCCAGGGGCTGGGGGAGGAGGGAATGCGGAGTTACCGTTTAATGGATACAGTTTCAGTTGTGCAAGATAATGGGAAGTTCTATGGATGGAAGATAGTGATGGATGCACAACAATATGAATGTACTCACTCAATGCCACTGAACATTTTAAAATGTGGATTTTATGTTACATGCATTTTACCACAATTTTTAAAGCAACAATTCTGAATCTCAAGGAGGTCCCTTCCTTCCAATTGTATGAGCATCTACAAGGATGCCCAAGTGACATTCCTGCTTGTCTCCAACAATGTCACCTCCATCCTTCCCAGAGTGGAAGAAGGGTGGACCACATCCCGGATCAACCAAGGGCTCATAGAGCTGAGGCCCCAGAACAGCTGGCAGCGGTCAGGGGTGCCTTCTGATGGAATCTGCAGCCCAGCCCCCCTGCTCCTGCAAATCACCCAGCCTCCCAGAGCCTCTGCTCCTCACCACCTCCCCTGAGGCTGTCCCCCCACAGTAGGCAGTGAACTGCTGGATGTACAGCTTGGTGCCCAGCACAGAGCGACAGCTCCATAAACCATCAGAACAGTGATAGTACTGGCAGTTGTCAAAAAGCACTCCCCAAGTGTCCGCTGGTCAAGGATCTGGCTCTTAAGAACCTATATGCCAGAGTATGTGGGACTGCAAAATCTCTGGGGCACCAGTGGCTTAACCACGAACCTGAAACCTTCTGGATACTGACGGGGAAGACAGAGGAGATGATGCAAAGGCTGAGCCCACGTCACCTCCTTGCCCCAGTCCCTGGTGCTTGCTTCTGACTCAGCCAGGCTCCAGGGGCACAGGAAATTCCCCAGGGCTGAGGCACGGTACATCTCCCAAACTCCGTTCAGCACAGCCAGGTCAGGGCAGCATAGCAAGCAGGAAACTGCTCCCAGGTGAGGCCAACATAGCCTCAGGCGGACTTTACTCCCTAAACAGATGGGGTGGCTCACAGATAGGCCAGCCTGAAGCAGCAAGCTGGGGAGGCAGGGTGGTAGCTGTGGCCTTTGGGAGAGTCAAGGACACTCCACCCCCACCCCAGAGCACCAAAGCCCATCAACATCACTTTCCAGAATGTTCATTTGACTGCTGTTTCCCCAGGGAAAATGTTTTAAAGCATCTGTTCCACCCCTACTGTCCCAATGCCTTCCACCCCTAGCGCTAGGACTCACAAGTGGCTAGACCACAGGTTAGAGCTATGAGAAGGGTCGAGACGGTGCTATCACTCTGGCAATCTTGAATTTGCCCCCCTGGTTTTCTGTGCCTCTACCCCAACTTGGAACCAGTGTCCCCACCTGGGCTCTGGCTTTTGCAAGTGTTCTCGCTACCTGGCCATTACTTCCTCCCCAACACCCACGCCATACCCACGTTACTTATACCAACCCTTGGGTCTCAGTGAGAAGCCGCATACGCCCAGAAACCAAAACTGGGGGCCCCTTCTGTGTACTCTTACAGCACCCCAGGGTTATCCCTTTTGTAGCACTCACTGTGTAAGACTCCCAGCCGCAGGCAGTGACCTAAGGGCGGGGGCCTTAAAACGTGATCCGCAAATGGCAAATGGATAATGATGGTAGACGAACCAGTATGACTACCAAGCTAAAGTCAGGAGCATGGAGACTTGTTTGCCATGCATGCTAGCCCAGCGAGGACCCTCCCAAGCACAGCAACTTCCCACTGCATGTCTCAGCTAAGGAGGGGATTCCCTCCACGTTGAGTCTCTCATCTTGCAGATGAGGACACCATGGCAGCACTGGAGCCAGTCCTGACTGCTCCCTCCTTCCAGATGCAGTCAAAGGATTAACTAACAGGATCACCTTGGTGAAACCGAGCATCTCAGGAGAGCCCCTGGGAAACAGCACTGCTGCTTTCTCCTGTCTCCTCAGAAGAGCCTTTAAGATGAACCAGCTAGTCATTTCTACCCACCGGTGGCCTGTTGTTTCAGACAAAGAAAGAGACCCGAACTCCGCCCCAGCCCTTAACCCCAGGTGCGGTGGGACTCGCTGAATAGACTCTGTGAAGTGATTGACCCTCTTGTGACTTAAAAATCTGTATATCTCAGCAGTGATTATTCATCTGTCCATGCACCATTTTATATAACACAGTTTTGTGTTTGATTTAATTCAGCAAACCTATATTGAATATATGCTGTGCATCAGGAAATGTGTCCTTCAAAGCAAGTGCACCATCAGGCACACCCCACCCCCCTACCCCGTCTCCCCTCCAGCCCCCGAGGCCTGTCAATCCCAGCTGGAACAAAGGGGTAGGGACTTGTGACCTAAGACCTTTCCCAGATGAAACCTGGGGTCAGTCAGCCCCTCTGGGGATGCTAAGCGGAAAAGGCCCAGGTCTCTAATGGACTTCACAGCTGGCCAGGTCATGGCCTCAAAGTGAAGGATTAGTCACAGCCCCCGACCTCCACCCCACACACAGTCTCTCAAGAGATTTCTCTCTAAAGGGTATCTTCGAGGTCACTCATTAGGGACTCCATCACCATAGGGTCCCCATGCACACTTCAAAAGCCCAGGAACTAATGCATCTTTTCTACTTGGAGAAATTTTCTCTGACTTCACACAGCCACCTGCCTGCAAACCAAGCTCATATTTTCATAGCACCCATGCCCAAATCCTCCTGGGTTTAAAAGAAAGCATAATGGCTAACAGCTAAAAATGGTCCAAGTGCTGTAAACTTAACGACGCTTTTATCTCATAACAACTCTATGAGGTCAGTATTATTATTATCCCCATTTTACAGATGCAGAAACTGAGGCCATAGAAAGAGCATGCGGTAGAGCCTGGATCTGGACTCAGGCACTCAGGCTTCAGTGTGAGTGCTCATCTGCCCCTACCCACTGATGGCTGCCTCCCTGATGGATTTCACACCAGCTAGAACCACAGCAAAGGATTAGACACAGCCCTAGATGCCATGGCTTTGCCTCAGCATAAACCATGGGGAACATATTAAGACATAAAGGTTATGGTTTTTAGTATTTTACTTCCCTCACAAAGGCCAATGGAGGTGGAAAAAAAAAAAAGAATTAAGATTCCTTAAGGCTATTTCTGAGTTAACTTCACCCATTCCAGTCCATTTCAGTTTGCTGATTCCTAGAATGTCGACATTCACTCTTGCCATCTCTTGTTTGACCACTTCCAATTTGCTTTGATTCATGGACCTGACATTCCAGGTTCCTATGCAATATTGCTCTTTACAGCATCAGACCTTGCTTCTATCACCAGTCACATCCACAGCTGGGTATTGTTTTTGCTTTGGCTCCATCCCTTCATTCTTTCTGGAGTTATTTCTCCCCTGATCTCCAGTAGCATATTGGGCACCTACTGACCTGGGGAGTTTCTCTTTCAGTATCCTATCATTTTGCCTTTTCATACTGTTCATGGGGTTCTCAAGGCAAGAATACTGAAGTGGTTTGCCATTCCCTTCTCCAGTGGACCACATTCTGTCAAATCTCTCCACAATGACCGCCCGTCTTGGGTTGCCCCATGGGCATGGCTTAGTTTCATTGAGTTAGACAAGGCTGTGGTCCTAGTGTGATCAGACTGACTAGTTTGAAGAAATGGAGTGGCCATCATGGTCAACAAGAGTCCGAAATGCACTACTTGGATGCAATCTCAAAAACGACAGAATGATCTCTGTTTGTTTCCAAGGCAAACCACTCAATATCACAGTAATCCAAGTCTATGCCCCAACCAGTAACGCTGAAGAAGCTGAAGTTGAACGGTTCTATGAAGACCTACAAGACCTTTTAGAACTAACACCCAATAAAGATGTCCTTTTCATTATAGGGGACTGGAATGCAAAAGTAGGAAGTCAAGAAACACCTGGAGTAACAGGCAAATTTGGCCTTGGAATACGGAATGAAGCAGGGCAAAGACTAATAGAGTTTTGCCAAGAAAATGCACTGGTCATAACAAACACACTCTTCCAACACCGAAATCAGATTGATTATATTCTTTGCAGCCAAAGATGGAGAAGCTCTATACAGTCAGCAAAAACAAGACCAGGAGCTGACTGTGGCTCAGACCATGAACTCCTTATTGCCAAATTCAGACTTAAATTGAAGAAAGTAGGGAAAACCACTAGATCACTCAGGTATGACCTAAATCAAATCCCTTATGATTATACAGTGGAAGTGAGAAATAGATTTAAGGGCCTAGATCTGATAGATAGAGTGCCTGATGAACTATGGAATGAGGTTCGTGACATTGTACAGGAGACAGGGATCAAGACCATCCCCATGGAAAAGAAATGCAAAAAAGCAAAATGGCTGTCTGGGGAGGCCTTACAAATAGCTGTGAAAAGAAGAGAAGCGAAAAGCAAAGGAGAAAAGGAAAGATATAAACATCTGTATGTAGAGTTCCAAAGAATAGCAAGAAGAGATAAGAAAGCCTTCTTCAGCGATCAATGCAAAGAAATAGAGGAAAACAACAGAATGGGAAAGACTAGAGATCTCTTCAAGAAAATCGGAGATACCAAAGGAACATTTCATGCAAAGATGGGCTCGATAAAGGACAGAAATGGTATGGACCTAACAGAAACAGAAGATATTAAGAAGAGATGGCAAGAATACACAGAAGAACTGTACAAAAAAGATCTTCACGACCCAGGTAATCACAATGGTGTGATCACTCACCTAGAGCCAGACATCCTGGAATGTGAAGTCAAGTGGGCCTTAGAAAGCATCACTACGAACAAAGCTAGTGGAGGTGATGAAATTCCAGTTGAGCTATTCCAAATCCTGAAAGATGATGCTGTGAAAGTGCTGCACTCAATATACCAGCAAATTTGGAAAACTCAGCAGTGGCCACAGGACTGGAAAAGGTCAGTTTTCATTCCAATCCCAAAGAAAGGCAATGCCAAAGAATGCTCAAACTACCGCACAATTGCACTCATCTCACACGCTAGTAAAGTAATGCTCAAAATTCTCCAAGCCAGGCTTTAGCAATACGTGAACCGTGAACTTCCTGATGTTCAAGCTGGTTTTAGAAAAGGCAGAGGAACCAGAGATCAAATTGCCAACATCCGCTGGATCATGGAAAAAGCAAGAGAGTTCCAGAAACACATCTATTTCTGCTTTATTGACTATGCCAAAGCCTTTGACTGTGTGGATCACAATAAACTGTGGGAAATTCTGAAAGAGATGGGAATACCAGACCACCTGATCTGCCTCTTGAGAAATGTGTATGCAGGTCAGGAAGCAACAGTTAGAACTGGACATGGAACAACAGACTGGTTCCAAATAGGAAAAGGAGTTCGTCTAGGCTGTATATTGTCACCCTGTTTATTTAACTTATATGCTGAGTACATCATGACAAACGCTGGGCTGGAAGAAACACAAGCTGGAATCAAGATTGCCCAGAGAAATATCAATAACCTCAGATATGCAGATGACACCACCCGTATGGCAGAAAGTGAAGAGGAACTAAAAACCCTCTTGATGAAAGTGAAAGTGGAGAGTAAAAAGTTGGCTTAAAGCTCAACATTCAGAAAACGAAGATCATGGCATCCGGTCCCACCACTTCATGGGAAATAGATGGGGAAACAGTGGAAACAGTGTCAGACTTTATTTTTCTGGGCTCCAAAATCACTAGAGATGGTGACTGCAGCCATGAAATTAAAAGACGCTTACTCCTTGGAAGGAAAGTTATGACCAACCTAGATAGCATATTGAAAAGCAGAGACATTACTTTGCCAACAAAGGTTCGTCTAGTCAAGGCTATGGTTTTTCCTGTGGTCATGTATGGATGTGAGAGTTGGACTGTGAAGAAGGCTGAGCGCTGAAGAATTGATGCTTTTGAACTGTGGTGTTGGAGAAGACTCTTGAGAGTCCCTTGGACTGCAAGGAGATCCAACCAGTCCATTCTGAAGGAGATCAGCCCTGGGATTTCTTTGGAAGGAATGATGCTAAAGCTGAAACTCCAGTACTTTGGCCACCTCATGCGAAGAGTTGACTCATTGGAAAAGACTCTGATGCTGGGAGGGATTGGAGGCAGGAGGAGAAGGGGGCGACAGAGGATGAGATGGCTGGATGGCATCACTGACTCGATGGATGTGGGTTTGAGTGAACTCCGGGAGTTGGTGACGGACAGGGAGGCCTTGCGTGCTGCGATTCATGGGGTCGCAAAGAGTCGGACACGACTGAGCGACTGATCTGATCTGATCTGAAGGCTATTTCTAGACCTCCTACTATGTGACCTTTGCGCATTTACCTTTTCCTTGGAACGACACAGAAAAACACAGATTCCTGGTCAAAGGACTGCAGATGCTAGAGAAGGGAAGTGGCAGGAGGGCACCAGGATCAGATTATAACTCCTCGGATGACGAGAGAAGCCCTGCAGTGACCAGGAGACCTAGGTTCACAAGGCTCTCGTTCTCTCCCCTGGGCAAGAGGACTTGCTGGAAAAGAATACAGAGACCCAGAAAGGAAGGGTAAAGAGCAAATGAGCAGTCAGAGAAGACCAGGCAGAGTCCAGGTGGGACTGTTAGCAGACACCATCAGATAGTGAGGGAAAAGAGACATCACACCCAGTGTGAGTGCCCTCTGGTTCTAAAAACCCAATCTCCATCCTTCTGCAGTGTTCCTGCCTGGAAAATTCCACGGACAGAGGAGCCTGGCAGGCTATGGTCCATGAGATCGCAGAGTTGGGCACGACTGAGCAAGTGAGCACACACACACCTTTCTGTAGTGGTGTTCAGGCCCCCCAGAGACAGTGGAAGACCTGCCTATGGAAGGGCTCCTGGGTAGAGGCAGCCTTTCCTTCCTCTCCATGGACTATCACATCACCCCATATGGTAAGATTCACCCCAAGGCCAAGATTGGAACTCAGGGGTCTTTAAACTCATCTTGGAAGACACTGTCTGCTGGGACAGTGGGTGCCTAGAGGAGGTGACAGACAGCAGCCAAACCCCAAGCCACAGCCCACCGCATCACCAGGGTCTCCAGCTCCCTAAATATCCCTCCTCACTGACCTCTTCCATCTTTTAACAGGAATCAGTCCAATCAATCACCAGTCAGTAAGTCAGTCTTCTAGAAAACTTTGTATCTCCCACACCTGAGAAACTCTCTGCGACAGGGTCCCTAAGACCTTTCTGATTTGCCCCATAAGCTGCTCAGACATGCACCTTTAAGAGTTTGGGTGCAGGAAAGAAAGGGAGATGAGTTTCTTTTCTTCTTAACTTTCTCTAAATTTAAACCCAATCCACACCCTCTCTCCACTCACACCTCCTGGGGACCTTCCCTGAACATCCCCAGGCAGGGAGGCAGGGAGGCAGGCAGGCAGGCAGGCAGCAGCAGGCCTCTGAGTTTCCCAGGACGGCTGACTGGGGCCAGGTTCCACATCCTTCTCCTCCCTGCGAGGCCTCAGCACCGTGCCCCTGATCTGACCCGGCCTCCTGCCTCCAACAGAAAAAAACAACCAGCCAAACCCACCAGAGCCCCCATGTTCTGTCCTCAGGCCTCTTGTCAATAAGGCAGTAGGACCCTGCTCCCCAACTCCACCCCAGCTTCAGAAAGAAGGTCCCACGGGGGCGCTCACCTGGATGGAATCTTCTGGACAACCTCTGCTTCTCTAGTCCTGGGAGTCCCCAGGTCTCACTAACACTCCCTTCCAGCCCTCCTTCAGGGGCCGGCAGGCCAAGAAGGCAGTAAGTAGTCTGTGCAGGAGGAGCTGTGCAGGCCAGCGCTCGGAGATACTCCAGAAAACATTTTGCTTCAGAGAGGCTGGGTCCAGGTGTGGAGGCGGCTGACGTCATCCTTTCACCTACTACCCTTCGCCCCACACCCAGGAGACGGAAGGCTGACATGCCACACCTGCTCTGGAGGCAGATGGAGCGACAGAGGAGCTCCCCCAAAGGCAACTGCTCCAAAGTCCAGGGGCCCCAGGAGGGAAGGGGAGTGGTCATCTGGTACCTGCCAAGTGGGCCAAGTCCTTCCCTCCCTGGGGAGCGCAGGCGGCACAGCCCTCCTTCTCCACCTTCTCTCATCTCCCAGCTCCCAACACCTGCTAAGTATTCCAAAGGTTCTTCAACCCGGGCAGCCACAGCCTTTGATCTTCCCCTCATTGCACTGTCAGGATCTGCTCATCCATAAGGTACAGAAGGGAGATACAGAGAAATGCTCCAGCTCTTCCAGACAGACAGGGCGGGAGCAATGTGAACTTCCAGAGGTATCACCTCAAGATCCTGAGCCCAGGTGTGCTATACGCGGGGGCATGCACACGCGCACACACACACACACACACAGAGCTCAGTATCACGAGGGTCTACACATACACACACACAGCTCAGTATCACGAGGGTCTACACACACACACACACACACACACACACACACACACACACACTGAACTTCCAGAGATCTCACCTCGAGATCCTGAGCCCAGGTGTGCTGCTACACACACACATACACAGAGCTCAGTATCACGAGGGTCTACGCACACACACACACAATTTAACTTCCAGAGGAGCCCAGGTATGCTACACACACACACACACACACACACACACACACACACACACAGACACACACGCTGCTGCCCAGCACTGTCCCCACAGAAGCCCAGCTCCTGAGGATCTATTCCTATGGTTCTCTGGGCCAGCAGAGGGTGGGCAGAGGTGGGTGAGGTCACACCAGCAGAGGTCACCTCTCGACACACCCTCGAGGCTTTCCTGAGGACAAGGAGGATCCCTGAGAGGGGCTGGCTCTTTCCTCTCTCCCTCTGACCCGCCTGTCCCTCCCTGGGGACTCAGGGGCCCCAAGCACCTAAGGACAAGGGAAGCTCTCCAGGGACTGTGTTCCTTGTGAGCAACGTGACTATCACAGAGGCTGTGCGAACTGTGTGACCAGGGTTTCTGGGCCACCCAAACCCAGGCCAGCTGGCTCAAATTCCTGTTCCCTCATGAATTCATTTTCCCTCCTGAATTCCTTTTCCCACCACCCAGGAATAGCAGGGGGCCACCAAGTGTGCCTGGGTTAGCTGCTAGGAAGGACTCTGGTTGCCAGTGGAGCCCTCCCACCTGAATTCTGGGACAGAGTCTGGGCCTACAGACTAAAGTCCAGAAAACTCCCTCGGCCTGGCCTTGGAAGGGAAGGAAAGCCCCTGGCATCTCATGTCAGTGGGAGTACTGCTCACCCACATCTCCCTGTCGCCACCACGCACAAGCCCAACATCTGCTCATGTTACTTCTCAAACCTGCAAGGTGTCCCAGACATTCTCTCCCTCCCCAAATGTGGTCCAATCATCATCCTCGGAAAGGCCTCCCCAACCATCACCAACCCATCCAACACACACAATGATGCAGGCCGAAAATGCTTCCCCACCCAGGAATATCTACATCTTAATCCCTGGATACAAGGAGCCTCTCTATGTAGCTAACCTTATATGGCAAAAGAAATTTTGCGGGTATGATCAAGTTAAGGATCTTGAGATGGGGAAGACTGTTCTAGATTACGTGGGTAGGCTCACGGTAATCACGAGGGGCCTCACAAAAGGGAAGTAGCAGGAGTCAGAAGCTGATGTGACAGCAGAGGCAGAGGGACAGAGCGAGAAACTGGTCAATGCTAGGCTGCTGGCTTCGTCGACGGAGGAAAGAGACCACAAGTCAAAGCATCTAAGCAGCTTCAGGAAGCTGGAAAGGACAAGCAAACAAAATTTTCCCTGGAGATTCCAGAAGGAAAAGAACCCTGTAGGCCCAGACTGACATCTGACCTCCAGAACTATAAGATAATAAATGTCTGCTGCTTCATTTATTTTTCACTGTGCTGGGTCTCTGTCGCCGTGTGAGCTTTTCTCTAGTTGCAGTGAGCAGGGGCTACTTCCTAGTTGTGTAGTGGGCTTCTCATCGCAGAGGCCTCTCGTTGCAGGGCAGGGGCCCTAGCACGCTCAGGCTTCAGTAGCTGCGGCTCCCAGGCTCTAGAGCACACAGGCTCAGTAGCGGTGGCGCAGGGTCTTAGATGATCCGTGGAATGTGGGTCATCTTGGACCAGGGATCGAACCCGTATCCCCTGCACTGGCAGGTGGATTCTTTCCCACTGAGCCACCAGGGAAGTCTGCACGGGTGCTGTTCTAAGGCACGAAGATGGTAGCGTTTGTTAACAGCAGCCATGGGACACTAACACACAGACACTTCTCTGAACTCCGCTGAGCCTGAGTGTCGCATAAAGCACAGGTCCTTGGGGTTCTCATGTGCAAGCTCTCCTTCCAGACTAGACAGTAAAAACCTAGTGGGCTGGGCCTTCTTTCACCCCCAGAAGGCAATGCACGCACTAGGTGTTCAATAAATTTCTGCACCTCTCCACTCCCACAGTAGTCAGACGAAAGACAAACAGTGGCCTCAGTCAAGACCTGAGACAGTTCCTCCTTGTCTAATGAGTTTCCAATTAGTCACTGCCAGCAAGTTTCCGATTCACCAAGAGGCATGCAGGAGCAGTGACTGCCCATTCACCCCAGCAGCCCCACACTCTAGGCCCCAGAAGAGGGACTGGAGCAGGGGCATAGCTGCCCTGCCATGCCACATATTAAATGACCAGCCACAAAAACTGGAAGAAGAGACCACTCTGGAGTTTGAAGAGGGACTACAGCAAAAGGGCCCTACAGATATCCCAGGAAAAGCAGTCCACTTTCATCAAAACTGAAGGCAAAGGAGAGCAATTACTGTGGATGAGAAATTGCTATTGCTCATAGCCAGGGTAGGTCACAGCTTGTCACTAAGCAGGAAAATGACACAGACACAATGTCCCCAGAAGATGGAGGGGATGAAGACCATGCTAGAAATCACAGACACCTCCAGTGTTCTCAGAGGCTTCACCTCTCCCATCTCTAGAGGCTCACAGGACCACCCCTCCTTATCAGCAAAATTAAGAGACCCAGCCCCACAAATTAACTATCTAGTTGCTCCCCGTACACCCACTATAGGGGGTGCTTATTTTGAGGCCACCAACCTTGAACCACACCTTTAAGAGTTGCAGCATTTATTATTGCATCAGATTCAAAGGCATTGGAGAATCTAAGTGGAAAAAGTGGGAACAGAGGGGCCCACTGGATCTGAGTTCTCAGATGAGGAGGAGAGAATGAGCAAGTATCTCAGTGCATGAGAGTCCAGAGAGCAGAGATTAAATGCAGTACACGGATTCACAGGCTTTGGAGTCAGGCAGACGTGGTTTGAAACCCAGTTACTCTGTTTTACTAGCTATGGGTGGCCTTGGGCAAGTCACTGGATCTAACCAAACTTCAAGTTCCTTTACCTGTAAAATAAGCACAGCAATACTACCCATTTCGCTGGTCTCCAAGAACGAGAGGACACACAGTATACCTTCCATAAATGGTAGCAATGAGAAGGATGGATGAGTTACTATTTGTCCATAAGCATCAGGATAAGAGATTTTTCTGATGCGTGTCTAAAACAGTAGACCCATATCTCAAGTCAATAATAGAGATACAAGTTTAATCATGTACCACCATGACCTAACCCTCCCCTCCCCACTTCACCCTGATCCTGCCGATCATCCATTATCTATGATCCCAACACAGATTTGGACCATGATCTTTTAAGGGCAAATATAAAGCAATTCAGCTGGAAACGGAAATGAGTCTGATATCCAGGCCCCACAGAAGGTCAAACCAGAAGACGAAGTTTGAATGAGTCAGTCCTATGCTGTAGCAGGCAGGGCGCATTCCTCTGGGTTCTGCAGGGAAAGAGCTGGAGAGGAACAGGCCATGCGGAACAACAGGCCTGAGCAGGAACAGAATTTAAGGTACCGTGAGGTAGGGAAGCGATTGGTGGAAACCATCCTTGACACCCGTCCTTGGATTTTAAAGAAAACATGTAATCCAACTCCAGGGTAGACAAATGAGAGAGCCAGGACTTAGAGGGAAAAGCCCCAGTGTTTGCCCATTTCCTAAATCACAGGGAATATCCAAGAGGGGAAGGCAGCAGAATGGACCTGAAGGGCCCTGGGACTCCAGCCAGCACGGCTCAAAACCAGCATTAGTTCTACTCCTAACTTGCTGGACGACGGGGAGCGGGGCAGTGAGCCATCTGTACCGCAAGGTCTACCCACTCATTTAGGGATAAGACGAACGGCCCTTCCCGAGTCATGAGCTTCAGAATTCACTGCTCAAGTATATTCAAGCACCCACTTTGCACAAAGGCACTGTGGCAGCCTTGTGGACTAACACAAAGATGAGTCACACAGAACCCGCTCTGGAGAACAAATACTGCATCAGGAGAAACCGGACAAGCACATCAATGACAAAGGGAAGCAAGGACTGCCCTGGCAGTCCCGTGGTTAAAATTCGGTGCTTCCACTGCAGGAGGCACAGGTTCGATCCCTGCTGGGGCAACTAAAATCCCACAAGTCATGCTATGTGGCCAAAAAAGAATACTACTACTAATAATCGTTTTTAAAAAATAGACATATCAACAGATTATCCACAAAGCAGTGCCTCAAGTACCGGCACAGAAATGCACATAAACTCTGCTGACGGAAGAAGGAGAAAGTGTCACCTGGGGGACCCAGGCAGCTTTAAAGGAGTGACATTTTCGCTGCGTCTTGAATGATGACAACGCTTCTGCCAGGTGAGGAAGAGCCCTAAGGACATCTGGTACAAGCGTAGCAGCAAGGGACAGTGGAGTCCCCAGAGGACCTGGACCACACAAGGACCTGGGGCGTCCGCAGCAAGGGGTGGGCACACCCGGGCCCGGCCTGGAAGACCCACCACGGAGACTCGGGACACCAAGTGAGAAACTACCCTTAAAATATACAAACTGCTAGGTGGTGCTGTGGCCGCAGGGGTCTATACAGCCAGAATGTTCATGAAGCATCGAGAAGCCAAAGAAGATGCTGGCTGTTTACAGAGAGCTTCAAGGACAGAAAGAGATGGGGAGAACGTGCTAGGAAGAAGGATGACACCTATCCCAACCCCTGAGAAGGGGGAAGAAACAAGGCCCCCAATAAATGTGGAGATAACTACCCGGATACGAAATGTTTCTAAAAGCAGAGGGGTGAATGCCAAGTCTAGAAACTGAGATGCCAGGGCTTAACTAGAAGGGAATCTTCCCCTGAGATTCCAGAACAGCAGCTCCCAGCTGGGGGCATTGTGTGGGGGCAGGGGGAGTCAGTGTTACCACCTGAGGGTTTTTCCCTTCCCCAAATTCCCTCCCCAAGGAAATCAGAATTAGGGAGGCTCCCCCAAACACAAGTTGGTTTTCAATTCCAAGCAACAGCAGCCTCCCTTTATGAACTGCTGCCATCAGGCACACACCCTGATTCTCCTGGCCTTCAGGAACAAGAGCAAGAGCTTCAACCAAACCCCCTTGTTGCCCTGGATGCCGACCCTGAGCCTGGCACCTAACCCAGACAACCTAGGAAAGTAGATTTTCCAAGGCATAGCTTACAGACTCACATAACAAGTGTGAGTCTCTAATTCTCAAAGCAGCTGGCCTTTCGGAGAGCAGGGCCTCCTGCATGACCCTGTCCCTCAGGGATCCCTAACCCAGAGCCCAGGGGGGCCCCTCTGCACCCCCACCCCACCCCAGATCCCTGCCTTCCCTTCTAAGGAGCCTCCACCAGGGAGGCCCGAGAAACTCATCCAACCAGTTTCCAGGTGGGAGGAGAGCAGCTTTGTCCCTCAGCTAAGCAGTTACACACAAGCAGAGGGGGCAGCTGTCACCAAACCCTAGATTCTGGGGCAGGTGGGTCCACATGGGCATGGCCCAGGTAGCAGTCCTGTTCCTGGAAAAGCCAGGCCTTGATTCAGGGCTGAAACTCAAGGCAGGGCAGGGCAGCAACCTGCCCCTGACCTCCCGGCTTCTGCAGCCCGGAGCTCTGGGAGGGGTGGACAAGGCCCCGGCCTGGCGGTGTCCACCAGGGGAAGAGTCCAGGTCAGGGACAACATCCTTCCACCTGCCCAACCTGCCACCACCCCTAGATTTTATCTAAAATAATCACCCTCTGTGGATTCTGGGAAAAGGAAACTTCCGGAAAAAGTGGGAGATTAACTCTGCTTTTCCCAGGGTGCGCTGGGTCCCTCTACAAAGAGCCCCTTCCCTAATTGCCCAACTCCGAGTGTTCAGAGATCACAAGACCCTCCGAAGCCCCTCGCAGAACCACGTGCAGTAACTCAAAGAGGAACACAGGATTCTCGCTCTTGCCCGGCCTCAATGGACACATCCCCCGGAAGAAGCCTGGGCAAGATTTTAAAAAGGGACCAACTCAACCTGTCCTCAGTTTCTGAAGGCCCAAGGGAGAAATTTACCTTTCGCCCCAAAGCCTGTGGCCAGCCGGGTTTCATGGCAGAGTCTGGCAAGACTCGGAGGCCTTTGACAGTGCTGCTTCTGCCCCATTCGCACCCCCTGGCCTGGCCAGCCGGGTACCTACCGCTTTCCTCAAAAGCGCTCCCATCTGAGCACCAGGAAGGCTGCGTGGGGCCCGGGAGCCGCATTCGGCCCTGGCAGCCGAGCAGTTAACAGGCTTGGGGCGAGCAGAGAGCTGCCACCAACAGCCTCGGGAATTAAAGCGCCCGCCGCCTCCTGCAAAACCTCTTCAATAAACGTCCTATTCAGAATCAGTTGCGCGTGTGGGTCATACTTTCTGCATTTCTTTCATTCCTGATGCCCGGGGGGCCTCCTAACAGAGGAAATGGAGCTTCCCACCCCAACTCAGCCAGGCCAGGTGAGCGCCACCAACCGCTGAGGACGCGCAAGTGTCTCCAGCAATTCAAGACTGGGGACGCTAACTGCAGGAAGTCAAATAGTGAAGACACTTGAACAAAGCTGGAGCATTCACCAGCACAACAATAACCCATTTATGTGGCTCCTCCCCCACCTCAGGCCCTCAAAGCCTAAGGACATTAACCCTTACAACAGCCAGAGACACAGGGGAGAGACGGCTGCAGCGGTTGGGAGTTATTTCCCTGTTTTACAGATCAGGAAACTGAGGCACAAGTGGCTCCCAAGATGCCGGGCTGGAATAACCTCAATAGCAGGCAATGTGGTAATAAACACATTCTCTCTGAGCTCTCCCTACCACGACCGTTTGTGTGCTAAGTCGCTTCAGTTGTGTCTGACTCTGCGAGTCCATGGACTGTAGCCTGCCAGGTTCCTCTGTCCACGGGATTCTTCAGGCAAGAATATTGGAGGGGGTTGCCATTCCCTTCTCCAGGGGATCGAACCTGAGTCTCCTGCGTTGCAGGCGGATTCTTTACCACTAAGCCACCGGGGAAGCCAGTGAGGCGGAGCTATTTACTCGCCAAAAGCCGTGCAGCAGGAAAGCCAGGGTTTGCCGGAATTCCGGTGCTCGTCACTATTCCTCACCCCCAACATCAGTGGGGCCAACAGATACAGCCAAAGACGGATGGAAAGGTGCCAATGCTGCCCACCTCGTGGGAACGCCTTCTGGCACTTTCTGCCCTTTTACAAGTAACACTATGCTCAGAACAAGTTCCTACAGCGTGGAGCAAACCTCAGAAGGAGGCCAACATGGAGTCGGCTGGGAATTCATAACCTGCCCATTGATGCCTCCAGAAACCACTTCTGTGTCAACATGTGACCCAGGGGCCAGCACACAGGTTGCCCTCTCTACCTCAAGCTCACAGCAGGAGTTCTAATCCACACAGCTGACTCAGGGAATGGGCACGTGTCCTAACTTGTTTTCTGTGTGTGCTGCCTTCTTTACTCAGTCACAGCCTCCTGAAGGTTAAGGAGCAGATCTTCCCAGGGTTTTGTGCATTTTCTTCCCCCAGGGCTTCTGATGCTCCAGTCCCTACTACTGATTTTAGCAGCTGTAAGACTCATGCCAGAAGAAAGCTGAAGCACACAGGAAGGATGGTATTTTCTGGACTCTTGTAACAGGAGAAAGAGATATCTCCAGTGGAGATACAGAAAAAGGTTTGGGGATGGAGAGGCAAACTCTTCACCTCTTCTCTGCTGCCTGGTCAGGCTCAGCCCAGCGGAAAGTTGCATCATCAGGGCTCAGATAACTTCCATCTAAAAACAGGACTACTCACAAATATTTGTTGACAGTATAAACCACACGCCAGGTTCTGGGAACACAGCAGTGAATAAGACAAATCCTTACTATCATGGAGCTTACACTCCAATATGGAAGACGGCCACAAAAGGTAGACAAATATCTAATATATTCCTGGACAGTGTTAAGTGTTATGAAAAAGATGAAAAAGAGAAAAGGCAGTATGGGGGTGGACAGTGTTAGTTAGGGAGGCCTGGGAAGGCTCTGTAAAGGTGACTCTTGGCAGACACCTGTATGACAGGAAGCAGCCAGACATACAAAGTTCCTCTGCCAATCTTTTCCTCTGCCCCACCTGAGCGACTGAACTGAACTGAGACCTCATCATCATAGTAAAGTAAAAGTGAAAGTCGCTCAGTCGTGTCCGACTCTTTGCAACCCCATGGACTATACAGTCCATGGAATTCTCCAGGCCAGAATACTGGAGTGGGCAGCCTTTCCCTTCTCCGGGGGATCTTCCCAATCCAGGGATCAAGCCCAGGTTACCCACATTGCAGACATATTCTTTACCAGCTGAGCCACAAGGGAAGCCCATCATCATAGTAAGTGCAGACTTATGATGCTTTTAAGCATTCCACTATTTCTCAGTATAAAAATTACTAACCACACAATAAAACAAACCATGACAAGCAAGTCAGAAGATGAAAGAAATTGATACTACAAAAACTAGGAATAAAAGAAAAATCTGAAAAAGACTTTGAAAAAGTACTCAGTTCAGTTCAGTTCAGTCGCTCAGTCGTGTCCAACTTTTGCGACCCCATGAATCGCAGCACACCAGGCCTCCCTGTCCATCACCATCTCCCAGAGTTCACTCAAACCCACATCCATCGTGTCGGTGATGCCATCCAGCCATCTCATCCTCTGTTGTCCCCTTCTCCTCCTGCCCTCAATCCCTCCCAGCATCAGAGTCTTTTCCAATGAGTCAACACTTCGCATGAGGTGGCCAAAGTACTGGAGTTTCAGCTTTAGCATCATTCCTTCCAAAGAACTAAATGGAAATAAAATAGTTGACCTTTGAACAATACGGGGCTTCGGGGCAGTAGAAATCCATGTATAACTTTACACCCAGCCCTCTGTATCCATGATTTCTCATCTACAGGATCAACAAGCTGCAGATTGCGTGGTACTGCTGTTACCATTTAGTCGCTGTATCCGACTCTTTTGAGACTCCCTGAGCCCGCCAGGTTTCTCTGTCCATGGGATTTCCCAGACCAGAATACTAGAATAGATTGCCATTTTCTTCTCCAGGGGATCTTCCCAAATCAGCAATCAAATACGCACCTCCCGCACTGGCAGGCAGATTCTTTGCTACTGAGCCCCGTGTAGTACTATAGTACATATTTATTGAAAAAAATCCACATATAACTGAACCCACACATTTCATATCCAGATTTTTCAAGGGTTAATTGTATACAATATTGACATGTTAAACCCAATAGGTAAGTTAAGAAAATTATCACCGACTCAATGGACGTGAGTCTGAGTGAACTCCGGGAGTTGGTGATGGACAGGGAGGCCTGGCGTGCTGTGATTCATGGGGTCGCAAAGAGTCAGACACGACTGACAGACTGAACTGAACTGAAAGAAAGAATTAGTGAAATGGGAGAAAAAAAAAACTGAGGAAATTATCCTGAAATAGACGTAAAGAGTAAGACAGAAAATATGAACATTAAGAGACAAGATCCAGGGCTTCTCTGGTGGTCTAGTGGTTAAGAATCTGCCTGCCAATGCAGGGGACGTGGGTTCGATCCCTGGTCTAGGAGGACCCCACATGCCATGGAGCAACTAAACCCATGTGCCTACTGAGCCCGCACTGTAGAGTCCATGAGCCCCAGCTACTGAAGCCCACACACCTAGAGCCCATGCTTCGAAGCAAGAGAAGCCCCTGCTCTCCGCAACTAGAGAAAGCCTGTGTGCAGCAATGAAGACTCAGGACAAACAAAAATTTTTTAAAAAGTAAATAAATAAATCTTTAAAAAAAAGAGAGAGAGAGACAAGATCCAAAGAGTTCCAGAGGAAGAAAAGGAAAAGAATTAAGGGAGAGGCAATTTTCAAAGACAGAATATATATGAATTTTCCAGAACTGAACATATCGACATCTGTCCTCATATTGAAAGCACAACTAAGTTAAATTTTTTAAAAGTCCACATTTAGACCTATCATACATAGTATAAATGCAGATCATCAAAGACAAAAAAGAACATCTTAAAGGATTATAAGGAAATACTATGAACAAACATATGCTAATGAATTAGATAACTTTGATGCCATTCCTAGACAAATTCCTAGAATGACATAAACCAATGAGGATTTGGGAAGGAACAGAAAATCTGAAGAGATCTGTTAACAAGCAAAGAGCCTGAATTAATAATTTTTAAACTTCCAATAAAGAAAAGCCCAGGACTCTGTGGCTTCACTGGTGAATTTACCAAACATTTAAAGAATTAACAGCAATTCTTCACAAACTCTTCCAAAAATCAGAAGAGGAAAGAACACTTCCTACACATTCTATGAGGCCTGATAAAAGACCAAACAGAATATCACAAGGGGGAAAAAAAGCTACAGGCCAGCATCCCTTATAAATGTGGCTATAAAAATCCTCAACAATACACTAACAAACTGAATCCAGCAACATATAAAAAGGAATATACACTATGACCATGTGAATTTATCCCAGAAATACAGGATTGGGTTAACATCCAAAACCAAAAATAAATTAATATAATTTTAGATATTAATAGAATAAAATACAAAAACCATCTGGTCACCTTAATAGACCCAGAAAAAAACATTTGACAAAATCTGACACCCTTCAATGATAAAAACACCACACAAGCTAGGAATAGAAGGGAACATCATCAGTCTTATAAAGAACATACAAAAAACCCCACAGATACTTCATCTCAATGGAGAAAGAAGAAATGTTTTCCCCCTAAGATCAGGAATAAGACAAGAATTTCCCCTCATGACACTTCTATTCAACATCGTACTGGAGTTCTAGCCAGGAAAATTAGGCAAGAAAAAGATATAAAAGACATTCAGATTGAAAAGGAAGAAGTAAAAATATTTCTAGTTGGCTTAAAACTCAACATTCAGAAAACTAAGATCATGGCATCCGGGCCATCACTTCATGGGAAATAGATGGGGAAACAATGGCAACAGAGAGAGACTTTATTTGGGGGGGCTCTAAAATCACTACATATGGTGACTGCAGCCATGAAATTAAAAGACACTTGCTCCTTGGAAGAAAAGTTATGACCAACCTAGACAGCATGTTAAAAACAGAGACATTACTTTGCCAACAAAGACCCATCTAGTCAAAGCTATGGTTTTTTCCAGTAGTCATGTATGGATGCGAGAGTTGGACTATAAAGAAAGCTGAGTGCTGAAGAATTGATGCTTTTGAACTGTGGTGTTGGAAAAGACTCTTGAGAGTTCCTTGGACAGCAAGGAGATCCAACCAGTCCATCCTAAAGGAAATCAGTCCTGATAATTCATTGGAAGGACTGATGCTGAAGCTGAAACTCCAATATTCTGGCCACCTGATGCAAAGAACTGACTCATTGGAAAAGACCCTGCTGCTGGGAAAGATTGAAGGCAGGAGAAGAAGGGGACATCAGAGGATGAGATGGTTGGATGGCATCACCAACTCTACGGACATAAGTTTGAGTAAGCTCCAGGAGTTGGTGATGGACAGGGAGGCCTGGTGTGCTGCAGTCCATGGGGTCACAAAGAGTCGGAGACGACTGAGCAACTGAACTGAACTAAATTCATAGATGACATGATCTTATATATATAGAAAATCTTAAGAAATTCACTAATGAAACAATTAATGGACTCCACTAATGAAAGAGTCTAGTAAGATGGAAGGATATAAGAACAATACACAAAAATCAATTGTGGTCCTATATACTGCTGCTGCTGCTAAGTCACTTTAGTCGTGTCCAACTCTGTGCGACCCCATAGACGGCAGCCCACCAGACTCCCCGTCCCTGGGATTCTCCAGGCAAGAAGACTGGAGTGGGCTGCCATTTCCTTCTCCAATGCATGAAAGTGAAAAGTGAAAGTGAAGTCGCTCAGTCCTGTCTGACTCTTAGTGACCCCATGGACTGCAATCCACCAGGGTCCTCCATCCATGGGATTTTCCAGGCAAGAGTACTGGAGTGGGGTACCATCGCCTTCTCCGTCCTATATACTAGTAGCACACAATCCAAAATGCAATGAAGGGAAATGCCCTGGTGGTCCAGTGATTGGTACTCTACACTTTCACTG
This sequence comes from Bos javanicus, assembly GCF_032452875.1. NCBI lineage: Eukaryota > Metazoa > Chordata > Mammalia > Artiodactyla > Bovidae > Bos > Bos javanicus. The sequence goes on along the minus strand of NC_083877.1, from coordinate 76,389,284 downwards.
CCAAGGGAAGGGGTTTAACTCCTGATGGGAGAACTAGGATCCTGCAAATTGAGTGGCTTACCCTCTCCCCCCAAGAAACAAAACAATCCCATTTATAACAGCTTCACAAAGCATTGAAAATTTTGGAATATATTTAACAAAAGGAATCTAAGAATTGTATATGGGAAGCTACAAAACACTTGAAAGAAACTAAAGACCTGAATAAATGGAAGGACATCGCATGTTCATAGATCAGAACACTTAACACTCTTAAAGTTAGAGATACTCAGTAAATTGATCTACAGACTCAATGCGATCTATTTCAAAATTCAAGCTGGCATTTTTGTAGAAATTGACAAGACGATCATAAAATTTGCATGGAAAAGCAAAGGAGCCAGAATAGCTAAAACAATCTTGAAAAAGAACAAAGTTGGAAGACTCACAGTTCCCAACTTCAAAACTGATTACAAAGCTATAGTTACCAAGACTGTACTGACATATAGATAGACATATAGATTAATGCAACGGAACTGAGAGTACAGAAATAAAACTTCACATTTATAGTCAACTGATTTTCATTAAGGGTACCAAAACCATTCAATAGGGAAAGAATAGTCTTTTCAACAATGTTAGCACAGCATAAGAATGAATCTGCATATCTAGTTCATATCATGCACAAAAATTAAGTCAAAATGGATCACAGACCTAAATATAAAAGCTAAAACTATAAAACTCCTAAAAGGAAATATAGAGGTAAATTTTGTGAGCTTGGGCAAGCAGTGGTTTCTTAGATACAATGGGAAAAGCACAACCGACAAAAAAATAGATAAATTGGACTTCATCAAGATTTAAAACTTATGTTTCAAAGACACTATAAAGAAAATGAGACTAGATCATGTTACAATGTATACAAATATTGAATCATTAAGTTGTACATTTGAAACTAATAATAATATATCAATTACACATCATTTTTGAAAAATTTTTAAAAGAGAGACAGTGAAAAGATAAATCACAGAATGGGAGCAAATATTTGTAAACCTGATAATAGACTTGTATCCAGACTATATAAAGAACCCTTACAATAACAATAAAATAACCCAATTTTAACATAGGCAACAATTTGAATAGATATTTCTCCAAAAAAATATACAAATGGCCAATAAGCACAAGAAAAAATGCTCAACATCATTAGTCATTAGGAAAATGCAAATCAAAATCACAATTAAATCTATTTCATACTCACTCTAAGATGGCTAAAATCAAAACCATGTTCAATAACAAGTGTTGGAGAAGATAAAGAGAAATTAGAACTCATATATTGCTGGTAAGAAATAGTGTAGCCTATTTAGAAAACAATTTAACAATTCCACAAAAAGTTAACTTATAAATAATAATCTCCCAGTAGGTCATATAGAAGCTAGGAGATCTATATGCTGCACACAATAAGTTGTACACAATTGTTCATAGCAGTTTTATAATACAAAAAAAGTGGAAACAGCTCAAATGTCTATCAACTGATAAATGGATAAACAAAACGTAGTAAACCCATATAATGGAATGAAAAATGAAGAACTGATAACCTGCCACAACATTGATGAAAACATTATGTTAAATGAAAAGGCTAGTCAACAGAACGATACATTGTATGAACTCATTTATGTAAAAGGTCCAGAACAGGCAAATCTAGAAAGATAAAAGCGGACTAGTGATTGCCTGGGGCTAGTGGATAGGGGAAATGGCTGCAAAAAGTAGTTTCTTTTAATAAACCGTGATAATAAAAATGGTTTAGATAGCAGGCTTTCCAGTTGGCACCAGTGGTAAAGAACCTGCCTGCTAATGCAAGAGACTTAAGAGACTTGGGTTTGATCCCTGGGTCAGGAAGATTCCCTGGAGAAGGGCATGGCAACCCACTGCAGAATTCTTGCCTGGAAAATCTCATGGACAGAAGATCCTGGTGGGCTATAGTCCATAGTGTCTCAAAAGAGGTGGACATGACTGAGGCCACTAAGCACACACGATTAGACAGCAGAGGGAACTCCCTGGTGGTCCAGTGGTTAGGACTCTGCACTCTCACTGCCGAGGGCCTGTATTTGATCCCTGGTTGAGAACTAAGATCCCACAAGCTGAGCAGCAGGGCCAAAAGAGAAAAAAAAAAAAAGATTACATAGCTGGGATAGTTATACAATTCTGTGCTTATATACTAAAAAATGGGTAAATTTTAAGATATGGGAAATATATCTCATAAAGCTATCGAATCAACTCTTGAAAAGTAAAAAGTCAAAAAAAAAAAGTAAAAAGTCAGCAGGAAAAGTATAGACTGCTTAATAACTAGCACTGGGAAAACTGGCTATTTCTCTGGAAAAAATAAAATCAGTTCCATCTTACAAGGCTGAGCGGTTCTCAACCTTGGCTGAACATAAAAGTTACCTGGCCCATTTCATGACCATGCCTGGGCCCTACCCCAAGATATTTTCATTTTATTGGGCTGATCTGAAATGAAGCTCAGACATTTTAAAAAGCAAATAGTACTATTTTAAAAAGCTCCTCATGAGGCTTTAATATGTAGCCAGAGAGAAGAACCATTGTCACATACAGAAAATACACTCCAGATGAATTTAAAATGTTAAGAGTAGAAGCAAAACTTAAAAAAAAAAAACGTATAAAATCAGAATATGAAGGGGCTTCCCTGGTGGTCCAGTGGTTAAGAATCCACCTTCCAATGCAGGCCTTCGAGGGCTTTCCTGGTGGCTCAGTGGTAAAGAATCTTCCTGCCAATGCAGGAGACACGGGTTCAATCTCTGATCCAGGAAGATCCCACATACCGAGGAGCAACAAAGCCTGAGGGCGACAACTATTGAGCCTGTGCTCTAGAGCCCGGGAGCCACAACTGCTGAGCCCACGTGCTTGCACTGCTGAAGCCTGCGTGCTCAAGACACACCACAGTGAGAAGCCTACACACCACAGTGAGAAGCTTACACACTGCAGCTGCAGAGCAGCCCCTACTCACCACTGCTAGAGAAAAGCCCGCGCAGCATGAAGACGCAGCACGGCCAAAAATACATAAATAAAATTATATATTAAAAGAGCGAGAAGACCTCCAGCTACAACAAAGAGCACACATACTACAACAAAGACTCAGTGCAGTAAAAAAAAAAAAAACTTTAAATAAAAAAAGATTTTTTAAGAACCCATTTAATAAAAACCAGGGTAGGAAAAGATTTCTCGATATGAACAAAAGACTGGCCAATGTGACAACATTAAAATTTAAATTTCCCTATGAAAAATAACTTTAGTAAAGTTAAAACAATCCAGAGCTATACGTAATGAATAAAACCCACAAAAGATTATGAATCTGCCTGCAATGCAGGAAATCCAGGTTCAATACCTGAGTCAGAAAGATCCCCTAGAGGAGGAAATGGAAACCCCCTCCAGTATTCTTGACTGAAGAATCCCATGGACAGAGGAAACTGATGGGCTACAGTTCATAGGGTCACGAAGAGTCGGACAACACTGAGCAACTAATACTTTCACTTTGTTTCATTTAACACATATACATAGACTTTTTTTTTAATTCCTAAAAATCAGCAAGAAAACGGCAACTAAAACTCTGAAAAAGTACTGAGAACCTGTAACTTGTCAAAGTGTGGGGAACTAGGAGCAAAAACAAAGGGTAGAGACTTTTCACTACATTACATTCTGGGGCTTGAATCACGTGGATGTATTACTTGGTTTAATTTTTTTTTTTTAATGCAAAAGGCAAAAACCTCACAGAATTATAAACATGGACAGGCAATAAACATAAAAAATGCTCATCCCTATCTTCAATCAAAAGTGCTAATTTTAAGGGGCAGTTTATAAAATAATTTTAAAATTACATCTACTAGATTACAAGACACAATCCAAATGTTAGTGAAATAGGGGCTCTTGTGTTTCTGGAAAGAATGTATACTGATTCACAAATCATGCAGCGACATTATTTGGCAGTATCTTGAAAAGCATAATTTATAACCCCATAATCCTACCACTGACATACATGGTAGAAAAGATTGACACATGGATGATAAACACAGGATACTGGTGAGAAAAATGGAAACAATCTAAGTCTGTCCATAAGGAAGCTATACTATAATTATATGACAGACTCCATGTAACAGTTCAGGGAATAAACTAGATTTAAATATTTCAACATGGATAAATCTAGACAACAATGTGTATTCAATACGATGCTATACATGTCAAAATCAAAACAACAGGAAACTATAAATCACTTACAGACAACAGTAAAAAGTATGAAGACATGCACAGACATGATAAACACCATATTCAAGAGAATGTTACTTCTGGGGAGGGAGGAAAGAGAAAGCAATTAGAAAAGAAAGCATTGACTGCATCTGTTTAACATTCTATCTCTATAATAAATGACAGAAATAAATTGGAGAAAATTACCATTTGCCAGATCTGGATGGTGAGAAGACAGGAGTAGGTGCTCCTCCGTAGGGGCGGGCCGCACCATCCTGGACACGACTGGAACAACCAGCGTGGAGGCTGAGCAGCACAGCACAGCACCCTTCAGCAGCATCCAGAACCCAAACAAAGGAGCAAAGGCTCCTGATGGAAAGAGGTCTGGGATTTTTGAAATTGCAGCCCCTCCCTAACAGTTTCTGGCCTCGGAAATGTTGTGCGGCACTCAGGTAGAAGCTTAAAAAATGTAAATGTATTAAAGGCATTCTTGTTTCCACTGAGGCAAGCGCTCTCTAGGATAACTGGCAGTCTGCTATGGGTGGAGCTGAATTAAGTTTGGGCCCATCCTAACTCCACAGTAACACAGTAAAACCTTGACCAGCTGGAACCCCTGCAGAGAGAGCTATCCAAAAGGCACGTTTTTTAAGAGTGTGCCCAGTTTCTAAAGAGTCTGGGGTAGAGCTCAGAGCATGTGCTCTAGAGTCATCTAGAAGTTCAGACCTCATCTCTGCTAAGTCTTAGCTGAGATCCCAGAAAAGTGACCTACCTTGTGTGAGTGGATTCAGTTTCCTCATCTGTAGTTGAGGGTACCACCACCTACTATGCCTTGTTGAGAAGATTAGCGATATTACCTAAGAGTCAACACTTAAAAAATTGTAGTCAATCTGACTGGGACATCTTTCAAAAACACGTTACACTCTTCCTTCCCTCCCCTCCTAAATAGCCAAGGAAATATCATTTAACCTCCGCTTGATGACTCAGGGTCACAATTACCAGCAAAGCATCAATTATCAAAATGATGATGCCCCCAAAGGCCAAGGTGTGCCAAGCCACTCCCCCTACATAAATACTGACCCCTGGCTCTTACACTCACGCCTGTTTTCCATAGTGTCTTGTTCTCCACCCTCTCCATCAATTGTCAATTGCACTGTGGTCATTTTTCTTCTCTACATTGGTCTCTTTACACTCTTTCCTTTGCTGCTGCCTTTCAGTTGTGGGCTTAGAAATCAGATGACACAACTCCTACATAAAACTTAAACAGGGTCTGAGGGAGCTGGTGTGAAAGAGAATGCAGGAACTTGAGTCCTGGTCGACCTGGAGACCTTCCTGGCTACTTGCAAATAAGCAAGGCCACTGGGTGGCCATGTTGTAAATACGGTAGAAGAGGGATTACAGGACATATTATGGGATGAACTATTTTCAAGACTGAAAGCATACTCTACTTTGGACACAACATGCAAGGGGCAAACTCTCAGCAGGCCTGGGAGGACTGGTCCCAGTGACCCGAGGCACCCTTTCACTGGTCCAGGCTGGAGGAATACAGAGCTGCCTGCCCCTGTACCACAGCTTCAACTTCTTAGAATCTTCTACTCTACTAGGACAGAGTAGAACGTTTGTGAAGAGTGTGAAAATTTCTCTAATTCCTAAAGTTTCATTCACAGTAGGGTTTTATTTATTCAACAAATGTTTACTGGACTCCTACTATGCAGCAAGCACTGGAGATGCAGCGATGCACAGGACAGACAGAGCCTGCAAGAATACTGGTTCCCTTTTCCTGTCAATAAATACTTGCCATCTATTGCTCAAGAATCTCTGACTTATACACATATGTGCACACACTCCTATATATATATAGACCAACATACACACACATAGTCTTGTGGCCTGGGGAGCAAAGTTTTTTAGAGCTTCCAGTACCTCCTGAGATCCCGTTACCATAGTGAAATAGACTTCACTCATCTAGCATCCCTCCCTCCATTCTCAGCCAAATTCCAGCAACAACTAGAGCAACCCTTAGTACCCTCAAAGTCTGTTTCCCAAAAGGCAACATGCGCAGTCGCCACCGTGCCCACTGGAACTTCATTCAAGTCCTATGGCCGGCCCCAGAGTCTGCTCAGCATGAAACAGAGTCTGAGAGTCCTTAAAAATCCGTTCCTTGAGCTTAAGCCAGGAGGCTTCCCTCCCCAGAGGCTAGCAAGAGAACTGTAAAAAGTCCCATTCTCTCTTGGGTGGCATTCCCAGATGGCAACAGTCCACCCAGGGCTAGGCTTGACCCCCACCACTGCGTTCTTCCTCTAACTCCATGGAACAAAAGCTGGAGCAGGTGAGATTGAGGAGCCCAGACTGTTCTCAGGATGAGACCCCAGCACAAGCTCAGAACACCCTGTGGATTACACTGGTCTCCATGCTATATGGGAACAAAGAGGGCTCCAGCAGAGACCCTGCCTTCAGAGAACTGCTAATCAAAATAAGAACAGAGCAGAGACCCTGTTCACAAGGCCAGTCTTTATCCCAAACAGCCAACACCCAGAGGGGTGGCCATCAACTCTGGATGTACCTCCTCTGGATCACAAACTAGTTAACCCTGCCCAGTTTTCATTCTCCTGACTTGAGGTCACCCAACATCACAAAATTGCTTGAGGCTGTTTAGGGCCCTCCCTGGAACTTCCTCTGAAGCCAGATTACACCTAGTTTTACCCGGTCTTCAGGCACCCACTGGTAGGCTCAGAAAGCTCCTTCACCTCAAGGGCCTCCCTGGCTGTCCTGTGCCTGAAACTGGGTTCTCAGAGGGCGCGGTCTGGCTGATGACCACTTCCCCAGCCCCCGCCCTCCACCGCCCATCGCTGCTTCCTGAGCCAGGCTCGGCCCCCAGGAAACCGCTCCCCACCGCTTTTGACAGCAGCTATCTTTGAGCTCAGGCACCTCCCTTTGAGGTCCTGATTCAGCTGAGAGGGGAAAAGACTCTTCAGATTGGCTGAGTGGAAGCAGAGCTGAGCGGAGTCCAGCCAGACTCAGCACTCAGTGTCTGTCTGTCTCTTCGTGTTACTTGAAATTCTGGTCCATGGTGGACCCTTCTTGAAACTTTTTCTGGGGCTGCCTGAGCCTCTGTGAGCACCCTCTGGCACCTCTGCAGGCTCTCCTCAAACAGCTCCACCCACCATCTGCCCAGCCTTCCCTGCCCCTCCCTCGTTTTCACCAGCCTTTTCTCTCCCTCTCCCAGCGGAATTCATCTACAGACGTTGGGGGAGAGACAGCTAGCCTTTCCAGCTGTGAGGCAGGGTAGAGAGGCCAGGGATGAAGGTGTGATTTCATCAGGGCTGGTTGGAAGCAAGGGAGATTCCAGAGCAAGGGAGGGTCAGGGCTGCCCCCAGTTACCCCCTAGAAGCAGCACACACACCTGGGAAGCCCACAGCCTCAACAATCCCCCAGCCTTGATTCTAGGAGACGGTTGAAGAGTTTCACCAACTACAGAAGTCTGCACTAAGTAGGGTTTCCATTTTCACCTGCCTCCAATTCCCCACTTGCTTCAAGCTTTTCATTTAGCAATGGCAATAAAGAGCCTGGGCTACCCTTGCAGAATTTGGTTGGAGAAATAACAAAATAGAAGACTCTCACTTACTGAAGACCTCTATGGACTCTGCTAAGCATCAGACGTTAGCTCATTGTTCAGTCTCACAAAACCATACATGGTAGGTATGAAGACTAACTCCACTTTACAGGTGAGAAACACAGGCTCAAAGGAGGTTAGCACCGCAGGGCTAGGAAGCTGTCAAGCCCCACAGTGAGTTCCTTGAACTGGGTTTCAAGAAAAGGAAACCAGAGACAAGGAAAATTCCTCCTTCAGGCATTATTGAAGAGCCCTTCCTCGGGATGTCTCCCGGGCCACCCCATCTCAAACACCATCCCACCCACTCCATGACCCTACCCACTCCATGACAGTTCACATCCACCTTTCCCATCACATTACTCTGCTCATCATTAACTTGCTTTCCATTATTTATCTTGCTTGTTGTCAGCTTCCCCCACTAGAAGTCAGCTCCATGAGGTCAATGACTCTAATATATTTTGTTCACTACCATGTCGCCTGCGTCCAGCATTCTATATAGCAGATGCAAAAAAAAACTCTTGAATGAATGAAAGAACCCTTTAAAACAGAACGAAGGGGTGTGAGTGTAGGAAGAAAAAGAGGATGATCCATCCATTCACGGTGGATCTGGTGAGAGAAATCTGGCCAGGGTGAGCTGGGGGCTCCAGATGGGACCTACAAGAGGAAATGAAGGTCTGCCAGGTCCCCAGTGGACTCCAGTAAAGCCTTCCTGCTGGCAGAAGTGACTTCCAGCAGCCAGGGCCCCAGCCTGAGGGCTTCTGCTGGGGAGGGCCGGCTTGCAACTCTGAAACAAAGGCCTATGGACACGCAGCTGGCCAGGACTGAGCAGCCGCTGGGTCCAGAGGGGCAGCCTGGGGTGGGGAGGGGGGTACAAATGAGGAGCTGAAGACAGCCCTCAGAGCAGCTGCAAAGGCAGCACCTCCCAGTGCCCAGAGTCCCCTCAACCTCTCAATACAACCAGGAAGAGCTAGATGGCTTCCCAATTAACCCTTCAAAGTCAGTGCTCAGCCTGGGCTCAAGGCAACCCACGGGCTTGGAAGCAGAGCCTTCATAAGGTTCCGAGAAGACAGCAGAGGTGAAGGGGCAAGCCGTACATCTGGAACACAGTTCCTTTTCCCCTCCTGCCCTGGACAGCCCTCAGGCCATGGCCTTTGGCCGCCTCCAGCGTAAACACAGTGACCCTGGGATGGCTGTCAATTTGGTAGGGCAAATGTTTACCCTAGAGCTGAGCTATTACAGGCCGGGGAAGTGTCCACCGTTGGCTCCTGGTATCTATTGTCTCCTTGTGGCACACATGGGATGTTTCCAATAAACTGTAAAACTCTCGGGGGCTCCTCCTAGCCACACTGAGCCTTCATTTTGTATAGGAGTTTATGCAGCAATTTCCACATACCTGGCTTCCTCTGATCCTTACCAGGCCCCTCTAGGAGGAAAAGTAGGCAAGCCTCCAACTCTACTCAAGAGGAAACTGAGTCAGAAAAAAACTTTGTGACTTAGGTCACGTTGGGAAAAGCACGGGTTAGACCACGAGGAAACCTGAGTTCTGGTGCCCGTTTGCCCAGTAGGAACCCGGCTCCAATCACCTCACATCTCTGGGCTCTGCTGCCTTCATGTGTAAATGGCACATCCGAGGTGCCTTCCAGCCCAAATGACTCAGTCTTTGATGCTACACAGTAGAGCCAGTGCTGGGCTCCCAGGCCAGGGCTCTTCCCACTCTCCCCCTATCCCACTTCCAATAAAAATCAGTAAAAACAAAACAAAAACAAAGCCCAAGGCAGCTCTTCAGCAAATCACTCTCTGTTTCTAGGACTTGGCTTACCCCAAGCCTACTCCCTGCCCCAGCCCCAGAGCAAAGTATCCTGCGTTTAGATATCCAAGGGGCTGGGAGTGGGGCAGCAGAGACAGAAGCCTATTAAAAGAGGGAAGATGAGGCTTCCCAGAACCACAGGGAAGAGGATAAGAGAGAAGGGGTTCAACTTTTCTGGGTTCTTACTCCCTAGGTTTTCTGCTGGAAATGATTGGGGTGAAGTCACTCCCAGTTAAGCCATTCACTCCATCCCTAGTCGAGCAAAAGAGAGGATGGAATGGCACTTGCTTGAAGGGAGGCAAGCAGCGTGCTCAGCGCGGAGCCCGGGGGGCTGTCATTACTCTGCTTATTATTTCTTGAGCAAGGTCGGTGTGACTGAGCTGCGCAGAGGTGGGGCTGAGGAGACTCTGGGAACCCCAGTTAGGGTTCCCTGGAGGGTGATGCGGTCCGCATCGCCTCCTGGGGGGCCCACGACGGGAGACAGGCAAGTGACTTTTGAGGATGAACTCTTATAATGGCCACAATAACACCAGCCGCCCCCACCCCGCCCAGGCCACACCCCTCCCGCCTCCCTCTATTACACTTCCCACTCCGTTCTTCCTTTTGTTTTTCAAAAGTAGCTCCAAAGAGTAAAAGTAGCTACCAAAACGTCTTGAAATTGGCACGACTTCTCCTAGCTTTCCAAACCAAACGGCTGAGAATAGGAAGAAAATGAACCAAACCAATTTCGGGAGTGGGCGAGGTCGAGGTAGACAGTGGCAGGCAGTGGCTTCTGTGCTTTCGGCTCCCCGGCACCCCACTTCTGGCACCCACTCTAATCCCTCCGGGACGTGAGCTGAGATTCCCAGAGCGAGTACCGTGTGACACCAACCCGGAACAGGCTGCTGGCGCCTTCGGGCTCCCGGGTCAGAGGCGCGGGTCCTTCCCCAAAAGGGTCCACCCCGCCCGGGCCCACAGTCCGAGGCAAGGACCAGCCGTCCGGCAACCTAGCGCGCAGTGGGCACGGGTGGGCGCAGCCTCGCGGGCTTCCCGGGTTTCAAACTGAGCCCCTTGGAGCCACCCGGCCCATTCGCTCCTCTTGTTTCCGGGGTGGGGGCTAAAGCACAATGTCTCCTGGCACGAGCCTCCCGCGCTCCAGCCCTTGGCTAGGAGGGTCGCCCTGGAAGCAGCCGACGCGGCCCCGGGCCCCCTTCTGCCTCCCCCGAGTCCTCACCCCTCAGGGCGCTGGGGCGGGTGCCTGGGAGGGTGCGGGTTTCAAAACCACCCCGGGCACTGCCGCTGGGCCGGCGGCGCTGGCGGAGGGCTCGGAGAGAACCGAGGAACACTCACCGAGCAGCGGCTGCCCCACCGGGTCCGGAACGCAAGGCGCGCGAAGCCACCCAGGTGCCGCCGCAACGCAGGCGCAAGTTTGAAAGTCGCTCCGGGAAGGGGCCGAGACTGCCGGCCGCTCCCGCCCACCGCCAACCCCTTGGCGGCCGGGGCGCGGCCAGCTGCGAGCGCGGCCCCCGGGGACCCCAGCCCGCGCGCGCCTTCCCAGTGCCCAGCAGGAAGTCGGGGCCGAGCCGAGCTGGAGCAGCCACCGGAGGGGGCAGGGAGACCGGGAGGGCGGACCAGGAATTTTTCCAGTGGGTGGAGACTCGGGCCGGCGTCTGGAATCCCGCGATTGGCGGCTTGGCGGGGGCCGGGGGAAACCTCGCGGCACTGCGAGCTGGAAACCGGGGTAAAAGCTGCGACGGGGGCGACCGGGCTCGCGCGCTGCTAATGATTAACTCCGCAGGTGGGGAGAGAGCGCGGCCCCGGCGGTGTGCGCCGGGAGGAACGCTACCCGCCCGGGAGCCACCTAGACGTGCTAAAACACAAAGACGCACGTGGGGTGGGGGCCGAGGGGGTCACCCTGGTGTCACAGACCTGATATCACCGCCTCCCAAGAGGGCACCGGGGGGCCTAAACGGCCCCGATTTTACGAACAGGAAAGGTCCTTTAGTGGGGATCGAATCTGGGAGCCCTGACCCTTCCAAAGCCGGGCACCTCGGCTTTTCTGAGTCAGAAAGGCACGTCTTGAATTCCTCACCGAAATTCGGTTCCCGTGACCCTTTACAGATTAAGTCCAAACCTCTGAGAAACGAGCAAGAGATGAAGAAGCCGATAACTTGGGGACTCCCCCAAGATACTGTTAGATGAGAAAAGCAAGAGGCAGAAACCCGTGTAATAAAAGACCCATTTTGGTACAACGAAGAGAAACTGTCCCCTGTTCTGATGTCTGTATGTAATCATTTCGGCATGGAAAAGTGCACACCTGGAAAAGAGGGGCTGAGGGCGGGACGGAGACATTCAATAAGGACCGGCTGGCTTTTGAGCAAGAGCATAAACTTTAAATAAACCGGAAATAATTCGTCAATAAAGGTGTTAAAAAAGAAAAAAAAAAAAAAGATGCTGTCCCAGCACAAGACAGGGAGAGACGCCCGGGATGGGAGGAGGGATGGGAGGAGGAATGGATGGGACATGGACATCAAAACCTCTGGGTACATTTGACATTAGTGTGTAGACATTAAGTGTGTCTAGTAAGGGAAGAATATTCCTGTTTAAAAACAAAACAAGCCCAAAAGAAAAGAAAAATAAGCTACTCCCGGGAAATGCAAGCCCCAGGTGATTTACAGGGAGGGGAGGGGCCGGCTCGGAAGGAAATGGCTTTCAGGTGACTTTGAAACTGGATCCAGGCCGAGGGTAAGGTGAAGACAGCGGGGCTCCCGGCTACCCAAGGCGGGGGAAAGAGGTAGGCGCTGGGCCTGATCCGCGCGGGAAGCCGGGCGCACATTCCTCTGAGAGGGAGGGTCGCACATTCCTGCGGGAGGGAGAGCCTGCTCCAGCCTAGCAGAGCCCTGCCCGCCCCGAAGGGGAAGGTGAAAGAGATTGCGGAGGGTGGGGGCGGGGGCAGGATCGGAGGTAAACAGCCACCGCGGCTCAGCCAGAAACGGCCGGCCAGGCTCCGAGCTCCGGGGAGAAAGAGAAGCCCCAGTCTTCTCCTGCGTTCCAGAGTGTAGTTCAGCCTCAGGCTTCTGCTTTTTCTTTGATCCTGCTTTCTTCTCTGATCACCCAAATCCTATCAGTCCTGCCCATCTCAGATTCCGGCTTCCAAAGAAGGCTTCTGGCTTAACTAAGGCCACAGGTGGTGCAGTGGCAAAGAATCCGCCTGCCATTGCAGGAGGTGCAAGAGACAGAGGGTTCCATCCCTGGGTAGCGAAGTTCCCCTGGGGGAGGAAGGAAAACCCACTCCAGTATTCTTGCCTGGAGAATTCCAAGGACAGAGGAGGCTGGTGGGCTAGAGTCCATAGAGTAGCAAAGAGTCCCGCTGGACTGAGTTACTGATAGCTCATTGGTGAGCAGTACCCCTCACCCCCAGCCAGGACAGGTAATCGAGGTTGTAGTGGTGGTTGTTCAGTCACTCGGTTGGGTCTGACTCTTTGCCACCCCATGGACTGCAGCAGGCAGTTGCTGATAGTAATAGTAACTCATTTAGTGAATGTTTACCATTTGCAGGGTTCCTGCTATGCTGCAGTGTTTACAAACGCTGTCTCCATCCTCACAGCCGCCTTGTGAGCTAGTGTTGGATATCAGGTTCATCTGCTTCCTTCTTGGAAAGGAAACCTTGCTTTATTCGGGAGGCCAGCCACCTAGGGAGATGACCGACTCCTAGCCAAAAGCCAACTGTGGAGTCTCTGCTCCCCATGGAAAATTTTTAAAAGGAGAATCATTTGGGGAACAGGTCAGAGTCTTTCTTACATTCCACTGTGTGCAGACATTCTCCTGATTGGTTGGTGGTAAGGTAACAGGTCATACCTGAATGGTCTAGTGGTTTACCCTACTTTCTTCAATTTAAGTCTGAATTTGGCAATAAGGAGTTCATGATCTGAGCCACAGTCAGCTCCCAGTCTTGTTTTTGCTGACTGTATAGAGCTTCTCCATCTTTGGCTGCAAAGAATATAATCAATCTGATTTCAGTGTTGACCATCTGGTGATGTCCATGTGTAGAGTCTTCTCTTGTGTTGTTGGAAGAGGGTGTTTGCTATGACCAGTGCATTCTCTTGGCAAAACTCTATTAGCCTTTGCCCTGCTTCATTCCATATTCCAAGGCCAAATTTGCCTGTTACCCCAGGTGTTTCTTGACTTCCTACTTTTGCATTCCCGTCCCCTATAATGAAAAGGACATCTTTTTTGGGTGTTAGTTCTAAAAGGTCTTGTAGGTCTTCATAGAACCATTCAACTTCAGCTTCTTCAGCGTTACTGGTTGGGGCATAGACTTGGAATACTGTGATAATGAATGGTTTGCCTTGGAAACGAACAGAGATCATTCTGTCATTTTTGAGATTGCATCCAAGTAGTGCATTTTGGACTCGTTTGTTGACCATGATGGCTATTCCATTTCTTCTGTGGGATTCCTGCCCACAGTAGTAGATATAACAGTCATCTGAGTTAAATTCACCCATTCCAGTTCATTTTAGTTCCCTAGATTTTCTAGGGACATTCCCTAGGAACATTCCCTAGATTTCTAGAATGTCAACATTCACTCTTGCCATCTCCTGTTTGACCACTTCCAATTTGCCTTGATTCATGGACCTAACATTCCAGGTTCCTATGCAATATTGCTCTTTACAGCATCAGACCTTGCTTCTATCACCAGTCACATCCACAACTGGGTATTGCTTTTACTTTGGCTCCATCCCTTCATTCTTCTTGGAGTTATTTCTCCACTGATCTCCAGTAGCATATTAGGCACCTACTGACCTGGGGAGTTCCTCTTTCAGTGTCCTATCTTTTTGCCTTTTCATACTGTTCATGGGGTTCTCAAGACAAGAATACTGAAGTGGTTTGCCATTCCCTTCTCCAGTGGACCACATTCTGTCCCTTATGACTATAAAGTGGAAGTGAGAAATAGATTTAAGGGACTAGATCTGATAGAATGCCTGATGAACTATGGACGGAGGTTCGTGATATTGTACAGGAGACAGGGATCAAGACCATCCCCATGGAAAAGAAATGCAAAAAAGCAAAATGGCTGTCTGGGGAGGCCTTACAAATAGCTATGAAAAGAAGTGTAGTGAAAAGCAAAGGAGAAAAGAAAAGATATAAGCGTCTGAATGCAGAGTTCCAAAGAATAGCAAGGAGAGATAAGAAAGCCTTTCCTCAGCAATCAATGCAAAGAAATAGAGGAAAACAACAGAATGGAAAAGACTAGAGATCTCTTCAAGAGAATTGACATACCAAGGGAACATTTCATACAAAGATGGGCTCGATAAAGGACAGAAATGGTATGGACCTAACAGAAGCAAAAGCTATTAAGAAGAGGTGGCAAGAATACACAGAAGAACTGTACAAAAAAGATCACAATCAAGATAATCACAATGGTGTGATCACTCACCTTGAGCCAGACATCCTGGAATGTGAAGTCAAGTGGGCCTTAGAAAGCATCACTACAAACAAAGCTAGTGGAGGTGATGGAATTCCAGTTGAGCTATTTCAAATCCTGAAAGAAGATGCTGTGAACGTGCTACACTCAATATGCCAGCAAATTTGGAAAACTCAGCAGTGGCCACAGGACTGGAAAAGGTCAGTTTTCATTCCAGTCCCAAAGAAAGGCAATGCCAAAGAATGCTCAAACTACCGCACAATTGCACTCATCTCACATGCTAGTAAAGTAATGCTCAAAATTTTCCAAGCCAGGCTTCAGCAATACATGAAGCGTGAACTTCCAGATATTCAAGCTGGTTTTAGAAAAGGCAGAGGAACCAGAGATCAAATTGCCAACATCCGCTGGATCATGGAAAAAGCAAGAGAGTTCCAGAAACACATCTATTTCTGCTTTATTGACTATGCCAAAGCCTTTGACTGTGTGGATCACAATAAACTATGGGAAATTCTGAAAGAGATGGGAATACCAGACCACCTGACCTGCCTCTTGAGAAATGTGTATGCAGGTCAGGAAGCAACAGTTAGAACTGGACATGGAACAACAGACTGGTTCCAAATAGGAAAGGGAAAGTGAAAGTGAAAGTGAAGGCGCTCAGTCGTGTCCGACTCTTAGTGACCCCATGGACTGCAGCCTACCAGGCTCCCCGTCCCTGGGATTCTCCAGGCAAGAACACCGGAGTGGGTTGCCATTGCCTTCTCCATTGTGTGAAAGTGAAAAGTGAAAGTGATATATTTTCCTTATACAAGGCTGTATATTGTCACCCTGCTTATTTAACTTATATGCAGAGTACATCATGAGAAACGCTGGGCTGGAAGAAGCACAGGCTGGAATTAAGATTGCCAGGAGAAATATCAATAACCTCAGATATGCAGATGATACCACCCTTATGGCAGAAAATGAAGAGGAACTAAAAAGCCTCTTGATGCAAGTGAAAGTGGAGAGTGAAAAAGTTGGCTTAAAGCTCAACATTCAGAAAACGAAGATCATGGCATCTGGTCCCATCACTTCATGGGAAATAGATGGGGAAACAGTGGAAACAGTGGCTGATTTTATTTTTTGGGGCTCCAAAATCACTGCAGATGGTGATTGCAGCCATGAAATTAAAAGATGCTTACTCCTTGGAAGAAAAGTTATGACCAACCTAGACAGCATATTAAAAAGCAGAGACATTACTTTGCCAACAAAGGTCCGTCTAGTCAAGGCTATGGTTTTTCCAGTGGTCATGTATGGATGTGAGAGTTGGACTGTGAAGAAAGCTGAGTCCCCAAGAATTGATGCTTTTGAACTGTGGTGTTAGAGAAGACTCTTGAGAGTCCCTTGGACTGCAAGGAGATCCAACGAGTCCATTCTAAAGGAGATCAGTCCTGGGTGTTCTTTGGAAGGAATGATGCTGAAGCTGAAACTCCAATACTTTGGCCACCTCATGAGAAGAGTTGACTCATTGGAAAAGACTCTGATACTGGGAGGGATTGGGGGCAGGAGGAGAAGGGACGACAGAAGATGATATGGCTGGATGGTATCACCGACCTAATGGACACAAGTTTGAGTGAACTCTGGGAGTTGGCGATGGACAGGGAGGCCTGGCGTGCTGCAGTCCATTGGGCTGCAAAGAGTTGGACACAACTGAGTGACTCAACTGAACTGAAGGTGACAGGGCCCTATCCCAGGAATCTTGCCTGATGCTCCACCTTGATGAGGGGGTGGGTGGGAGGCGGGGCACGTGGCCTTAGTTTTTGCAGAACTCAAAGATGTTGTGTGTGTTCCTTGATTTGTACCAACTTGCCTAGTGGCTCAGTGGTAAAGAACCCACCTGCACTGCAGGAGACATGGGTTTGATCACTGACCTTTGTCAGGAAGATCTCCTGGAGAAGGAAATGGCAACCCACTCCAGTATTCTTGACTGGGAAATCCCATGGACAGAGGCGCCTGGCAGGCTACAGTCCATGGGGTTGCAGAAGAGTCGACGACAACTTAGTGACTAAACAATAAATGTTTTGGAACCTGGGCCCTGCCCCATTTCTGCACCATCGTTTCTTAACTTTTCCTCCTTTGTTTCTGCATAACCTCCCTTCCCTGATTAGTAGCTGTTTGAATCTGCCCCTTAGAACTCTAGGAGGCTGAACGAAGTCTGTTTTCTACAAATGAGAAATGGGGAATACGGAAAGGACTTGTACCTGGGAGGGTCCCACAGGGTCTTTTTCCATTTCGCTAGTAAGTATACTTATCCCCATTTTACAGATGGGATAACAGGAGGTCCCAGGGATCTAACCACTTGGTCAATATTATATAACCAGCAAAACCCAAGCCTGACAAGATAGGTACAATATTTGAGGGCTTACTATGCACCAGCCAGTATTCCAAGTCCTTTATACGAACAATTGTAGTCAGAGAAGAAGAACCTGAGGCAAAGTCACGTAGCTAGTGTGTGGGAGACCTTGGGCTCATAATAAGGGAACATGGCTCTTCAGCATTTCTGCTTTATTTTTGACACTTGCTATTCAGTTCACGCCTTGATTATAATGTCTTGCGCTGCTTCTACTTGTTTTAATGTATAGCTTATTTCCTAAAAAGAGTGTAATCTTGCCTTGTGGCAGAAGTCATATAGGAGATATTCAGTAGCATTTGTTCCTCGATTGTGTCCAACTCTGTGACCGCATGGACTACAGCCTGCCAGGTTCTCTGTCCATGGGATTCTCCAGGCAAGCATACTGGAGTGGGTTGGCATTCCCTTCTCCAGGGGATCTTCCCGACCCAGGGATTGAACCTAGGTCTCCTGCATTGCAGGAAGACTCTTTACCATCGTAGAGCAGTGCTGAACTCATATGAAATAACACAATCTCAAACCAGTTAGTCCTAAAGGAAATCAGCTCTGAATATTCATTGGAAGGACTGACACTGAAGATCCCAGAGTTTGGCCACCTGATGCAAAGAGCTGACTCATTGGAAAAGACCCTGATGCTGAAGGCAGAAGGAGAAGGGGGTAAGGGGATGAGATGGTTGGATGGCATCACTGACTCAATGGACATGAATCTGAGCAAACTCCTGGAGATAGTGAAGGACAGGGAAGCCTGGCATGCTGCAGTGCATGGAGTTGCAGAGAGCTGGACATGACTTAGCGACTGAACAATAATAATAATAAAGAATTAAACTCTGTGTCTGGCCCAGCAGCTCTAGACTGAAGCCACTCCGCAGCACAGAGCCTCTCCTTCAGCTTTTTGCTTTAGCGACCTCACCCTTTCTGCTATTAAGTCATTTATTATTATAATAACACCTTGTGTCTCAGTAATGCCTTTAATCCAAGATCTCAAAGTATTCTAACTCATCTTCAAAGTACCCCCACTGAAATGGGGAGTTGGACTATTTTTCCCCATTTTATGGGTGAGAAAACCAAGACAACACAGAGTTGAAATGACTCACTATGGAAATCAATGGCAGGGTTTCTTCTCCCAGCCCTTCCCCTCCTCCTTCCTGACTCTTGGCTGCCAACATTTGCATCTAAATTTCAAATCCCAGAGACAAAGGCCATTGAGTTTTCACAATAAAGGACATTTCCAAACTGTCATCTCAGCTGCTCTATTGTGGTAGACCTCAGGAGAGGGAGGGGATGTAAACACAGTGAAGGTTCCCTGGGGCTCTGTGCTTCCAGCCCAGAGAAGGAGCTAGAGCTGGTTGGCTGGGTGGGGAGTGAAATCCTAAACTGGGAGGAAATCTCTGTCGTAGGGAATCCCTGCAACCTATAAAGCACCACCAAACTCTGAGGCCTCAAAGCTTTGAGTTTCAAGCTACATTTTAGCCATGTTTCTCAAAATCTGAATCACAAGCCATAACAACAACAGATACAATGGACCTCATCAAAATATAAAACTTCTGTGCCTCAAATGACATCAAGAAAGTGAAAAATGCAAAGAATGGGAGAAGGATTTTGCAATCATATATCTGATGAAAGACTGTATCTAGAATATGTAAAGAACTCCTTCAACTTTATAATAAAAAGGCAAATAACCCAAATTGTAAAATGGGCTAAGGATCTAAATAAGACATTTCTCCAAAGAAGATGTGCAAATGGAAAATAAGCACATGAAAAGATACTCAGAGTCATTAGCCATCATGGAAATGCAAATTAAAAAAAAAAAAGAAATATCACTTCATACTTTTTTTTTTTTTTGCCAGCGCTGGCTCTTAGTTGCAGCACACAGGAACCTTCGTTGCAGCAAGCAGGCAGGATCTAGTACCCTGACCCCTGCACTGGGATCAAACCCAGGCCCCCTAAATTGGGAGCTTGGAGTCTTAACCACTGGACCACCAGGAAAGTCCTCACTTCCTACCTTTTAGAAAAGCTAAAATCAAAAGAACATAATAGGGGCGGGGGGGAGAAAGACACATAATAATAAGTGTTAAGGAAGAAATGGAGAAATTAGAACTCTCAAAGTTAATGAATGTAAAATGGTGTAGCCACTTTGGAAAACAGTCTAGCAGTTCCTCAAAAGGTAAAACATGGAGTTACCATATGACCCAACAATTCTACTTCTAGGTATATACCCAAGAGGAGTGAAAACATCTATCCACACAAACCCTTGTACACAAATGTTCATAGCAGCATTATTCATAATAACCAAAATGTAGAAACAATCCAAATATCCATCAACTGATGAATGGATATACAAAATGTATATCCGTATAATGGACTATTATCCAGTCATAAAAAGGAATGAAGTACTGATTTATGCTACAACATGGATGAACTTGAAAAGATTATGCTAAGTGAAAGTAGCTGGTCACTAGGACACATATATATATGTAATATGTGTGTGTATACATATATATACACACACAGATATATGTGTGTATATATGTACATACATATATATGTATGTATATGTGATACCATTTACATGAACTGTCCAGAATAGGCAAATATGCACAAAGTAGATGAATGGCTACCTAGAGCTGGAGTAGGGTGAAGGGAGATTGGATGGGGGAAGGGTGATGTGACTGCTGACAGGATCGGAGTTTCTTTTAGTAGTGATAAAATACTAAAAATATTTAATATACTAAAAATCATTGAATTGTATATTGTAAATGGGCAAGTTGTGTGATATGTGAAATACATCTCAATAAATCTGTTTTTTTTTTTTTTTAAAGCATGCCATTATCACATGTTCCAGAGTTACCCAGGCTACCTATATTCAGAATCCTATCAGAATCGTCAGCAGTCAGGGACCCAACTCTTCATGTCCTCAGAGCACACTGAATGAAGTTCACTATGCCTGACAAGACAGTGATTCAAAGCCATGTAGCCCCCAGGCTTCCTGAAATGAGTAGAATGGAAGGTCTGTAACTAACTCTCCATTAGAGGAGAAAGGGCAGTGACCTGGGCAAGGGGCAGTGGGTGCACGGGAGCTGCTTCCTGAAGTTCTTTGTCAGTAACTTCTTTCCCTCAGTCTGGACTCCTTATAGAAGCTCAGTCATGTCAGACTCTGCAACCCCATGGACTATACAGTCCATGGAATTCTCCAGGCCAGAATACTGGAGTGGGCAGCCTTTCCCTTCTCCAGGGGATCTTCCCAACCCAGGGATCGAGCCCAGGTCACCCACATTGCAGGCAGATTCTTTACCAGTTGAGCCACAAGGGAAGCCCCTGGATTCCCTAAGTGTCAGAAAACTCTTACATCAGAAAGGGGAAGAAAGTGTGGGGTGAAGGAGAGGAAGACAGCTCCTCTCCTTACTACATTCAGGCTCATGGCTGCTGCTGTGGAGAGCTCTTGAGGGAAATGGGCTGTTTATTTGACTTTGTGTCTACAACAGAAACATTTGCCAATCACTTGTGGTTTTTCAAGAACCTGGAAGCACATGTGAACCATTTGTGGAGATCACTTTTATTATCAGTAGATAAAAGAGCTGTAAACCAGCATTTACAACACCTGAGACCTGGGAGTTGGCACTAAGACGTCAGCCTTTGATGACCTAGGGGTGATTTATACATAAACATGCTATTCCTTCTCTAACTTCTGGCCTCCTCTAGCTGAGACTTTTCAGACCTGAGTGTTCATAAAAATTGCCTGGAAAGTTTCTGACTCCGGACAGAAACAGACCCCAGGAATCTGTGACTTTTTAATAAGGAAGTAAGTCAGAAAGACTTCTGGCCTTTGGGCCAGCAGTTTTCCTATTTGCATCACGTCACTACCTGTCGATAAATGAAGTGTAAACGTGGAATAGTCAAGCTTTACCCAGCCTAATGTTAAAGTGAAAAATTTTCTGAGGTGGGTTAAGAAACTATTAGATGAGATGGTGTTTTGGGTTGTCTGTTGTACAGTTGCTCAATCATGTTCAACTCTTTGAGACCCCATGGACTGCAGCACACCAGGCTTCCCTGTCCTTCAGTATCTCCTGAAGTTTGCTTAAACTCATATCCATTAAGTCGATGATGCCATCCAACCGTCTCATCTGCTATTGCCCCCTTCTCCTCCTGCCCTCGATCTTTTCCAGCATCAGGGTCTTTTCCAATGAGTCAGTTCTTCCTATCAGGTGGCCAAAGTATTGGAGCTTCAGCTTCTGCATCAGTCCTTCCAATGAATATTCAGGGTTGATTTCCTTTAGGATTGACTGGATTGAACTCCTTGATGTCCAAGGGACTCTCAAGAATCTTCTCCAGCACCACAGTTAGAAAGCATCGATTCTTTAGTGCTCAGCCTTCTTTATGGTCTAGCTCTCACATCCATACATGACTACTGGAAAAACCATAGCTTTAACTATATGGACCTTTGTTGGCAAAGTGATGTCCCTGCTTTTTAATATGCTGTCTAGGTTTGTCATAGCTTTTCTTCCA
This sequence comes from Bos javanicus, assembly GCF_032452875.1. NCBI lineage: Eukaryota > Metazoa > Chordata > Mammalia > Artiodactyla > Bovidae > Bos > Bos javanicus. Next base: position 76,367,353 of record NC_083877.1, on the reverse strand, counting down.
AGGATAAAGCATCTTTTAATTTCATGGCTGAGGTCATGGACCATAGTGATTTTGTCTGAGTACTTCATATATCTATGCGATTGATATCCTAGAAGACTTGCCACTTCTACATGAGAATTTTTCAGACCTGGGTGTTCATAAAAACTGCCTGGCAAGTTTCTGACTCAGAAACAGACCCCAGGAATCTGCATTTTTTTAAATAGCCAAGTGAGTCAGATATGAGATTCATTAGACTACACTTTAAAAAACATGAGTCTGAATTCTGTTTTGTGTCTTTTTCCCTCCTGGTGCTTCTTCTCCCTCCCCTGAAACACAGAACTCAAGATAAAAACCCCCGGAAATCCCTCACAGTGCTCCAAAGATAAAAGGGTATGGCTTTTAAGAGCTCAGATGTTGGAATTAATCAGGCTATTATATTTAATCAGATGAAAGAGTTCCACCTTGATTCCATGTGTAGTGCTTAATCAACACCTTAGAGAGAAGCAGGGTGGGGTGCACCTACCAAGTGCTATACTGTAACTTTCAGAAAGCAAATTAATAAGAGCTTAATTAGGAGGTAATTGCCCAGTTACTTGCAGATGGAGGCAGTTCTTCCTGACTGTAATTTTGGTTGTTGATGCTTTCCTGTCAAACAGGGGCCTCTGGGTTCCCTGGCTTCTCTGTCTTATCCAAAGAGGATGCAGCAGCAGTGCCAAGGCGACAATGGGACCCAGACCTGCCTAACCCTTCCTTTGGTTTCTGTGCCAGACCACACAGGAAACATGGGTTGGTTACAACTGGATTAGGGCAACTGGGACCAGGTCCATCTCGTTTCCTAAACCACCGGCATCTTCTCCACGGAGAATGAAGCACCAACAGAAGGGTGGATGGAATAACTTTGTTTGTCCACCTGAACAGTGACCAGGCTCCCCGTCAGTCCCCACTTGGCCCTATCCTGTTCTTGAAGGCACTCCCTTCAAAATCTCCAATCCCTTCAGAAGCAGGGCCTTGCCTGCTCTCTCACTCTCCTGCATGTAACTGCCTTCCTATAGGTCTTAGAGGATTGCCAGGGTTTCTTCCAATCCTGAAAATCATGGATTCTACCATCTATCTGAAGGAACCCCACACTGGATCTTTCAGCTACAACAAGCTCTTTCCCCTTCACCTCTAAGCTTGTCTAGGGGTGATTCTCTGATCCAAACACCCTTATCTCAGGCCTGTGGTTGTCCTCAGCTTGTGCTGTGATGGGGACAACACAGTACCAGGCTAGTCAACCATCCTTTGAGGATTGCCCAACAACCCTTGGAGACAGGTAGTATTCTCTCATTTTACTGATGAGAATATTGAGTCTCAGGTCAAGTACCAGGTCCCAGGTCCTGTGGTCCTTAATGGCAAACCCAGGACAATGTTCCCAGGCCCCTCTCAGGCAACCAAAGTACCCGACCTCAGCTCCCAAGGAGCCCTACACCCAAGCAGAGAAGGTAGAAGCAACTTAAGCAAATTAAACCCAAGATAAGAAATGCCCCATTGTGTTTGGCCCAATAAAACCAATTGAAAATATAAACTCCCTTTCAAGTCACCAGAAAGCCTCTAGGCTCACTAGTGAGATACAGCCTTCTTCCAGGGGCTGGAAAATTGAACCAATGGGAAGAAAAGGAAGAATGTGTTCAGGGTCATAAAGCAGATGGGGTGGCGGGGTGCAGGGTGGGTGGGGGTTGTGGGAAGCAAAAGTCTCTAAATACTTGTGACATGATGTCTCAAGCTAGCCGGCTATAAAAGGTGAGGCAAAGCCTTTGCCTGGCAACCGTAGACTTTTAAGCCCTAATCATAGCTCTGCTGCCTGTTCCCAAGGAGTGGTCCCCTTGCTAGAACTCCAGAACATCCTGTCCTCTCTGCCTCAGGGAGATACAGACGGAGCAAAGCGGGGGTTTGCCAAGTGCTGCTGAAGGGAGTGGAGAGTTAGTCTCTTTCCTGCTGGGCTCAGAGGCTCCTGTAGCATCAACTCCAGAACCTTCCTCAGCCCCAGATGTCCTCCATGCCACTCCTCCTCACTGAGCCTCACAGGTCCCACGGGGTTCTCCCTCCCCCAGATCACCTGCCTCCTTGTGGCCCCAGGGAAAGGCACTTTCTCAGGCATCCAGGCCAAGGTGGAGGGCCTTACAGTCCCCCTGGAAGCAGGATGGTTAAGAGCACAGACTTGGGGGTCAACAGACCTGCATGCTAGCTCTGCTTCTTAGGCAAGCCATTTAATCTCTCTCTGCCTTGATTTCCTCATCTAAAAATGGAGTGAATAGTAGTAGTTCCTATCTCAGGAATAAGGGAGAAAATATCTGTGAGGTACTTGGCACAGTTCCTAGTCCACAGAAAGGAATAGCTAATAATGTTATTTGTATTTCTGCTTCTAGGTGTTAGGTATCCGAGCCCCACACCTCAGTATCCTAGTTTTCCTGTTGCCATGTCAAGTTAAAGAATCTTATAACTGGAAGAGACCCTAGAAGTCACTTAATATAAAGAATCTATGGAATGCTCACACATATATATCCCTAAGAATGAGATAATATCAGTAAAGTACTTAGCATGTGCCTGGGATATAATAAGTGCTTGGTCAATGTTAGGGTTTGTGAGAGTTAATTTTATGTGTCAGCTTGACTGGATCACAGGATGTCCAGACACCTGGTTCAATGTTGTTTTTGGTTGTCTGTGAGGATGTTTCCAGAAGAGATTAGCATTTGAACTGGTAGACTCTGACCGGTGGAATTCAATCTCTGTCTGATGGCTGAGCTAGGACATAGGTCTTCTCCTGTCCTCAGCACTCTTGGTTCTCAGGCCTTCAGACTTGGCCTGGAACCTACAGCATTGGTGATCTGGTTCTCAGGCCTTCCAAACCACACCACCAGCTTTCCTGGGTCTCCAGCTTAGAGATGGTGAATCAGGGGACTTCTCAGCCTCTATAAGCACATCAGCCAACACCTGATAGTGAAACTTTTCGTGTATATATCCATCTCCATCCTATTGGTTCTATTTCTGTGGAGAACCCTGACTCATACAGATTTTGTTGTTCATTTGTTTATGTAGGAAGGAAATATTTACTAAGTTACCCCCATCTATCCATCCATCCAAGTGTGTTCTGGTTGCTGGGAGATACACACTTTAGAATAAGATGTAGCATTGCCCCAGGAGAGAAATGTGTAATCAAATCAAAAAAGAGAAAGTCAGAAAACAATTAGGGAACAGCTGAGGGCCTAATTGTGTAGTATTTTCTGTGCTCTCAGATGTGACAATGATCACACCTGAAGGGAGGAAAGAGATTCCCTCCCCTTTTAGGAATGACTCAGAATGCATATGCTCACATACTGTTAGCTTTCAAAGAATGCGGACATACTTTTATGTCAAAGATCTCATGACTCAAAAGACCTTTAGGAACTTCCCTTGTGGTTCAGTAGTTAAGAATCGGCCTTCCAATGCGGGGAGTGCGGGTTTGATCCCTGGTCGAGGAACTAAGATCCCACATGCCATGGGGCAACTAAGCCTGTGCACCACAACCAGAGAGCCCGCATGCCACAACGAAGCCCTGAAGCAATCAAAAATAGATCCAGAAGGAGGAGTGACCGTGGAGTAGGGACCCTAGTTTCTCCCACGTGGCTCCTGCCCCAGCTCTGAAGATGTTTCCAAAGAGGAGCCAATTCTGACCTGCGCCTTTCCTCACCCTATGCCCAGCCCCCTGGCCTGCACTCCTCCCCGAGGGAGCTCAGAGGAAGTCTGAGACACATAGACATTTCTCTTCCCCACTGTCCCAGGAGACCTAGGAGACCTTCCCTGGAAGGTCTCAGCCATCAGCAAAGATCTACTTTCTCACCTCTTCTCCAGTCTCTTCCTCTGCTCCTCCTGCCCCTTTATCCCCATTCCTTCTAGCTTTGCTAGAGGAATGTCACCTACTGTCATCATGGACACTTGAGTGGAGTTCATTTCCCCTGAGCAGAGCTGCATACAGACTGGACTCCTGTGGCTCTCACACTTGTATCCACAAGTTTCTAGTCCACAAATATTCACTGAGGTGCTATTATGTGCCAGGCCTTATGCTGGATCCTGTCAGAGACACAAAAGTGTCAGGCCCCATCTCTGACTTTGACCAAGTGAGACAGAGTGACAAGCTGTGAACATGTAACAGTAAAATCTTTAGAGTGCCATTCTTGACAATGAAAGCAGACATTGGTAAAAGACAGTTCTCAGTTCTTTGATGATTATAATTGATATTAGAGGGTAGAGGATATTAGAAGCCAGAGGGTAGAGGCTGGGATGGTCAGGGAAGGTTTCTTCAAAGAGGTGGGCTCTCTTTGTTTTTTAATAATTAAAAATATATATATTTATCTTATTTATTTACTTGTTTGGCTGTGCCAGGTCTTAGTTGCAGCATATGGGATCTAGTTCCCTGACCAGGGATTGAACCCGGACTACCTGCATGGGGAGCACGGAGTCTTAGCCCCTGGACCACCAGGGAAGTCCCCAGTCTGACCATTCCTTGCTGGTATCTTAGCAAGGACCTGAACTTGATCTTCCAGTAGAGACTTCCTCCTACCAAATATCTCAACCTAAAAGGAACGGCTACCCACTCCAGTATTCTGGCCTGAATAATTCCATGGACTATAATCCATGGGGTCACAAAGAGTTGGACATGACTGAGCAACTTTCACTTCAATGACTTTGTATTAGTTTTTTGGTTGCAAGTGACAGAGACTCAACATAAGCTAACTCTAGTAGAAAATTGTCTTTGATACTGTCTTCAGCTTTAATTGCCTCTTATAACTGGAAAGTCCGTGGAAGTCCATTAGTTTGCAAAATATTGAGGTACAGCTGGCTCTAATAATATTCCAGGGCTCTGTTTTCTCCCCTTTTCCCTCTCTACTGAGTTCCACTTTCCAGGCCGGCTCTCACTGGGAGGCAGGAAAGCTGGCTGCTAGCAGCCCTAGATTCATAATCTCCGAACTTATCCACCCCACTGAAAAGAGACAAAGTATCCCTCCTAACCGTCTTCTCGGCCTCTTGTCAGGGATCCTGACAAAGCAGGTAAAAAAGATTCACTGACAGCTTCTAGGTCCATCCACATCTCCACAAAATACCCAATTTCATTCCTTTTTACAGCCGAGAGTCTGTCATACAGAGTGAAGTAAGTCAGAAACAGAAAAACAAATATTGCATATTAACGCATACATGTGCAATCTAGAAAAGTGGTGAGTGCAGAGCAGGAATAGAGATACAATGAGGTAGAGAATCAACATGTGGACCCAGGGTGGGGAAGGGGAGGGTGGGATAGACTGGGAGAGTAACACTGACATATAGACACTACTGTGTGTAAACTAGTGAGTGGGAACATGCTGTATAGTACAGGGAGCTCAGTGTGCTGCTCCGTGATGACCTAGAGGGTGGGGTGAGGGGTCGGGGGGAGGGAGGTCCACGAGGGAGGGGATATATGTATGTGTGTGTGTGTGTGTGCACACTGTCATGTCCGACTCTTTGCAACTCCATGGACTGTAGCTTGCCAGGCCCCTCTGTCCATGGGATTTCCCAGGCAAGAATACTGGAGTGGGTTGGCATTTCCTTCTCTAGGGGATCTTCCTGACCCAGGAATCCAGCCCTCATCTCCTGCATCTCGTGCATAGGCATGTGGATTCTTTACCACTAGTGCCACCGATATATGTATACATATAGCTGATTCACTTTGTTGTACAGCAGAAACTAACACAACATTGTAATGCAATTATATTCCAATAAAAAATATATTAACTTAAAAAAAAAAGGGTTCATTGATGGAGTCCCAAAGTTGGCTGTCATGTGGGAAATACTCGGTGCTGAAGGGTGGATCTAAAAGACAAAAAAGACAATCTTGGACAGGTATGGGGAAGAAAGCAAGGCTGTGTTGCATTGTTCTGGAAAACCTCATCTCCTGTTACAGACGTCCCAGACAGACACATGTCCCCACTTCCTTCCAAACTCTAATGACCAGTCTTTTCACAGGGAAGCAAATGGTTAATTGCCAGGAGCGATGGCCTACAGGCAACAACTGTCTATCAGAGGAGGGTTACTGACTGGATGGTCACTGAGGTGTGGTGTTTTAGGACAGGGATCTAGATCAGAAGACCAGGTTAGGTGGGAGCACCCTCACACCCTGGAACATTCATGAAATGGATTTGGTGGCAAGCAGAACCAAGTCCCTGCTGCAAGCCAGAACTCACTTATATAGTTTGCAGGTGTCCTCTGTCACTTCAGGGGCTTCCCTGGTGGCTCAGAGGTTAAAACGTCTGCTCGCGATGTGGGAGACCTGGGTTCAATCCCTGGGTCGGGAAGATTCCCTGGAGAAGGAAATGGCAACCCACTCCAGTATTCTTGCCTGGAGAATCCCATGGATAGAGGAGCCTGGTAGGCTACAGTCCACGGGGTCGCAAAGAGTCGGACACTCCTGAGCGACTTCACTTTCACTTTCTGTCACTTCAGTCATGTCTGACTCTGTGACCCCCTGGGCTGTAGCCTGCCAGGCTCTTCTGTTCATGAGGATTTTCCAGGCAAGAATACTGGAGTGGGTTGCCATTTCCTCCTCCAGGGGATCTTTTCGATGCAGGGATTGAAAATGCAGCTCCTGCAGCTCCTACATTGGCAGGCGGATTCCTTACCACTTGAGCCACCTGGGAAGCTAGAGGGCTTGGGTGGTAGCTTCAGGTGGTGCCACCCTCAGGAAGAGCAAGATTTCAGAGCTCAAGGCTGCCCTGGACTCAGTCCTGAGTGGGGGACTGAGGGCATTTCCACACTACTCATTCTCTGCTTTTAGATTCTCAATAGGCAGCACTCTCTGGATGTCCCCAGCCTAAGGAAGCAGCAGCTTCAGTCACTTCAGATCACAATCATAGAGAAGAAAAGACAGGAGGCTTAGGGCAGCCTGTCAACAGAGCTTTCTTTGATGATGGAAATGTTTTATGTCCACAGTGTGCAGTGTCCATTACGGTAGTCTCTGGCAATGTGGCTAAAGGCAATCAAGGGGCTGAATTTTTAATTTTATTTAATTGCAGTGAATGTAAATCTCAATGGCCACATGTGGCTAGAGGCTATGTATTAGACACAAAGCCTTGGAGAATATCCTTCCTTCACCCACCTCCAGGGCATGGGAGAGAAAAGGCAGGATAAATTGGAACGGAATATCCCAATCAAGGATCTACGTCAGAAAAGGCAGATGGTGTAGAATGGGAAATGGGGAAGACCCCTGGTGTCAACTTCCTTCCTAGACACAGACATCAGCTGCCTGAACTCTGACAACTGTCACCCAGCCCCACCCTGCAGAGCCATTGGCTCAGAAAAGGACCTCACAAAGGGTCATCCGAGGCTACCAGGTGGCCCCGACACCACAGTCCAGTGAGGAAGGAAATCACTTCCACACCTCCCAGTAGCCCCGTGGGGAGCTCATGGCCCCCACCCCAGGCTTCAGAATTCCCATACCCCACAGTCTTCCCCCGCTTTGGGATGCATCTCATGCCCTGCCTGAGGACCCAGTTCACATGTCCATTAATGGCCAGGTCCCTGTGGGGTTTCAGCTCCACATGTGTTGACCAAGTGCCTCCCAGATCATCAGAGGAAAAGCTGAATGTAAATAATTTCCTTTCCAAGAACAATCTGTCACCTAACACTGTGGGAAACCGTCCAAGCTAGCCAGCGCTGGTGACATGGCTCCACCCTCAGCCTCCAGCCCAGAAAGGGATCTGCTCTAGCAGGACAGTCAGAGACTAGGTGAATGGATCCTGACAACCCAGCAGAGCCCTCCACCAACCTGTAAATCAACACAAGACACAGGCCTAAGACAAAAGAAAAGAGTGAACTTGCGGGAAAGTGAGATGATTAATCAAATGCCTTTGCACTGAACTCAGATCACAGCTGCTCACAGGCATCAGAAGCCATAGTAGGGCACGGGGTTAGGTATGGGCAGGGCTGGGAGAATGCCAACAATGGAAAGTACCATGAAGGTGGATGGATGGGAGGAGGACTATGTGTCAGGCTGGTGTCAACTTGGCTTCTTTCCATGTACCTTCCATGCCATTCATGCTTCTTCCAGCTTCCAGACCATCTCAAGAAATCGGGCTTTAACTAACTCTCTTGCTGTCAGGAGAATAAAGGCAGGAGCCCAAAAGTGCATGCCCTGAGCTTGCTGTAGTCTAAGAGGGACTTAAACAAGTTATGGGTCTTCTCTGACCATAGTTTCTATATGTATTGGGGGTATCCTTTTTATTTTGTTTATTTATTTGGTTGCATTGGGTCTCAGCTGCAGCACACGGGATCTTTCGCTGCAGCACACAGGCTGTCTAGCTGTGGCACGCGGGCTCCAGAGCACACAGGCTCAGTAGTTGTGGTACGTGGTATGTAGGATCTTAGTTTCCTGACCAGGGTTCAAACCCGAGTCCCCTGCATTGCAAGGCAGTTCTTAACCACTGGACCATCAGGAAAGTCTCCGGGGTATCTATTTTTAGAAATAAATCAAGCGTACATACCCATCCAGGTTCATTGCAGCATTACTTACAACAGCAAAAAAGGTGAAAGCAACTCAAGGGTCTATCCACAGATGATGAATAAAGAAAATGTGATACATACATACAATGGAATATTATTAAGCCCTAAAAATGAGAGAAACCCTGTCACATACTACAACCTGGATGAAACTTGAGGACATCATGCTAAGTGAAATAAGCCAAGTATTGTATGATTTCATTTATATGAGATACTTAACGTAGTCAAATTCATAAAGACAGAAAATAACAAAGTGGTTGCCAGGGCCTGGAGGGAGGAGAAAGGAGGAGCTATTGTTCAATAGTTTTAGAGTTTCAGTTTTACAAGAGGAAAGTGTTCTAGTCTCTTACACAACAGTGAATACAGTTAACACTATTGAGCTGTAGACTTAATTTTTTTGTCACGATTTTATAATATGTTCTTAACACAATAGAAATTTACAATTAATTATTTTTTCCTATATTCTCTTATCATTCATTACATCATCACAAATGCCCATTACAGAAAATGTGGAAAATTGAAAAAAAATTTTTCATAAGTTTCATGAAAGTAAAACCAGTCTATCATTTCAATGTAGTACCATGGGGTTTATAGGGAATAACTAACACTTCCCTGCCTGACTCTGTTATTCCTTTCCAGAGACAACTGGCTTGACAGGTCTCAGCCCTTAGATGGTCATCACGCTCCCACAAAGGAATTGGCTCCTCAACATTGGTTTATCAACCTCAGATGCCTCTGACTCTTGCCTCAGAAAGATGAGAATTTAACCCACTAACCAACGCCCACCCTTCACCCTAATCCTCTTTATTTTTAGTCATGACAGTTATCAGTTATTCTACTGGTTATCTTTTTTTCTAAAATATTTTTTAAATTTAAATTTATTTATTTTTTAAGTGAAGGATAATTGTTTTACCAAATTTTGTTGTTTTCTGTCAAACCTCAACATGACTCAGCCATAGGTATACATATATCCCCTCCCTTTTGAACCTCCCTCCCATCTCCCTCCCCATCCCATGCCTCTAGGTTGATACAGAGCCCCTGTTTGAATTTCCTGGGCCATACAGCAAATTCCAGTTGGCTGTCTATTTTACATATGGTAATGTATATTTCCATGTTACTCTTCCAATACATGGCACCCTTTCCCCTCTCCTCATGTCCATAAGTCTATTCTTGGTCTGTTTCTCCATTATTGCCCTGTAAATAAATTCTTCAGTACCATTTTTCTAGATTCCGTATATGTGCGTTAGAATACAATATTTATCTTTCTGTTTCTGACTTATTTCACTCTGTATAATAGGTTCTCGGTTCATCCACTTCATTAGAACTGACTCAAATGCGTTTTCTTTTTTTTAATACTTTTTAATTATATTTTTTATTTTTGGCTGAGCTGAGTCTTTGTTGCCGTGCGAGGGCTTTCTCTAGTTGCAGCCAGTCGTGGCTGCTCTCTAGTTGCGGTGCACAAGTGTCTTACTGCGGTGGCTTCTCTTGTTGCAGAACACAGCCTCCAGAGTGTGGGCTCAGTAGTTGTGGCTTAATTGCCCCTCAGCAAGTGAAATCTTCTAAGACCAGGGATCAAACCCATGTCCCCTGCATTGGCAGGTGGATTCTTAACCACTGGACCACCAGGAAAGTCCCTTAATACTCATTTGTGCTGGGTTTAGTTACAACACGCAGGATCTTCAATCTTCCTTCCAGCATGGGAAGTCAGTTGCGGCCTGTGAAATCTGTTTCCTGACCAGGGATTAAACCCTTGCCCCCCTCACTGGGAGTTCAGAGTCTCAGCCACTGGACCACCAGGGAAGTCCCTCTATTGGTTATCTTGGTAACTTTAAGCAATGTGCTTAAAACTCACTTGATTACTGGCTGGGTCAATTTTTGATAGTCTCCTAGCTCTGTAAAATGAGTTTACTAGGGCCTTTTACCTATCTTTTCATCAAGATGCCCCTTCCAGCCCCAACTTCTGTCAGTTGTATGCCTATATTTATATTGTTATGTTGATAATATTCATTCCATTTTTCTCTTTCACAATAGATTGTTTCTAGGAGCTAAACATCAGCCTGCTGTGCTAACACCGTTGAGACTTTGCCAGTGCGTTTCCTCCATGTGGCGGTACTGCATTCACCATGCCGTGGGTCCACGGATGCAAGAGTTGACCTTTCAGGAGGTGAGTTTGGTGGACATGAGGAGCTCCCATTCTTGGGCAATTGCTTGGTTTCTACAGACTCCTCACAGTTAAAAACAGCAATGCAATAGCACAGAGATATGTTGTTAAATATAAGCCAGTCCCTTGTGTGTCTCCTAAAGAAAATCTTCCCAGGAGCCTGGATGGCCCCTAATTAGCAACTCACTCCTTTGAATTGTGTCATCAAATATGCAAATATTCCAGGGAGTGGCCTACACCAGGGTACAACCCAGTTTACCAGATGGCTGCCTTCCTGTGTGTCAGGAAGGGTGAGCTGGCCCTGATAAGCAAGTTTTGACACCAGGAAGGGGAGTGGGTGGCAGACCAGCCCTTCTTACTTTCTAGCTCCAGAGCAGCTCTCCAAGGCTGGGGAGGTGGGTGGTGGGCAACAGCAGGAGATCTTGAGGAGCCACCACGGCTCCAGCTGTGCCCAGAGGCAGCATCCACCTCTCCACGGCAGTGTGCGGGCCCCCAGCTGCACAGAGCCAGGGCGAGAAAGACACTAAGGGGGTAGAAGGAACCAGGGAAGAAGGCTGAGCCTCTGGGCACACTCTAAGGAAAACCAGAAGGGGCTTCAGAAAAGAAAAGTTAAAGGGGCTTCAGAAAAGAAGAGTCAAGGGATGTCCCAGCCTGTCTCTGTATTCTGGTCTAAGCTGAAGAAGGCTTTTCTTGGCTGCACTGGGTCTTCATGTGGCACACAGGCTTTCTCTAGTTGAGGAGCACAGGTTCTAGAGCACGTGGGCTCAGTAGTTGCAATTTTCTGGCTTCTCCAGTGCAACGTATGGGCTTAGTTCAGTACCAGGGATTGAACCCAAGTCCCCCACATTGGAAGGGGCTTCCCTGGTGGCTCAGGAGGTGACGAATCTGCCTGCAATGCAGCAGACCCAGATTTGTTGTTGTTGTTGTTGTCTGAGGTTTATTGAAAATATTACAGCACAGCAGAAAGACTCAAATGGCTCCACACGGTGTTTTGAAGTTCATCCCAACTGTAGTCTGAGTGACCTGCAGGTTGGACAAACTGCCAAAGTCCAAGAGCTTCAGCATTTCCTTAGTGTCAGGATCTACTTCAATGATTTCCTGATCCAGGGCTGAGACCTCAGGCACGTAATTGTCTCTCCTCTCTCTCTTCTCCTCCTGCAGCTTGATGGAGATACCTCTAACCAGGCCTCTTTGAATCCGCTTCATCAGATGTGTGACATAGCCTGCGATCTTATTGCGAAGCTTCTTGCTGGTAATAATGGCGATTTTCTCGCACACCCGCTTGTTGGTGTGGAAGTCATTGCCCCGGCGCGTGTAGTACTTCTCAGTGATGACCCGGGCCGCTTTCTTTACGGTTTTGGTGCTAATGCAGCCCATGTTGGTGGGTCCTTGGTAAAAGAGCGAGACCCAGATTTGATCCCTGGGTCCCTGCAAGGTCCCTGGAAAAGGCAATGGCAACCCACTCCAGTATTCCATGGACAGAGGAGCCTAGAGCGCTACAGACCATGGGGTTGCAAAGAGTTGGACACCACTGAGCGACTAACATGCCATGCCATGCCCCTGCACTCAAAGGTGGATTCTTAATCCCTGGACCACCAGGGAAATTCTTGCTCCCTGCTTTTTTGCCACAGCTCATATTGTTTGTGGATTGCTTGCTTTGTGTTTGTCTCCACCATATGACTGCAGGCTCTGTGAGGGTAGGGTCTGCCCTGTCTTCCCTTGACCACTCCTCATCCCCAGCACAGTGCATGGCAGGTCCTATGTGTCCGAGTTCTATCCACTGATTGAATCCAGTAGGCAAATCCTTGAGCACTGGGCTCTTTGGTTTGCAAATGCTCTTCTTCTCAGCAGATCTATAACATAACTCTTCTCTGTCCTTCCACATCCTGGCAGTGTTTGCTCCTTCCAGGTGGGCTGAATCCTTTGAAATGCTAAGAATCAAAAGGTTATAGAGTTGTCTCTTCAGCCAAAGCAAGGGTCTTAGGATTTGGTTTAAGGCGCTGGGAAAATCCAGGGCTGGAGTATTGCCCATCAGATTTCTCGGTTGTAGAGTGAGTACCTGTGAAAGAAGAGGAGTGACCCATGTGTCAGGAAAAGTGGCTTTGGGGGTCTTAATGGATATTTGACAATATTTTCTGTATTACTGGATACACTTACACCTGTTGGAATTGATGTCCATACAAGATTCCTCACTTGAGCTTTGTTCAAAATAGCACAAGATTAGAAACAACCTAAATGTCTCATCCCCTGAGAACTAGTTGAATAAATGATGGTACCTCCACATAATGGAACTCAATGGAGCCATGAAACAATGAGGAAGACATTTATGTACTGATATGGAACAGTCTCCGAGCTATATTTATTGTTAAGTGAGAAAAAGAGGCACAGAGCAATGATTCTGTAGTTGCAGGAAGGAGGCTAGGTGGTTTGGGGATACGATGAGAAGGGGACTTCTCTTTATACCCGTTCCTGCCTTTTGAATTTTGAATTATGTGACTTATCTTTTAAATATAAACACAATTGAATTTTGAAATAAATAACAACAAATGCTTCTTTTATGCCAGGCTATATCTTTCAAATTCATGTTTTAGTTCGAGCACAGCTCTGTAAAACGGAGAACATTATTCCCATTTTCCAAATAAAAAGACTGAGACTCAGAGAAACAAGGCGTGCGCCTCCATCCACACAGCCACAGAGTGGTGTAGCTGGGATCCAAGCGGAAGTCAGGTGGACATCTAGGTTTGATTGGAGGGCTGAACCTCTCTTTCTGCCTCAGTTTTCCTTCTCCCAGTAAGAGCAATGGGTGCCTCATCCCCAGGAGATCCATTTATAAGCGGCCACTAAGGACCCAACTCAAGGAAGCCTGTGCCCAGGACACAGCAGAGCTCTTAGCAGGGAGGTCTGGGAGTGAATCTAAGGCGTGTGTGTATAAGTGTGTGAGAGAGAAGGTACAGCTGTATGTGAGTGTCTGGGCAGATGGGAATGTGTGCACATGTGTGAGTGTGTGAGCCTTGTGAGAGGGTGTGTGCAGGTGTGTAAGTGTTTCTGGGTGTATGTGAACGTGTATGGGCTTGTGAGGGTGGGTGTGAGCACGTGTAAAGTATGTATGAGTGTGTGCACTGCGGCCTGGCAGAAGGAAACCAGTCACGGAGATGAGTGAGGGACACGGGAGACAGAAAGTAGAGCGGAAACCTCCATGGGGAATGGGAGGAGGAGCAGGGCGTGGAGGCTAGGGCAGGCCCAGGAGGAGCTTGGGGGAAGGTGGGGGGAAGGCCTGTGCGCTAGGCGAGCCCCTGGGTGCCTGGGGCCAGATGTCTGCAGGGCCTGTACGCCTCAGGTCAAGGGCCCAGGAAGCACCATTCCTACCCCAGGCTGGGGCCTCCCCAGACCCCATCTACACCTGATGAGGGGGGCTTATCACCTGAGACCCAGCGGAAGTAACAATTAACCAGGTAAGGAAACCTGTGTGTAGCTGGAGGTGCAGATGGAAGGATCCACATATAGCGGTTCACAAGCTGGAGGCTGCCTCCCTCTGCCCTCAGTGCTCCCTAAACAACACTCCCGGGCCACGCGCTGGAGCTCAGAGATGACACACTGCCTCTGACCCTCTGCTCCTGCGCGCCTGGAGGTGGAGGGAAGGGGTCTGAGTCCGGAGGATAGAGGGTGGGGAAGGGGATGTTTTCAGAGCAGCTTGGCCGGGCTCAGAGGGTCGAGCGTCTGCACTGCAGGCGGTCTCCAGTCCACGCAGATGTGGCCCTGGTGCCCTCTACACCTCATCCTGGCTGGATGCAGCCATCTCTCCACAGAGTCCAGGGGTTCGTGTGGTTAATGTGGCAGTCCAGCCTCTCTTCTGTCAACTGAAAAAAATACATACAATTCTCAACTTCTAGGCTGTGCATTTTCTTTTCAGTCAACATGACTGAATTTCCGTGTGTGTGTATGCACTATGTGAGCCAGTGAAAGAGGTCCTGGAATGAAGATTGTCTTGCCTTAGAACTGAGGGAAGCATCACGTCCACCTAAGAAAGCCTGCGGGTCTTCCCTGGTGGTCCAGTGGCTAAGACTCTGTGCTCCCAATACAGGGGGCCTGGTTTCTAGCCCCGGTCAGGGAACTAGATCCCACATGCCACAACTAAGACCCAGCAAAGTCAAACAAATACATATGTATCTTTTCTAAAAATAGAGAAATAAATAAATAAAGAGAGAGAGACAGCCTGAGACACCAGGATACTGAGCAGGGAAAGGCACTATTATGGGTTGAATTGTGTCCCCCCCAAAAGATTTTGAGGTCCCAGTCCACAGTCCCTGTGAATGCAACTTTATTTGGAAATAAGGTTTTTGCAGATATTCAAATAAAAATGAGGCCATCAGGGTGGCCGCTAGTCTAACACAACTGGTGTCCTAACAACAAGAGAAAATGACGGACACGCACACAGAGAGGATACAGGTGAAGATGAAGGTAGCCATTGCGGGGATGCATCCAGAGACCAGGGAGCACCAGGAATTGCCAGCGAGCCCCTAGGAACTGGGGGAGAGGCAGGAGCAGAGCCTCCGCACACCCCTCAGAAAGAACCAGCCCTCTCAGGGCCTTGACCTCTGACTCCGAGGCTCCACACCCGTGAGACAATAGTGTCTGTTGTTCTAGGCCACCTAGCTTTGGGAGCCCTGGGAGACGAATCCAGGCGCTGTGACAATGGTCAATCGCTGGTGCTTGAAGTCAGAGCTGAGCTCCACTCCCAGGGGCGCCACTTACTAGTTTTGCTGCCTCAGGCAAGTCACTCCAAGCCTCTGAGCATCCTCTTCTCATACTTCACGTGGGACTAGAAAAGAGGACAGCCTTGGATTTCCCCCATGGTTCAGTGGATAAGAATCCACTTAACTCAGTGGTAAAGAATCCGCTGCTAATGCAGGCGACCCAGGTTCAATCCCTGAGTCAGGAAGATCCCCTGCAGGAGGAAATGGCAACCCGCTGTAGTATTCTGGCCTGGAAAATCCCAGTTCATGGGGTCCCAAAGAGTCGGACGTGACTTAGCAACTGAGCATGCAAGTATGCCGATGCAGGACACTGGTTTGATCCCTGGTTCAGGAAGATTCCACATGCCTTGGAGCAACTAAGCCTGTGCACAGCAACTACTGAAGCCCTTGCGTCTGGAGCCTGTGCTCCTACTCAACAAGAGAAACCATTCCAATGAGAAGCCGGAGCACCAGAAACAAAGAGTAGCCCCTGCTGGCCACAACTAGAGAAAGCCTGGATGCAGCAACCCCACTGCATGGGTTGAAGAAGACCCAGCACAGCCATAAATAAATAAATAAATAGATCGCAGTCTCCCAGGACTGTCCTGAGGATATGGGTTTCGCCCCATGCCGGGCATATGGCCAATGGCTTAGAAAACTGTGGCTGCTATTGCTATTAAGAACACACTTGTTTCCAAGGTCTCTTTCAAAATTCCTGATAACAAAATAATCTCCAACATGCCTGACATCCAAGCATGAGAAGCCAGAAAGCAGAAGAGAAAGTCCTATTTGTGGGGGCCTGTTGTACCAGGCACAAGGCTGTGTGCTTTCCCAGAAGTAACTGAAATTAGAGCATCACAGACTTGGGAGTGTGAGATGTGAGTCTGGGGGAGGATCAGCAGGAGGGGATGGAAGGGGAGAGGTAAGTCTGATCTGGGAGCCAAGGCAGGGGCCTTAAGAGGAAGGGACTCCCAGGCCCGAGTGCCCTGGGCCTGCCTCTGGCCAGTGGGGAGGTGCCGGGTGGGGGAGGCGCAGACCACAAACATCACCCCAGTGGAGCCCGAGTCACCCGACTGCAATAATGCTCCTTTCTGCCCTGGTGGAGACAGAGGGCATTGTGTGTGCGGGCTGTGGCTGAGACCCGAGGCCAGCAAGCCCCTCAGAAAGGCAGGATTGTCTTGGGCAACCTCCGTGGCCCAGGGCAGCCGGCCCGCACGTCACAACAAACCCAGAGCAAGTGAAGGGACAGCCGCTATCCAAGGACAGGGAGCCTTTGAGATGCCAGGCTTCCAGACTCCAAGGAGCCAGGAGAGAGGAGGAAAACAGGAGCTTTGGGAAAAGCTGGGTAATTCGGAGCTGAGGGATCATTTTGAAGACCCTGGGCTAGAGCCTCAGGAAATCCATGTTACACCCAGAACAGCTGTCAGGAAAATCAGTGGTTTAAGAGCAGGCGTGTGAGGTCAGCGTCTGGATTCAAATTTCAATTGGAACATTTTCTGACTGAGCAACTTGGGGTAAAATTGTAAATGAGAAATAGTTTCCTTCCCTCTAAAGACAAGGGAGTCGTGAGGATTAAATTGATTGATGTCTGGTCCGTTTGTAGGCACTCAATAAATATTAGCTATTATAATGATTTTTTTGTTTGTTTGTTTCTATTTTTTGGCCACCAGCAAGTGGGATCTTAGTTCCCTGACCAGGGGTCAAACCCATACCCCATGCAGTGGAAGCCCAGCTTCTTCTTCTTCTTTTTTAAAAATTAATTAATTTTTTTAATTGAAGGATAATTGCTTTACAGAATTTTGTTTTCTGTCAAATGAAGCCCAGCTTCTTAAACACTGGACTGCCAAGAAAGTCCCTTATAATGATTTTATTAATCTATATTGTTTCAAATGAGATCAGAAGTTCAGAACGCTTAGCACAGAGCCCTGTACCCAGTACAGAGATACTTAATTAATGCTAGCCTTTGCTCTGCATCCCTAACATCTCTGCATCTCCAGTTCTCGAGGGCTGGGAGGGAGGCCTCTTTTATTTACAGATATCCTTTCTCCGGCAGCCAGCGAAAGTGTTCAGGGAACCTGCCTGGACTCACACTGGGGAAATAATCCTGCTTGCTTCCTCCCCAGGGCTGGGCCCCAGCCAGCCTGCCGGCAGCTTCTGTTCTGCAGGTGGGAGAAGGCAGCCAAGTGCAGAGGCCCTCGTTCACCTCTCCTGGGCTTTGCCTCCCTGAGAATCCATCTCCCGTGCTCTGCCTGAGCCTCCACCTGGCCTAGTTCTCCGGATGGTGTCTTTCCTCTGTCGCACATCCAGGCATCAGGAAGAGCCAACCTCCTTACCCCAGTCAGCAACCAAGCAAGCTTCCAAAGGCTCTGGCCAGCCTGGCACGGCCCTCCCTGCCTCTCGGTTCAGGACCCTGCAGAAATCGGGAGGGAATGCGTCTCCTGGGCTGGTGCCCAGTTCTGACTGAGGCCGGGCTGAGGGCCCCTCTGCATCCCTCCCCCACAGACACACAGGGCTTTCTAGTCAGATTATGCCATGGAAACTATGCACACGGCCTGCCCCGTTCACATGGCCTTGGAAGAAAAAAATAACAATCTTCTCCGTCTGCCAGTACCCACAGTCCTAGCAGGCTTCAGCTACCAAAGGAGGCCTCTCATGTGAAACAGGTCCCTGCAAAAATCTCAGAAGGACTTGTCTGGGGGTGCCCTTGAGTCTCTCCCCTCCTCCAGCACATAGCCTTCTGCCCCTCTCCTCAGATCTGGACAGCTCACTGGCCAGGGATAAGCAGCCTTATATGGCCATTTCCTTCTGAGAACAAATCTCATCTCCAGTGTCTTCCTGAGACCTGAAAGCCCTATTCTGGTGCTCCTCCAGCCCCTACCTACCCCTCCCACCCCCCACCCCCACCCCACCGCCCCCCGTAGGATGGAATCAACAGGACGTGTCCATTCAGAGTCCGCCTCGCCCTACTTTCTAGGCCTATGGTAGCCAGAAGCCACATGTGGCAACTTAAAAGTTCCTTAATGACAATGTTTCGGTTAAGAAATTCCATTCCTTGTGTGCACTAGCCACATTTAAAATGCTCAATTGCCACCCAAGGCTAGCGATGGCACAGTACAGATATAGAGCCTCTCCAACATGGAAGACTGTTCAGTGGTATACCACTGCTCCAGACCAGGCTCTGGAACCCCCTGGTCCAAAAGCCCCCTGCCCCAATTTACCCCTCCCTGTCCCTTTCCCCTTTCCCTTCCAGTGAACATACGTTTGTTTTCTACATCTATTTCTGTTCTGCAAATTATATTAACATGAAACCGCTTTAAAAATGATTTATTTATTTATTCACTTATTTTTTGGCTGTACGGGGTCTTTGTTGCTGTGCAGGCTTTTCTCTAGCTGCGGTGCTCGAGCTTCTCATTGCAGTGGCTTCTCTTGTTGCTGAGCACGGGCTCTAGGGCTTCAGACTTCAGTAGTTGTGGTTCCCGGACTCTAGAGCAGAGGCGCCATAGTTGTGGCCCCTGGGCTTGGTTGTTACACTGCACGTGGGCTCCTCCCATACCAGGGATCAAACCCGTGTCTCCTGCATTGGCAGGTGGATTCTTTGCCACTGAGCCACCAGGGAAGCCCTGGAGCACTTTTTTTAAATTCCACATATAAGTGATGGACTTCCCTGGTGGCTCAGTTGGTT
The DNA here is from genome assembly GCF_032452875.1 of Bos javanicus. Lineage (NCBI taxonomy): Eukaryota > Metazoa > Chordata > Mammalia > Artiodactyla > Bovidae > Bos > Bos javanicus. Next base: position 76,348,257 of record NC_083877.1, on the reverse strand, counting down.
AAGAATTCACCTGCAATGCAGGATATGCCAATTTGATCCTTGGATCAGGATGATCCCCTGGAAAAGAAAATGGGAACCCATTCCAGTATTCTTGCCTGGGAAATCCCTTGGACAGAGGAGCTTGGTGGACTATAGTCCATGGGGTCTGTTTGACTTACTTTACTCGGTATGACAATCTCTAGATCCACACTACAATAGACAACTGTTAATAATAAGGACCTATTGTATAGCACCGGAGAAGGCAATGGCAACCCACTCCAGTACTCTTGCCTGGAAAATCCCATGGATGGAGGAGCCTGTTAGGCTGTAGTCCATGGGGTTGCTAAGAGTCGGACACAACTGAGCGATTTCACTTTCACTTTTCACTTTCATGCATTGGAGAAGGAAATGGCAACCCACTCCAGTGTTCTTGCCTGGAGAATCCCAGGGATGGCGGAGCCTGGTGGGCTGCCGTCTGTGGGGTCGCACAGAGTCAGACACGACTGACGCAACTTAGCAGCAGCAGCAGCATTGTATAGTACAGTATTACTCGATACTCTGTAATGTAATGGCTGTATGGGAAAAGAATCTAAAAGAGTAGGTGTATGTACATGTAGAGCTGATTCACTTTGCTGTGCACCTGAAAATAAAAACACAACACTGCAAATCAACTCTACTCCTATAAAAATTCGGGGAAAAAAAAAAAGGCTACCAGTCAACTTGGGCCTGTGATGGTGTCTTCCTGGGTCTGGCCTCCCTAGAGCAGACCCCATCACCAGTGTGCACATCACTAGCAGTAAAGGTAGCTGACAGGGGCTGTGGAACTGGAACCTGTGAGCTGAAGAGTCCCCTGCATGCTCACGAAGCCTCTCAAGGTGCGGGGAGATCTGGGGTGGGAAGGAGGGGTGGGAAGGAGGAGGGGGGTGTTTAGGGGCTGACCGGCTCTCCCTGTGCAGCCCCATTCCCACGCAGAATCCAAGGATGCCAGGAACACTAACTACCAATCTGGCCTTCTGGGTCTGGTCCTTATGAAGGAATACTTTTCCAGGTAGAAAGATAGAACACATTTTATTTAACTGTAAAACTTTTAAAATCTTGAATTTATTAAGACGAAATTTCCATACCAAGATTTCCCTGGTGGCTCAACGGTAAAGAATCTGCCTGCCAATGCAGATGAGGGTTCGATCCCTGGATTGGGAAGATCCCCTGAAGAAGGAAATGCAACCCACTCCAGTATTCTTGCCTGGGAAATCCCATGGACAGAGGACCCTGGTGGGCTACAGTCCATGGGGTTGCAAAGTCAAACATGACTTAGTGACTGAACAACACAACAAGAGCAACAATTCCCATACCATGCCAATCAGTCAATGAAAGCGAACAATTCGATGGTTTTCAGCATCTTCACAGATGCGTGCAACCTTCATCACCATCGTTATTAGACCTTTTCATTACCTTGAAAAAAAACTCTGTATCTTTTAGCTAACCCCCTCAACTGTTAAGCATTTCATCTGTAGGCATGTTGGCAGGTAATCTTCACTGGTCTGCAAACTTGAATGGAAGTTATCTCCTTCTCACATCTATGGTTAGCTCCCTGAGGCCAGAGGCCAGGTGTGATACTCTGTGCTCCTCACCTGCACCATTCCTACCACACAGTAGGACCCAGAATACTTGCTGGCATCCCTGTTATCATTTTATTATTATTATTATTTGTGGCTGTGCTGGGCCTTCATTTTGCAGCACTCGGACTTTCCCTAGTTGTGGTGAGTGGGAACTACTCTTCGGTTTGGTTCTAGGGTTTCTCATTGGGTGGCTTCTCTTGTGGAGCATGGGTTTCAGTAGTTGTGGTACACAGGCTTAGCTGCCCATGGCATGCAGAATCTTCCCCAGCTGGGACTGGACCCATGTCCCTGCATTGGCAGGCAGATTCTTAACCACTGGACTATCAGGGATTCATTCCTTGTTATGATTACGATGCCTTTCTGTGGGCATGAGAGAAGTCCAGTGACCACAGGCAGGATGGGGAGGGGTTTGGACATCATGTTATGTGAGGAACCATGGACGTGCTAAGCCTGGAGAAGCTGGGGGATGGAGTGGATAGAATAATTGCTCAAATCAACCATCACACAGAAAAGGGACTGGGGGCCCTGGGTCAGAATTCCAGAAGCCAGGGTTCCAGCCAGAGGCAGGCTGAGCCGGGCATGTGCAGGTGGAAAGGGAGTGAGCTCTCAGGACAGGCTCGTTCACGCAGAGCCTGAAGGACCTCCTGCGTGGGGTGCCACAATGTGGCTTCCTGCTTCAAGCAGGTCAAGAGTGGGCCCGAAAGAGTCCTACGAGTCCTGAGCGTTCTCTTCTGTTTCTGGGATCCTGGGCCTAGAACTCTCACAGGGCACAGGGATTTCTAAGGAGACACAGAAACTTTGCTGTCTTTGTTTTCAGTTTCCCACCAGCAGCAGGATTCAGGCTTCTTCTCTTCTGAATTCAGGTTCTAGCCCCTGCCCTTCCTCACCTGCCTCCACCAGCTGCGGGGCTGCGACTCGGGGCTGGTGCTGAGTGTCCCCCTGAGGGCCCAGGGGTGTATCCGCATGGGAAAGGTGACCGGGTTGGCATGCGGAGTTGAGAGTCTAGCAAGTGAGCTGAGACTAATAAACCCAAGAGACGACAGGTCCAAACAGGTCTCAGGGAGGTTTCGGGAGCTGGGGCCCAGGTTGCAGAACTGAACAAAGCGCCCTGTGTCAAGCTGGGCAGGAGACCACGCTGCTCTGACCTGGTAACAGGGACCTCGCCCAAGACGGGGCTTGCACCTCTTGGGGTGGGGGTAGGGGAGAGAGGCTCCAGGTATCTGGGCCAGGGGTCGACGTGTGGTGACTCCAGTGACCAAGACCTGTCACTGGCTCAGCAGAGAAAAGGGAGGGCGTGGTTCCTCCAGATTTCTCATGATTGATACAGGTTGAGCTGAAGAGCGCAACCAAGGTCCTGGACACCCCCAAACGGATGCACAGATGGGGCTCCCTCTGGCTGAGGAAGAAGGAAAGGGCTCGCCTGTATTAAGTACCTGGCAATAGACCCAGCATTTCCACCAGCTCACACTTACCTGGTGTGCACTATGTGCCAGCCTCTGTTGAGCACCACATGGGTCCTAGCGAGCCCCTCAAAGAAGACACTGAGTCACAGAGAGGGCAGTCACCTGTCTGAGGTCACACACCTTGCCAGGGTGGAGCCAGAGTTCCGACCCTGGTGCCCCGGCTCCAGGGCCAGGCTTCACCCACTCTGCTGGCTGCTGCCCTGGCGCCTTTTTTTCATTCCCACGACAACCATGGGGGAGAACTCGCATGACCTCTATTTTCCACAAACATACAAGCTGAGGCGCAGAACAGTGAAGTGTCTTGTCCTCAGTCATGCCCTAAATAAGCCTCGAATTTCTGCTTCCATCTGGGTTGGGAAAGCCCACCCTCTGTCTCCCCCACTGTCTCCGGGAGAAACAAGGTGAAGGTTATATGGCTGGGTTTTGTTTTGTTTTGTTTTGTTTTTTTAAAGTAAATGTTACTAAATTCTGTTAAGGGTTACCAATGATCCAAAAAATTGTATTTATTTATTGTCTGTGCTGGGTCTTTGCTGCTGCTCCTGCTTTCCTCTAGATGTGGTGAGACTCGGCTACTCCCTATTTGTGGTCTCAGGCTTCTCATTGTTGCGGTTTCTCTTATTGTGGAGCACAGGCTCAATAGTTGGGGTGCACAGGCTTAGTTGCTTGGAGGGATGCAGGATCTTCCTGGATCAGGGATCGAAGCCTCATCTCCTGCACTGGCAAGCGGATTCCTTACCACTGAACCACCTGGGAAGCCCATGGATGGGTTTTTTTAAACATAAAATTTAGACTCTGTTTTTAAAGAAATAAATTTAAAAAAATTATGATGGTCGTATAGTTGGGCTAGATAAACTGACTGAACCTCAAACAAATCAGTAGCAAGCAAGTGAGGCTTTGATTTAAATTTCTTCCCCAGCATTGTTATTGTAACCTCAGGTGCCAGCTGCTCATGCTGACGTCGTGTACTCTCTCCAGTTGCACAGGCGAGAGTAACACGGGTTTTACAAAAACCCTTTGTGGGATTGACCTGTTTCCTGCTCAAGAATAAGTTATACCAGGCCCTGAATTAAAATTTTGCTTCTATTGTCTTCTCACCAACCCCAACCCACAGCCTGCCCCCCAACCTCTACTCCCCTCTGCTGTGTCTAGAATGGTGAGAAAATGCTCTGTTCTCAGATTCAAAGACCACGTCTGGTTCTGTTATCAATTATCTGCGTGAGGTCAACCTGTTGACTTAATCTCTCTGAGAAGCATCTGGAAAATGCAAACACTGAACCTAGTGACCTTCAGGGTCTCTTCCCACTCCAGAGCTGATGCTCAGTGTTATTCATTCATTCAATTAGCTTGAGACAGACACCCATGCTACGTCCTGGAGACACCAAGATTACTATACCTGATCACTGGCCTCAAGGAGCCCACAGCCTGGTGCCATGATATAAATTCTGTGTGGCAAGTGACCTAAGAGAGGCAAGTTGGTACCATGATGGTTGAAAGCCTAGAGTTCTTTTACTTACAAAACAGAGAAAGACTCACAGAGAATAAATTTATGATTGCTGGGAGAAGGATGAGGGGAAGGGATAGCTAGGGAGTTTGGGATGGACATGTACACAGTGCTATATTTAAAATGGTTAACCAACAAGGACCTACTGTACAGCACATGGAACTTTGCTCAATGCTATGTGGTAACTTGGATGGGAGAGGAGTTTAGGGGAGAATGGATACATATACATGTATGGCTGAATCCCTTCTCTGTTTACCTGAAACTATCACAACATTGTTAATTGGCTATAACCCCACTACAAAATAAAAAGTTTTAAAAACAGAAAAAGCATAGAGTTCTTGCTTGGAGGTCCAAAAAGGCTTCAAGGAGAAGGACATCTCTGAGCTGAATGCTGCGTGATAAGAAGGTGGGGAGGGACATTCCAGCCAGAGAAACAGCATGTGCAAAGTCACACAGCTGCGCAGCGCAGCATCGCCGTCCACTGCAAGCTGTTTGGCTGGACTAGAGGTTGTGTACATTGTGTACATAGCAGAAGGACACGAGTCTGGAGAGATGGGCAAGTGCCATGCGATATAGGCACGGGCAACTACAGTCTTAGGTGGAGACGTGACATGGTGTGATATGTACTGGCAAAGTTCACATCAGTGGCAAGAAGGATGAACGCAAGTAAGCAAGTCTGGGTGTAGAAAGATTGATCATAATCCTTCCAACAATCCAGGTGAGAACCAAAAGGGCCTGAATGTAGGCAGTAGTGATGGGGATGAGAGAGAGGAGAGAGACAGCCATTCTTGCAGGTGAAGGAGGAAGAAGATTCAGTGATAGACTGAATATGAAACAAGCAGTCTAGCAGGCTTCTTAATCTCTGACTTAGGTGTCTGGGTAGATTAGAGACACAGAGGAGGGGGACTTTCCTGTGGCCCGGTGGTTAAAGAATCCAACTTACAATGCAAGGGACATGGGTTCAATTTCTGATCAGGGAAACAAGATCCCACATGCCTCAGAGTGACTAAGCCTGGGTGCTAAATACTGAGCCTGTGTGCCCTGGATTTTGCATGCCACTAGAGAGCCCGTGTGCCACAACTACTGAGTCCATGCGCCACAACCAAAGATCCTGCATGACGCAATGAAGATCCTGTGTGCTGCAACTAAGACCCAACACAGCCACATAAATAAATAAAGAACAGGAGTGGGTAATACATTAAAAAAAAGGAAACAGAAGGAAGAGCAGGCTTGGGGGAAAACTGAGGAGATGACTTTGGGAGAGTTAATGAAGTGGTTATTGTTTACCTGAGTGGATGAGAATTCCCCCATTTTTGAAAAACTTGTATCATTTAAAACATTGACCCTTATTAGTATGCCAGCAAAAACACTCCCTTGATGGGAATTCCCTGGCAGTCCAGTGGTTAGGACGTCACACTTGCACTGCCATGAGTTCAATCCCTGGTCAGGAAACTAAGATCCTGGGCCAAAACCCTGAGCATCAGGGCCAAAACAAACAAGCAAACAAACAAACAACACTTCCTTCAAAATGACTCCTTGTTCCTACAGTTTTACAGTAAGGGAGGTAGTGTTTTGAAACACTTTCCCAACCAGTGAGTGACACTCTCACTGTACCATGGGACTCATTGCCTAGGGAAAGAGAAAGGTGGATATTGTCTCCAACGAATGGGGCAGGGAAGAAGGAACATATACGAGAAACAGGAAGTCCCTGAGAAACAGAAAGAGGAAGTGCAAAGTCCTGTGCTGCTTGGAGGAGGAGCAGGAGGGGTGGGAGGCCAGAAGCTGGTGCCCTTCCACCCACGTCAAACCTTGCTGCCAGCGTGGAGGGTAGTAGAAAACCTCCACAGAGGCTGAGAGCAGACCAGAAACACAAAATATGCATGCCCTGCTCCTCCCCTGGAGCCCTGGGGGGGTCGCCCACACAGCGTGTCCCCACATCCACCTGAGGAGCTCAGGAAAGCAGAGATGACTGCACGGTATGTTTAGTCTGGGACAGGGACTGGAGATGTCCCCTACCCTCTGCCTTGTTGTTGTTCAATCGCTAAGTCATGTCCGACTCTGTGACTCTAAGAACTGCAGCACGCCAGGCTTCCTGCCCTTCACCATTTCCCAGGGTTTGCTCAAGCTCATGTCTACTGAGTCAGTGATATCATTCAACCATCTCATCTTCTGTCACCCACTTCTCCTCCTGCCCTCAATCTTTCCCAACATTAAGGTCTTTTCCAATGAGTCAGCTCTTTGCATCAGGTGACCACAGTACTGAGCTACCCTGGTAGCTTAGATGGTAAAGAATCTACCTTCAGTGCAGGAGACCCTGGTTTGATCCCTGTGTCGGGAGGATCTCCTAGAGAAGGGAATGGCAACCCACTCCAGTATTCTTGCCTAGAGAATTCCATGGACAGACTATGGGGTTGCAAAGAGTTGGACACAACTGAGCAACTAACACACACACACACACAAAGTACTGGATCTTCAGCTTCAGTGTCAGTCCTTCCAATGAATATTCAGGGTTGATTGTCTTTGTATTGACTGGTTTGATCTCATTGCTGTCCAAGGAATTCTCGAGTCTTCTCCAGCATCACAGTTCAGAACAATCAATTATTTGGCACTCAGTCTTCTTTACAGTCCAGCTTTCACATCCATATGTGACTACTGGAAAAACCATAGCTTTGACTATTTGGCGTATGGCCTGGGAGAAACCCGGGCATGTCCAAGGGTGCTGGGGAACGCTGAGTTGCTTTGAAAATTGAGATCTCGTGGGCCTGTCTTGGGAAGTGGAAAACAAGCAGATACATGAAACAGGTGCAGGTGTGTATGTACAGAACCGGCAGACAGGACCGATGAGCCAGGTAAACCAGCAGGCCCCACCAGCCAGGACCTCAACCATGGATGCCTGCAGACCTGGTGGGTGAAGGGCATCTCTACAGAGGTCACTGAGGACCAGAGGACAACACAGGGTCATCCAGACCAGCCACCCTGTCCATTGTCCCAGAGTTATACACAGCGTGGGGGCAGAAGGGGGAAGGGGCAAGAAGGGTACACCTGGGGAGCCAGTAATAGTCCAGGCAGGGACTGAACTGAATATTTATCCAAAAGCAGCTGAACTTATCTAATAAAATGATTTTAAAGTGAAAGAGATTTGTTTTCCTTTAACTGGCAAGTTTAAATTCTCCCACGTAAGATTAATGGGAATAAGAATTTGTGAAGAAGTTTATGTTGGTTCTAAGAAATAAAAGCCTAAATTATCCTCTTTTTTTTTTTAACGTAGCTGAGCTGTAGTATGTAATTGCTGACACCTTTCCCAGCTTGTTTTTAAGTCAGATTCATGAGGCACAACTTATATACAGTACAGCTCTGTCTGCGGGTCTGGATATTTAAAGTCCTAATCCTGTTGGTTCTCTGGCATGGCTGCTATTCTTTGCAAGCTCTTCCCTTTTGCCCTCTTTTCAGATCCCTCCCCACCCACCAGGCTTCTCTCCTCCTCACTGGCTGGCCCTACCTCACTGGGTAGCTGGGGAACCTAGGCACACTGGCCTCACTCCCTTTTCACTCCAAGCACCCCCCTTCACAAGCCTTTCCTCTTCTTTTCATCCTCTGTCTTTCATGATCTTGGTTTTTGAGCCCAGGCCATTTCATGATCTTGTCTGCCATAGATGCAGCCTGCTGGCCAGCAACCTCCCAGCATCACTTGGTTGGTTGGTTGGTTTGGGGTTTGTTGACAGTTGGGTTTTTCTGTCTCAGTGAGGAAGAAGCAAGAAACCTCAGTACTGCAATTTCCTTCTCACCTCATAGCGATGGTGACAGATTCTGAATCTCCAGGGCAGGGACGGTGTCTTGACGGCCCTGTTGAGTGTTGCCTTCGCAGTGGTGAAGAAATAAGAAGGTGAAAAGGTTAAGACAGGAGGGAACAGCATTTATGTTCCTGCCCAGGGCTCAGCTGTCTGACAAGGGAAGACCTCTGAGGTGTTTCTCTTCCTGCCTGTGTCAGACCTTTGTGAGCTGACTGCGCCTCGGAGAAGCCACACCCCTCTTCTTCACCCTCTGTGGGTCTTTGCAAAGGGTCATGCAACTGAGTGTCTCTGGGGGTCTCAAGCAGGGAGGGAAATTGCTGTTGGGGGCGGGTGGAGGCAAGCATATGGGAAAGGGCCCAGCTGTTGGATGCTGGCTGTCTCCCGGCAGGATAGCATTTCCCTGGTGTCACTGATGCCTGGATCTGACTCAGGGGCCAGCCAAAGGGAGCACAGGCTGCACTGGACGTTTTGATGAAACTGGTATCAGTATCATCAAAGACCTTAGGCTTTATCAGTGCTCCAAGTGTAGGAGGGGTAGGGATGCAGTGTCTGTGTTCATTCAATTCATGATCAAGTGACTTGGAATTCAGCTCTGCAGTCAGACTACCCAAGAGGCTTTGGGGTGGGCAGAAGACCTAAATAGACAATTCTCCAAAGAAGACATACAAATGGCTAATAGACACATGAAAAGATGCTCAACATAGCTAATTATTGGAGAATTGCAAATCAAAATTACAATGAGGTATCACCTCACACCAGTCAGAACGGCCATCATCAAAAAATCTACAAATAATAAATACTGGAGAAGGTGTGTAGAAAAAAGAACCCTCCTACATTGTTGGTGGCGATGTAAACTGGCGCAGCCACTATGGAAAGCAGTATGGAGGGTCCTTAAAAAACTAAAAATAGAGTCACCATGTGATCCAGCAATCCCACCCCTGGGCATACATCCAGAGAAAATTCTAATTCAAAAAATACATGCCATGTTCATAGCAGCACTATTTACAGTAACCAAGACATGGAGGCAACTTAAACGCCATTGAGAGATGAATGGACAAAGATGTGGTGTATATATACACATATATTTATATATATATGCAATAGAAGGGCTTCCCTCATAGCTCAGTGGGTAAAGAATCTGCCTGCAATGCAGGAGACCTGGGTTCACTCCCCGGGTCAGGAAGATCCCCTGGAGAAGGAAATGGCAACCCACTCCACTATTCTTGCCTGGAGAATCCAATGGACAGAGGAGCCTAGCGGGCTACAGTCCATGGGGTCACAAGAGTCAGACCCCACTTAGTGACTAAACCAGCATCACCACCATATGCAATAGAATATTACTCAGCCATGAAAAGAATGAAATAAAGCCATTTGCAGCAATATGGATAGACGTAGAGATTACCATACTAAGTGAAATAAGTCAGACAGAGAAAGACAAATATCACATGGTATTCCTCACCTGTGGAATTTTAAAAAAAAATGATACAAATGGATTTATTTAAAAAACAAATAGAAAGACGTAGAGAAAGTTACGGTACCAAAGAGGAAAGAAGTGGGAGAGAGAGAAATTAGTAGCTTTGGATTAACAATTATACACTACTACATACATTAAAAAAAAACCAACCTGCTGTATAGCACAGGGGACTATATTCAATATCTTATAATAACCTATAATGGAAAAGAATCTGAAAAATATATATATATAAAACTGAATAACTTTGCTATATACCTGAACCCAACACAACATTGTAAATCAACTACACTCCAATTAAAAAAGAGGCTTTGAGGAAGTCACCTAATGCCTCAGTGGCTCCATCTGTAAAAGGAGGTGGTCATAGGAATTAACCCACTGGATTGCAGCAGAGATGGAATGAGGGAATCCATAGGCACTTGGCACATAAAATGGTAGCTGCTATACTGATGATTATTTCCATTGGGTACTAAACATGCTAAAATCTCAGGATGAAGCTAAAAAGCAGAAAACCCCCAAGTCTCAGGGTAAGGAAACTTACTGACACCCTCAATAAAAGCAAACCCACATCTACTAAGGTGGGCGGCAGAAGCAAGATTCTCATGGGGTGGGGGAGAGGTGCAACTTTCCTTGCCAGTGGTGACATCAGGGAGATAAGGGAGAAACCTCCAGGGGAAGGTGAATCTTGGGGACAGAAACAAAAGATCCAGCCACCCTTCCCGTGCAGACAGCATCTGCGCAGCTGGGGTTGACCTTGGAGGAAGTGGGTTTGATTTTATTGAGGAAGCCAACATGTAACATGTTTCCTTGTGTCCAGTGTGGCCTCTGTGTTGTTCATATTATTGGTTTCCAGGATGTGAAATGTCATCCTAGGACAGAGCCTGGAAAAGAATGGGCTGAATGCCTCCTTAGAGAGCTTTAGCCAATATTGAAGAAAGTGGGTTCACCTTCCCTTCAGACTTGAAATTCATTGCTATTTATAGAGCAGCAGTAACAGTTAAGGTAATAATGAAAGCAAACTTTTTTTTAGCAATTGCCATATAAAGCTCACAACAATCCTGTTAAGCAGGTATTATTACTATTCCTATTTTACAAAACAGGAAATTGAGGCTTGATGAACTTAAATAGCCTGCTATGGTCGTAAAGATGGCTGATGGTGAATGTAAGCTTTTCTGTTTTGGGGGGTTTTGATTTCTTTTTCTTTCTTTTCTTTTTTTTTTAATGCTTCATTGAGATAAAATTGACAACACTGTGGAAATACAGAGTATACAATGATCTACTTGATATTTGTATATATTGTGAAAGAATTACCATAATAAGGTTAGTTAATGCATCTATGAACTCACATGGTTACCACATGTGTGTGTGTGTGTGTGTGTGTGTGTGTGTGTGTTGAGAGTATTTAAGGTCTATTTTTGGGCAAATTTCAAATATACGATATAGTATCGAGAACTATACTTTCAGGTGGCTGAGTAGTAAAGAATCCACCTGCCAAGCAAGAGACCTGGGATGGATCCTTGGGTCAGGAAGATGCCCTGGGTTGGGAAGATGCCCTGGAGAAGGGAATGGCAACCCACTCCAGAATTCTTGCCTGGGAAATCCCATGGACAGAGGAGCCCAGCGGGCTACAGTCCACAGGGTCACAAAAGAGTTGGACAAGAACCACAATGAGGTACCATCTCACGCTGGTCAGAATGACTGCTATCAAAAAGTCTACAAACAATAAATCCTGGAGAGGGTGTGGAGAAAAAGGAACCCTCTTACACTGTTGGTGGGAATGCAAACTAGTACAGCCACTATGGAGAACAGTGTGGAGATTCCTTAAAAAACTGGAAATACGACCTGGTAGCAATCCCACTGCTGGGCATACACACAGAGGAAACCAGAATTGAAAGAGACACGTGTACTCCAATGTTCATCACAGCACTGTTTATAATAGCCAGGACATGGAAGCAACCTAGATGTCCATTGGCAGACGAATGGATAAGAAAGCTGTGGTACATATACACAATGGAATATTACTCAGCTATTAAAAAGAATGCATTTGAATCAGTTCTAATGAGGTGGGTGAAACCAGAGCCTATTATACAGAGTGAAGTAAGTCAGAAAGAAAAACACCAATACAGTATATTAACACATATATATGGAATTTAGAAAGATGGTAACGATGACCCTATATGCAAGATAGCAAAAGAGATGTAAAGAACAGATTTTTGGACTCTGTGGGAGAAGGTGAGGGTGGGATGATTTGAGAGAATAGCATTGAAACATGTATATTATCATATGTGAAATAGATCACCAGTCCAGGTTCGGTGCATGAGACAGGGTGCTCCGGGCTGGTGCACTGGGATGACCCTGAGGAGTGGGATGGGGAGGGAGGTGAAAAGAGGGTCAGGATGGGGAACACATGTACACCCATGGCTGATTCATGTGAATGTATGGCAAAAACCACCACAATATTGTAAAGTAATTAGCCTCCAATTAAAATAAATTGAAAAAAAGAAAAAAAATATCCAGTACTCTTTATCCTTAAAAAAAAAAAAAAAAAGAGTTGGACAAGACTCAGGGACTAAACAACAGTTGTGAACTATAGTTACTGTGCTGCACATTAGATCCATCAAATTTGAGGCTATTTGAATTCAGAGCCTGAGTTCCTATCAATATTCTGTCTTTTAGAGGATTCTAGATCACATTTCAACCAGTGAGAAAAGCATGTGTAAGATCTTCGGGTATTTCCTTTCCCCTTAAAATTCTGGGACATCTCGAGCCCTTGTCGAACAAATGGCTCCTTTCTGCCGCCTAGAGGACACAGCCTACACAGTGGAGAATTAAAGGCAAGAAGGTACGGGGGAAAAAGTGTGCTCAGATCCGGACAGGTCCAGACCTGCAGAAAACAAATCTAAAAATGAACACCATTTAGTCCATGAAAAGTAGGTGGTAATGGGTTGAGGACTTTCTGGATCAGCAGTGAGAACAGTGTATCAAGGGCAAGACCTGCAGTCAGATTGGAGTCATTTTTGACATGTGCCCAGATAATTCACATGCTTACAAAAATGTGCGTGATATATTTATCCTAAAAGAATTTAAAGATCACCTTCCATTCACAGTCCACTGTCACTTTAGCAGCTGGTAGATCCCAAGGGATTCAAGGCTGGATTCCTTCCTGAGGGAGGAGATAAAGGGGCCCCAGGCTGAACAGATTCTCCACTGTGGACAGAAACTCCATAAAAGCAGAAACTCATAAAAGCAGGTGGAGGAGGCTGAACCCTGTCCAGATAAGAGATAAAAGACAATATATATTCCGCATTCTTGACGTTAAGGAGAGCTTCCCAACTATACATGTGCAGAAAGGCCACTTGGAGGTCAAGAGAGGGGGGTGTCACTTCACACCAAGTGATGTCAGATACCCATAGACCTCTTCACTAGAATCCATCTTCACTAAGGGATGAACTCACACACACGGAAGGACTCTGAGGTAAACCCAATATGGATTCAGAATCAGGCAAAGCAAGATGATTGGTCAAAGGAAACCCAGCAGAAACGCCTCATATTAGTGATTCAAGCTACCAGGAGGGCACGACTCTCTCTGAGCCCGCCCATGTGTCTATCCACACATACTCTTTTCCTCCCAATAAACACTTCACTTGTTTCACTACTTTCCATCTCTATGTGGAAATTCACTTCTACACCGCTGACGGGCTAGGGCCTTGCCACTAGCCACTGTCCCTGGTGGTCTAGTGACCAGGATTCAGTGTTCCCTGCCGCTGCCTGACTTCAGTCTTTGGCCAGGAAAACAAATCCTGCTTCAAGCTGCTGCAGGCCGAGGCTACCTGAGATTGTTCCCACGGTCAATTGCATCACCTCTCAGGTTCTGGGCTTCCTAATTGAGAAAATGGCTCATGTTCTAAATGGTGTGGGAGCCAGGAGACCCAGATTGTGCTTGCAGACAGTAGAATTGTTCTCTACCTAATCTCCCAGACCTGTTTCCCTTTCAGCAACAGGAGAGGGTGCATGGCCAAGATTCCCTCCTGCTCCAAGATTCCTGAGTCTCTTTCAGTCCCAGTTGAGAAGCTCCAGAGAAACCTTGAGTGACCTGCTTAGGAGGCTGGGCTCAACAGGGCACAGACACCTCCTCCTGCCTCCCTGTTCAAAACTCTTCTGTGGCCTGCCTCCTCTTGAGGTTCAGAGCTTTTCATGCCTTTGTTATTTGCATTCACAGCCACACTGTAGGAGCCTCTTTGTCACTGCCCTGTGGGGTAGACCGTTTACTTTCTGTTCACACAAAGGCCCTGAACATGAAGTTGGTTTGGAAAAGGAAAGTTCTCTAGAAACCGAGAAATAGAGTTTCTGAGATCATGACCTCTGGAGTTAGACAGACCAGTCTTCAGACCTGGCTGTTGCTGCTCAATAGTTGTGTGATTTGGGGCAAGTTGCTCAGCCATTCTATCCTTGGTTTCCCGTAAAATGGGCATGAGAATAGTACCGATACCATTGGGTTGTGGTGAAGATGAAGTGAGAAGATGCCATGACAAATGTCTGGTTCATACCTGGTACATGATAGGTATTCTGGAATGTGCCCTGACTGCTACAATTGGGAATGGCAAGGTAGTTCACAACTGATACCTCACATAGAAATTTAGTATCCAAGTGACTCCTTGAGCTTGTCCTCTACAATGACCCAAAGTGCTCTTTGTCCCCTCTTTTCTTTTCTTTTTTCTTTTTGGCTGCATAGCTTGCAGGATCTTAACTCCCTGACCAGGGATCAAACCCGGGCCCCAGCAGTGAAAGCACCGAGTCCTAACCATTAGACTTCCAGGGAATTCCACACCCTGCACTCTTGTTTAAAGATGTTCTTTTCTTTTTTAAACTATTTATTTATTTTGGCTGCACTGGGTCAACCTTGCTTTCTCTAGTTGCAGTGCACAGGCTTCCCACTGCAGTGGCTTCTCTTGTTTCAGAGCATGGGCTCTAGGCACGCAGGCTTCAGTAGGTGCAGCATGTGGGCTCATTTTTTGTGGCACAGGGGCTCAGTAGTTGCGTCTCCTGGGCTCCAGAGTGTAAGCTCAAGTAGTTGTGGCGTATGGGCTTAGTTGCTCTACGGCCTGTGGGATCTTCCCCGACCGGAAGTTGAACTGGTGTCCCCTGCGTTGCAAGGCGGATTCCTAACCACTGGACCACCGGGGAAGCCTTAAAGATGTTCTGATGAAGCTAAACTCCCTTTCCCAAATTCCTCCAGGTGAGTCCCCATGGGTCCGTGGACTCACAGTGCCACTATCAAGTCACTGGCTGGCATGGCCATCTGGGCTGAGGCTTTGGGAAAAGTGATGTGTGAGGGTCTACAGTAGGCTGAGGCCTCAAAGGCGTCCTTCACAGGAGCCAGTTCAGCAAGCAAGAGCTGGGAGGGCTGAAGTGTGACCTTGCCTGACACTTGGCTGTTTGCAGTTGGAAAATGAATAATTACTGCCTTTGCCCTAGAAATAAGCTACTGCTTTTGACTAAAACAAAAATAAAATCCACAAAAACATCCAGCAAACAGGCATATGGAATTGACCAGAAAGAGTACTAAGGTCTCAAGAACAAATTGCTTATTGATTGAAGCAAAAGGTCTTAACAAGAACTGGCTTCAGTACAAATACAGCTTTTGAGTCTGCAGCATCTCACTCCAACCCAAGTGACCTGCAGTAAGTGGTGGGGCCCATGGGGCCTATATAGACATGATGGTCAGGTATAGAAAGCACTGGGCTCTGGTCACATGATTCACAAAGGGCCCCCTACTCTGGCTTTGGACATCATCTCTAGATGACAGGATTGAGAGACGTTGATGTTTGGGGTAGATCTCTAAGTCCAAGTTCCATCGCTGCCTGTAGAGCACTTCATGTCATAGATTTAAAATAAATCAGGGCATTATAGTTCAAAAGCATAATTACCTTTACTCTATTTTTCTGTGGCAAAAGTATTAATCTGTCAAAATTAAACTTTTAAAATATAGCAGAGTTCCCAGCAACCTTTTGAGGGGGCACATTTCTTCACATTTTAATATTTGTTGTTGTTCAGTCACTGAGTTGTGTCTGACTCTGCCACCCCATGGACTGCAGCACACTAGGCTTCCCTGTCCTTCATTATCTCCAGGGAGTTTGCTCAAACTCATGTCCATTGAGTCAGTGTTGCCATCCAACCATCTCATCCCCTGTCATCCCCTTCTCCTCCTGCCCTCAATCCTTCCCAACATCAGGGCCTTTGCCAATGAGTCAGCTACTAGGAACCTTAAAAAATTCACATAACTGCAGGTTACTCTCAACCTCTAAGTGGCCCTGGCCAAGACCTGCTGTTGAGAGCAAAGAATTCCTGCAAAAATGGTTTTTCCATTTTTCACATTGATTTTTCTCAGGACTTTTTTGCTTCTCGATAAGAGGAGACAACCCGGTAAAGGATCCGTCTCTTCTTCTCATTTAGAGGAAATCCATCTGCAAGAACAAGCCCTGAAAATTCCCCTTGTTCAACCAGACTGAAGGGCCTCTGAGCATATTCACACATGGAATGTCTGGCTCCCTCCCTACACCCACTCCACCAGGGTCTGAACTACAGACATAGCACATTTCTCTGTATTCCTGCCAGCTCTAAATCATGGCCTCACGTAGCACCAACTGGTTTTCTTTACCTCTTATGTAAATCTCCAAAGCCTGCAATAAAACACGTCCAAATTCTCAATGGAGTACTTGCCACCTGCCCTGGTCCTCCTAAGATGAAGCTGTGATACTTGGCCTTGAAGTCTGGGAAGTTTTTGTTAATGTGACACACCTCAGAAATCAGTTTCAAGAAAAAAGGGTCAAAGTCTCCCTCTCGAACTTCCTCTCTTGAAGTTAATAAAAATGTCAGTGAGGACTATGTCCAGCAGGATTGCTGGCAGCCAATGCACTGTCGCAGATAAACTGCAGCCACGCCGTTTTCCCACACAGAGTGCCAATGTCTCACCCTTTGGAGACAAGCTTTTCTTAGGAAACACAGCTAGCACTAAAATCTCAAAAATCTGGGAGTTGATCCAGAGACCCCGGAGTTTCTGTTTCAGGGATGAACTGTTCACTCAATAAAGGTGTGTATCAGGAATTCCCTGGTGGTCCAGTGGTTAGGACTCCTGCGCTTCCAATACAGGAAACCCAGACTCGATCCCTGGTCAGGGAACTAAGGACACAAAAGTTTAGCATGCCCTCCCAAAAGGAAAAAATATGTATATTTTAAGGCAGAATTTTTAAAAGTTGGGGTACAATTCATATAATATAAAAACCATCACCTTAAAGTTTACAGTTCAGTGTTTTTTAGTATATTTCCTGTATTGTGCAACTATTACATCTCTCTAATTCCAAAGGATTTGGATTTGATTATAACAAAGAAATCTCATGTGAAGAGATTTTTTCTTTTTTTTATTATCTCCTCCCCCTACTAACCCCTAACAACCCCTGGGTTTTTTATGGATTTGTCTCTTCTGGACACTTAATATAAGTGGATTCATATAATATGCAGCCTTTTGTATCTGGCTTACTTCACTTAGCATAATGTTTTCAAGGTTGTAACAGTACGTCATTACTTTTTGTGGTTGAATAATATTCCGCTGTAGGGATAGACCGCATTCTATTCATGCATGCACGAGCTGATGGACATTTGGGTATTTCTGCTTTTTGGTTATTATGAATATTGCTGCTATGAACATTTGCATACAAGTTTCTGTGTGGACACATGTTTTCAGTTCTCTTGGGTAAATACCTAAGAGCAGAACTGTGCACACTATGGTGACTTTAACTTCCTGAGGAAGTGCCAGACTCTTCTCTCACTCAGTGCATGTTAACCAGCTCCCCTATCCTCTGTGCCAGGAGTCAACAGCACAGCGGTGGACCTGGCAACCCTGGCCACTTGCCCTCTGGGGTATGCAACTCAGCAGAAGGAGACATTAAACAGATTATTAAAAATAATGATAAAAAAAATCACTAAAAAAAAAGATCACTTGTACACATTCCAAGAAGGGGAAGTTCATGCCACTATGAGACTCTAATACAGGGAGGCCTGACCTGAGGATTGAACCAAGGTCACAGGACAAGAACACAGGCACTCTTGAAACAACAAATTTGGGACCTGTGATACCAGAAAAACCTCCTAATTAACGAGAAATTGAAATGAAGAAGTTCTTGTAATTAAGTGGGGTTTTGAAATTTCTCACCATTCGGGGGCAGAGACGCTCCACCTGCCCCCATGGAAGGTCTGAAGTGATTTATGGCAATATTTAGACATGGAAATGTGACAAGGGAACAGGCCAATAATGTTTGAGGATAATAATGAATAACCTCTCAGGCTGCCTTCCTCCTCCTCTTTAAGGCCCAGGAGAATTTTCTCCCTTCTTCACTTGTCCCTGCCTTCCTGACTCAGACCTTTGCAGCTTTCCCTTCCTGTGGCCCTTCCCAACAGCCACTTACAAAATCAACCACCTATTGTTTAAAGTAGCAGTTCAAATTCAGCCTCTCACAGAAAGAAGGGAAGCTCTGGAAATGTCAGCAATTAATTCCCAGGAATGTGAAAGTTTAGTTTGATCTCAAGAGATGAACGTTGCCGTATTTCAAGTGGCAGAATTTTATGAAGTTTCGTTCCTGTTGAATGAATCTAAAATATGTGTACTGTGATCAAGGCACTGGGTTAGGTGCTCTAGGGAGATACAGAGAAACGGGGGTGTTGGCCTCAGTCCTGTCCTTAAGAAAGTGTCCACTGAGAGGGAAGAGCCTAATGAAAGATATACACCGCACATGTGAGTCCTGTGAGGCTGATGGATGATCCATAAGAGACAGAGTTATGTGGGGGAGGAAGAGAGGTCTCCTTGGGTTGTGTTGGGAACCCCAGACTTCACAAAGGAAGTGAGACTGAGGATAAACAAACAGGCTTTACACAGGCACCCAGCAGGGGAGATGACTTTCCGACCCAGCAGATGACAGGTGCAAAGGCCCAGCGGTAGAAATTTGAAAGATATGCTAGGTAAAACATAGAGCTTCCTGAATGATGCTTTGTTTTTTAAAGAAATGAAGACACCTTGAAATTTCTAGTTTTTATCAAATAGTCCCAGTAGGGTCTGAGGTTTCTCTTTCATCCCTGACCAAGGAAATATCAAACTATTGGGGTGCAACAATCAGAAAGAGAACACTGCTGGCTATTCAGTTCTTTTCCCTCGCTTCACTCCAAGTGTGGGAAACATCCCATAAGCTTAGGGTCCCTTGATGCAGATGACAGTGAATATATGCAAAAGCGCTCTCTTCCGGCTGATCTTGGCTGGTGGTGGTCGTTGGAGGAGCAGGGTGGGGCCTCTACCAGGGTCTCTGGGATAGGTTGGGATCCCTCCACCCATCCACACGTGCATAGGTCTTACCTATTAGATGTGGCATGAGGCTTTTTGCCTTCCATCCTCTGTTTTGTCACTGGTTGGTTCATTTCTGTCATCAGACAGAGTGCCTGATGAACTATGGACGGAGGTTCGTGACATTGTACAGGAGAGAGGGATCAAGACCATCCCCAAGAAAATGAAATGCAAAAAAGCAAAACGGCTGTCTGAGGAGGCCTTACAAATAGCTGTGAAAAGAAGAGAAATGAAAAGCAAAGGAGAAAAGGAAAGATATAGCCATTTGAATGCAGAGTTCCAAAGAATAGAGAGGAGAGATAAGAAAGCCTTTCTCAGTGATCAGTTCAGTTCAGTCGCTCAGTTGTGTCTGACTCTTTGCAACCCCATGAACTGCAGCACACCAGGCCTCCCTGTCCATCACCAACTCCTGGAGCCTACCCAAACTCATGTCCTTTGAGTTGGTGATGCCATCCAACCATCTCATCCTCTGTCGTCCCCTTCTCCTCTTGCCCTCAATCTTTCCCAGCATCAGGGTCTTTTCAAACGAGTCAGCTCCTTGCACCAGGTGGCCAAAGTATTGGAGTTTAACTTCAACATCAGTCCTTCCAATGAACACTCAGGACTGATCTCCTTTAGGATGGACTGGATGGATCTCCTTGAAGTCCGAGGGACTCTCAAGAGTCTTCTCCAACACCACAGTTCAAAAGCATCAATTCTTCGGTGCTCAGCTTTCTTTATAGTCCAACTCTCACATCCATACATGATTACTGGAAAAACCATAGCCTTGACTATATGGACCTTTGTTGGCAAAGTATTGTCTCTGCTTTTTAATATGCTATCTAGGTTGGTCATAACTTTCCTTTCAAGGAGTAAGCGTCTTTTAATTTCATGGCTTCAATCACCATCTGCAATGATTTTAGAGCCCCTCAAAATAAAGCCAGCCCTCAGTGCAAAGAAATAGAGGAAATCAATAGAATGGGAAAGACTAGTGATCTCTTCAAGAAAATTAGAGATACCAGGGGAACATTTCATGCAAAGATGGGCTCAATAAAGGACAGAAATGGTATGGACCTTACAGAAGCAGAAGATATTAAGAAGAGATGGCAAGACTACACAGAAGAACTGTACAAAAAAATCTTCATGACCCAGATAATCACGGAGGTGTGATCACTCACGGAATCCTGGAATGTGAAGTCAAGTGAGCCTTAGGAAGCATCACTATGAACAAAACTAGTGGAGGTGATGGAATGCCAGTTGAGCAATTTCAAATCCTAAAATATGATGCCGTGAAAGTGCTGCACTCAATATGTTAGTAAATTTGGAAAACTCAGCAGTGGCCACAGGACTGGAAAAGGTCAGTTTTCATTCCAATCCCTTAGAAAGGTAATGCCAAAGAATGCTCAAACTACCACACAATTGCACTCACCTCACACGCTAGTAAAGTAATGCTCAAAATTCTCCAAGTCAGGCTTCAACAATATGTGAACTGTGAACTTCCAGATATCCAAGCTGGTTTTAGAAAAGGCAGAGGAACCAGAGATCAAATTGCCAACATCCGCTGGATCATTGAAAAAGCAAGAGAGTTCCAGAAAAACATCTATTTCTGTTTTATTGACTATGCCAAAGCCTTTGTGGATCACAATAAGCTGGAAAATTCTGAAAGAGATGGGGAATACCTGACCACCTGACCTGCCTCTTGAGAATCTGTATGCAGGTCAGGAAGCAACAGTTAGAACTGGACATGGAACAGTTTCCAAATAGGAAAAGGAGTACATCAAAGCTGTATATTGTCACCCTGTTTATTTAACCTATATGCAGAGTACATCATGAGAAACACTGGGCTGGAGGAAGCACAAGCTGAAATCAAGATTGCTGGGAGAAATATCAATAACCTCAGATATGTGGATGACACCACTCTTATGGCAGAAAGTGAAGAAGAACTAAAGAACCCCTTGATGCAAGTGAAAGAGGAGAGTGAAAAAGTTGGCCTAAAGCTCAACATTCAGAAAACGAAGATTATGGCATTTGGTCCCACCACTTCATGGTAAATAAATGGGGAAACAGTGGAAACAGTGACAAACTTTATTTTTGGGTGCTCCAAAATCACTGCAGATGGTGACTGCAGCCTTGAAATTAAAATATGCTTACTCCTTGGCAGGAAAGTTATGACCAACCTAGATAGCATATTAAAAAGCAGAGACATTACTTTGCCAACAAAGGTCCATCTAGTCAAGGCTATGGTTTTTCCGGTAATCATGTATGGATGTGAGAGTTGGACTATAAAGAAAGCTGAGCACAGAAGAATTGATGTTTTTGAACTGTGGTGTTGGAGAAGACTCTTGAGAGTCCCTCGGACTTCAAGGAGATCCAACCAGTCCATCCTAAAGGAGATCAGTCCTGAGTGTTCATTGGAAGGACTGATGTTGAAGCTAAAACTCCAATACTTTGGCCACCTGGTGCAAAGAGCTGACTCATTTGAAAAGACCCTGATGCTGGGAAAGATTGAAGGTGGGAGAAGAAAGGGATGACAGAGGATGAGATGGTTAGATGGCATCACTGACTCAATGGACATGAGTTTGAGTGAACTCCGGGAGTTAGTGATGGACAGGGAAGCCTGGCATGCTGCAGTTCATGGGGTCACAAAGAGTCGGACACGACTGAACTGGACTGAACTGGACTGAACTGAACTGAACTGGTTCATTTCTATACTCCCCAGACTTCCTCACAGGAATCTTTGGAATTTCTGTGTTCCTTTCCTTTATCTGGGGCTTCCCAGGTGGCGCTAGTGGTAAAGAACCCACCTGCCAATGCAGGAGACATAAGAGATGCTGGTTTGACCCCTGGGTCGGGAAGATCCCCTGGAGAATGGCATGGTTTTTATTGAATAGTCCCAGTAAAGTCTAAGGTTTCTCTTTCATCCCTCCAGTATTCTTGCCTGGAGAATCCCATGGACAGAGGAGCCTGGAAGTCTACAGTCCATGGGGTTGCAAAGAGTTGGACATGACTGAAATGACATAGCAGGTAGGCACTTCCTCTACAGAACTGCTTCTCAATAGGGTTGCTGATGTCCTCCACGAGGAGTTTTGGAAAAGCATAGGTGCTGTTTTTGGTGGTCTCAATGCTGGAGAGGGCACTATTGACTTTTTAAAAATATTTATTTATTTTTATTTACTTATCTGGCTGCACCAGGTCTGAGTTGCGGCACATTTTTTGTTGCGGCGTGTGGAATCTAGTTCCTTGACCAGGGATCAAACTCAGTCTCCCTATATTGGGAGCACAGAGTTTTAGCCACTGGATCACAAGGGAAGTCCCCACTGCTGGGTTTTAGTATGGATCACAGAGGCCAGAAGTCCTCCTGTGATTGTTGGAAAGTTCTGTAGGAATTGCCTTATATCTCCCATGACGTCCGCGTGTTCCCTGAGACATTCCTATTGGTAAAACAGCTTATTTATAGATTAACAATCTATTTATATAGGCTTTGAGCTTTGAAACGTATTAATAACTCCACTTTACACATAAACACAATGTGATTTTGCAAACTTTCATATGCTCAAATTTCCCCCAAACCCCACCACCATCCACCCCCACCCCAGGAATACAACTACCATGTAAACAGGAAAAATTGCACTTTGTCTTGTGTAGAGTTTTAGAGCGTTCACCATTTTGGAAAATCACACCACCCACAGCCTCTCCACTCGTGCTTTTTGAGTTGCCCTTGGGACACATCTGTAGTAGTCTGCACCTGTGTGGCTCACATTCAAAGTGATGCTGTGAACAGTGCAGGAATCTGACTTCTCTACTGTAACTGTGAGAGCAGCCACACTGGAGAACTTACATTTTGAAAGACATAATACTTTATTATAAATTGGTTTCCTTTTCCCTTATATCACAGTTGGACATTTGTTACGTCATATTTTCCAAAGATGCCACACCAGTACATACCCCATGCCATAAGTGTATGCTTCTTACAACATGGTATTTATATCACTCTATTGAATTGGCAGCAGGGGGCATTCTGTGGTCTCTTCGTTTGTATTTGACTAAACCTTTGTAAAGCCTTGACGAATAGAATGTGGTGGAAGTACACTGTGTGAGTTCTGAAACTAGGTGTAATGGTTAGTTTTACGTGTCAACCCGCTGGGCCACAGTGCCCAGATATTTGGTCAAACACTATTCTGGATGCTTCTGTGAGGATTTGGGGGGGATGAGATTAACATTTAAGTCTGCAGGCTTTGAGTAAAGCAGATTGCCCTCCATGATGTGGCTGAGCCTCATTCAATGAGTTGAAGACTCGAATAGAACCAAAGACTGACCTCTCCCAACAAGACGGAATTCTGTGTCAGACCGCTTTTGGCCTTGAACTGCAACATTGGCACCCCTCTCTGGATCTCCACGATACTGGCCTGCTTTGTAGATTTGGACTTGCAGCCTCCATAATCACATGAACCTATTCCTAACTAACTAACTAACTAACTAACTATATATATACACCCTTGAACACTGCAGGGATTAGGGCTGATGATCCTCTACACAGTTGGAAGTCTGCAGTTCCTCTGTATCCACAGTTCCACACCCGAGGATTCAATTAACTGAGGAATACTACTACAGTGTAGTACTGTAATGTTTACTCTTGAGAAAATATCCTTTTATAAATCCCTGGACCCATGCAGTTCAAATCCATATTGTTCAAGGGTCAGCTGTATATATATATACATACATACACATAGATATAGATATCTTCTAACGTTTTCTCTACCTCAATTACTCTGACAAACAGGTCATAAAAGGCAATGCAGCCTTCACCTTGCTCTCCCTGTTTCTCTGGGTACTTGCTTTTGGAAAGAAGCTGCCTTGTTGTGAGGAAGCCCAGACCATGTGAGGAAGCCCAGACCATGTGTGGAAGCCACATGTGGATGTTCCCACCAACAGCATCAGTGAGGTTCCCAATTGAAAGCCAGTATCAATCGCCAGCACATGAGTGAAGGCACATTGAAATGATTCCAACCCCTAGCCTTCGTCAACATCTGCCATCTGAAGCCCCAGATATCACAGGGCAGAGAATAGTCATTCTCACTGTGTTTGATCTGAATTCCTAACCAATAGAAATCTTGAGATAATAAATAATTTTGCTTCAAGACTTAGTTCAAAATTTTAATCTAAATTATTCAGTACTTGAAAGACCAAGATGGATACGGTCTCTAACGAGGGTAAAGATTAAAACTGCAAGGAAGGCTTTGCTCTTAAATCTGTGAAAACTAAATACACCCTCCCTAATCTACAGACGCCACCACCCTCGGTGACTTCCTGAACGCGTGTTTTAAGTGATGAGCCAGAGTAGAGCCCAAACCACACCCTCCAATGTCCAGCTTAGAGAGATGCCATGTCCCCTCCTAGTGGCTACGCACCGGACCCTTAGGTCTGGCCTCCCACATGTACCTTCAATCCCCACCTGCCTACATTTGAGACACTGATGGCCAACCTTTAGGATAAGCCACTGGCCAGGAATACCTGGCTGCCTTCCAGAACTTCTGAAATGAGGAGATTTAGATGGGCCACCTCCGGATTCAGAGTGGAGCCCTCTGGACACCTAGAGGAAATCCAATCAAGCCCCAGGCTGTTCAGGAAGAGATAGATGCTTGCCCCAGCATGGGACAGGAAACCTGGACTGTGAAGCAAGAGCTCCATCCCGGGGCTTTGCTTCAGACTTCAGTGCTTTAGCCTGGGGATCTGAATTCAGGCCAAAGAAAATAATTCTGACTAGTGGTTGATCCCGAAGACAACAATGCCTATGATGATGGTGACAAGGTCTCAAAGCAGAGCAGCCAGGAGGGAACCCAGGAGGGACCCAGCCACAAAGCTGGAAAGCTAATGTTTGTACAATGACAGTTCTTCATCCCTCTGAAACATGTTCAGGCAATAAAGATAGCTAGAGGTTATGGAAGGCTTGCCACGTGCCAAGTATCAGGGTAAGCTCTTTACCAACATTGTATTTTTTTTTTTTTTTGGCCCTATCTGAATTTCTCTGGTGGCTCAGATGGTAAAGAATCTGCCTGCAATGCAGGAGACCCGGGTTCCATCCCTGGGTCAGAAGACCCCCTGGAGAAGGGAGTGGCTACCCATTCTGGTATTCTTGCCTGGAGATTTCCATGGACAGTGGAGCCTGGCAGGCTACAGTCCATGGGGTTCCAAAAAGTCAGACAAGACTAAGAGGCTGACACTTTCACTTCACTTTACTGTGGCATAGGGGACCTTAGTTCCCTGACCAGGGATAGACCCCGGGCTCCTTGCGTTGCAAGGTGGATTCTTAACCACTAGACTACTGGGAAGTCCCTCATTGAATTCTTAAAATTCAATGAAGTAAGTAGAGTATTAGCTATACTTTACAGAAGAAACTTAGACTTTGTTTGCAAAGGAAGTCAGGTGTGTTGAATTTTAAAGCCCATCTTCCCACCCACTTTTGCTGTTATCCTGCTTTTAAAGGCAGAGCAACTGTTCCCCACTTAATTACTTGAGTGTGTTTCCCAAGTTCAAGGACACGCTGCAACATAACCACAGTACAACCATGACAATCAGGAAATTGACACAGATTATCTCAAGGATATCGTCTAATCCACAGACTCATTCAGATTTCACTGCTTGTCTCAGTTATGCTGATTACAGGTCCAGCATTCAAACCTGGATCACAGTTGCCTTCACTTGCCATGCCCCTTTAGTCTTTTTCAATCTAGGACAATCTCAGGCTTTCCTCACCTTTCATGACCTTGATATTTTGAAGAGCACAGGCCAGTCCCACTATGGCATGTTCCTCAATTTGGGTTTGTCTGATGCTTCCTCATGATTTATATATTTGAGGCAGGAATACCACAGAAAAATTGCTGTGCTCTTTTCAGGGCATTGTATTAGGAGGCGCATGACATCAATTTTTCCTCTTACTGATAAACACAGAGGGACTTTGAACCAAGGACTTGGAGTCCATATGAGAAGAAAGACTGCAAGAGCCTGGAATTCTGTCCCCCACAATGAACACTTCAATGTACTTTGACCAGTGGGCTAACCGGACAGAGGCCAGACCTAGTCTGTGAGGGGAGCAATAGAATCACTTTGAAGTTATTAGGAGAGAACAGGTTGTGTTGGCCAGGACTCCACTCCTCCTAGGGAGGGAACCTGAATGGTTGGGAAGGAATTCCCCAAAAGCCATTTGGAAAAGAGGGTGAGGCCCCACAGGGTATTCTCACACAGCCAAAAGAGTCAAAAGCTACATTCTGGGTAAGAAAAAGAATGAAGCTGACATAAGAGGGGAAAAGAAAACAGAAAGAGCAAGAGAGGAGAGTAATGGGAAGAAAACAACATCATCCAAAGGGCTCAGAGTATTTGCTTCATGTACCTTCATGGGTGTTTAAATATACATGCTTTGGAGAAAACCATAATTTGAAAAGGTGCAGGCACCTCAATGTTTATGGCAGCACTGTTTGCAAAAACCAAGACATGGAAGCAACAAAAGTGTCCACCAACTGATGAATGGATAAAGAATGTATACACAAAAACACCCAATGGAGTACTACTCAGCCATAAAAAGAACAAAATAATGCCACTTGCAGCAACATGAATGGATCTAGAGATTAGCATACTAAGTGAAGTAAGCTAGACAGAGAAAGACAAATATCATATGATATCACTTATATGTGGAATCTTAAAATAAATGATACAGATGAACTTGTATACGAAACAGAAATAGACCTATAGACACAGAAAAAAAAAAAAAAAACCTTATGGTTACCAAAAGGGGAAGCTGTGGGAAGGGATAAATTAGTCGTTTGAGATGAACAGACACAGACTACTATATATGATAGGTAACCAACAAGGACCTACCATTTGGTACAGGGAGCTATGTTCAGTGTTTTATATAACTTGTAAGGGAAAAGAACTGGAAAATAGATATATACATACAAATGAATCACTCTGCTATACACCTGAAACTAACACAGCATTGTAAAGCAAATATACTTCCATTAAAAAAAGAAAAAGAAAAAAGAAGAATATACTTTATTTTGATGTACTTCTTATGCACTGGACTTGGAGCCAAACAACCTGTGTTAATCCAGAGCATTGGGTCAATTACTCAGTCTGGCCAACTCAGTTTTCTCATTTGTAAAGTGAAGGGAAAATACCTCCCAGGATCACCCCAAAACCCCGCCTCGTCACATATTCAGGCACTATTGATGGTGTGTCTGCTGTGTGACCCCATTGTTCCTTGGGCTGGGAATGCAACAGAGAACAATACAGAGAAGAATGCTTTTTTTTTGCCTCCAGGGAGCTGACATTCTGGGGGCAGCCTTCCCGAAAGTTCTCTAAACTGTCGGGCACTGCGCACAGTTAAGGAATTCCTGCTCTTCAGGTTATAGTGAGTGTGACCTGTGTGTTACAGATGGGAACTAAGTCACAGCGGCAGTTTGAGCAATGGCGGCCCTTAGAGAAGAGAGGTCTCCTTCAATTCTGTTCAGACTGTGTCATCTGTAGAAGGAACCGTGCCCATCTGGAAATTTTTCAGAGCCGAGAAGAGCAGAAGAGCTCTGGAAGAATAGTCACCAAATTTCCCCTTACTCAGCCACAGTCATCGAGTCAGGAGCAAACTGGGCCTGTGTGTGATTTTGGGAGTCTGGAGACAGCG
Organism: Bos javanicus; assembly: GCF_032452875.1. Classification (NCBI taxonomy): domain Eukaryota; kingdom Metazoa; phylum Chordata; class Mammalia; order Artiodactyla; family Bovidae; genus Bos; species Bos javanicus. Next base: position 76,320,395 of record NC_083877.1, on the reverse strand, counting down.
ATCCTGTTAGGGGAAACATTCCTGCATTCAGTCTTTGGCTCCCTCTTGTCTTTCTGTCTCTGCTCCTTCCTTAAATCTGGGTCCTCGGGACTTCTCTGGTGTTCCAATGATTAAACTCCATCTTCCTATGCAGGGGGCACATGTTTGGTCCCTGCTCAGAGAGCTAAGATCCCACATGCCTCATGGCCAAAAAAAAAACCAAACCGTAAAACAGAAACAATATTGTAACAAATTCAATAAAGATTTTAAAGATGCTCCGTATTTTTAAAAAATCTAAAAAAAATTAACTGGGTCCACCTTGTGTGAAAGTGAAAGTGTTAGTCATTCAGTCATGACCAACTCTTTGTGACCCCCACGGACTGTAGGCCGCTAGGGTCCTCTGTCCATGGGATTTTCCAGGCCAGAATACTGGAGTGAGTTGCCATGTCCTTCTCCAAAATATTTTTTCTTCCATTTTATTGAGATATAATTGACATGCTGTGCTTAGTGGCTCAGTAGTGTCCGACTCTTTGTGACCCCATGGACCGTGGCCTGCCAGGCTCCTCTGTCCATGGGATTCTCCAGGCAAGAGTACTGGAGTGGGTTACCATGCCCTCCTCCAGTGGATCTTTCTGGTCCAGGGATCGAACCCCCGTCACTTATGTCTCCTGCATGACAGACAGGTTCATTATCACTAGCTCCACTTAGGAAGCCTCCCTGTGCCACACCACCTCTCTTTTCCACAACTCTGCTTCCTTTTGCTTCAGCTGTGCAAACTCTTATTTGGGAAATCTTTCCCATCCTTTTTAAACTTCTCCAATAGTCATGTGGTTTCCAATTCTGAAAGCTAAAAGTATTACACGGCACCAGAGGAGGCGGACATGAACCATGTAACATGGGAGAGGGCGAACACAATCCCACGGCTGAAGCATAAACTTGTTTCTCATTTTATAAAACATTCCATTAGTTGGTTCCCGAAATAGGAGCGTTGCTTCCTGGTTTCTATGGTGATTTAAAAAATTTTCTCAAACATTAATATCCATATGAGACTGAACACGAATTCAACAAACCAGAGCTCTGTGCTGGCCAGTGCTATTACTGCTGGTGAGGGACACTGCATCAGCCAAATGCCCGCCCAGCTCTGGATCGCAGCTGGCCAGGGGCACAGACCACAAGGCTCCTCTCCACCTGGGTTTCCGTTCTGATGTTAAATGAACCCAGCTGCTTGGCTTTACTCATATTCACTGACTTTTTTCTGTTGAGGATGTTATTTTATTTTTAAGGGCAGCTTTAGATTCACAGCCAAATTCAAAGGAAGGTACAGAGATGCCCTATATACCTCTTGCCCCTACAAATGCGTAGCCTCCTGTATTAGCCACATCTCCCACCAGAGTGGTGTATTTGTTACAACTGATGAACCCACATCAACACATCATAAGTGCCCAAACTCCACTGCTGTTGCACATCCCATGGGTTTGGACAAATATATAATGACTTGTGTCCACCATTATAGTATCATGCAGAGTATCTTAACCACCCTAAAAGTCCTCTGTGCTTTCATTGATTTTTTGGGACATATTTCATCCTTCTCTAAACCAACCATCCTCAGAGGCATTGCAACTTCCCCTCTTCCATCCATGATCACCTTAAAGTACACTAGTGGTTTCTAGAATTTTCTCAGTGTTTTTCTACATGTGTCCGATGTAATGTATAGATTTTTCTGGGGAAGATCTGACCAATCTCCTCACTCAACTTTAATCCAATTCAACAAACCCTGAGGATGTGGTAGGGAGGATGGTCATAGACTCTAGAACAAGGCAGCCCTGGTCCACATCCCCGCTCTTGCTCTTGTCCTCCAGCATGTCACCCAATCTCTTTGTATTTCATATTCTCATCTGAAAAATGGGGATGATAATAATATAATCTATCTCAGTTACCCTGAGAATTAACTGCGTTAATACATGTATTGGTTCTGGGTAAATGTCTGGTATACATTGTAAGTGTTCAACAAGTAGTTGGCAAAACTGCTTACCCTAAGTCAGGCATTACCAGGTTTGGGGGACATAAAAAGGAATAAAAACACAGATTCTGATTTCAACAGGATTTTTCAAGGGAGCACCCCAAAAATACATACATAGAAAAGTAGCAACATTTTATACCCTTATCAGGAACATTTCTAAACAAGCTAATACTACATCATTTTTGTGTTCCATATGGAAATTTGTTGCTATAGCATTAGCTTTGAATACCACTAAATAAAATAATTTTGTTTATAACTTTTAAATGCCACTGTCCATTAATTCATCAACATACTGAGCATCTACTATGTTCTTAGCACTATAAAGGCACTTAGGATGTAAATGTGATAAAGACACAAAACGTTAACACATCATTCTTCCCAGCCTCCCTCTTCATCCTCTCTCCATGCCCCACTCAAAAGTCTTTGTGGCTGATACCTGGTTCCTGGGGCTTCAGAGTAAAAGGGAGAGCTGAGAATTAAGAGAAGTTGACTTAATCTACACAGTTGAGATGGGGGTGGGGAGAGGTGTGAGGATTTGAGTGAGTTTAGGAGAAGAGAGATTTTGGTGTGATGAGTAATAACTTTGGAGAAATATGTGAGTGAAGAGGAACTTTAGAACTTTTGATGGGCCCCAGGCAATATAATTCCGTCTTCCTTGCCTCTCATTGAAATGTCAGTAAAGACTGCTTTTTCAGCGCTTTTGAATGTGAAACTGGTGGCTCTTTTGAAAATGGTACCATGCTGAGATTGGCCGCACTAGCCAGCTTCCATGAAGGCCTCCAGGGAGCCTCATCTCCTGATATTCATGCTCTTGTGTCATTCCCTCCCACACTGAATAGGGATAAACTGTGACAGCAGTGCATGCTTCCCATACGGCACTAGCGGAGAAGAGACTGCCTGCCAATGTAGTAGACGTAAGAGGCATGGGTTTGATCCCTGGGTTGGGAATATCCCCTGGAGAAGAGTATGGCAACCCACTCCAGTATTCTTGCCCTGAGAATCCCATGGACAAAGGACCCTGGTGGGCTACAGTTCATGGGGTTGCAAAGAGTCAGACACAACAAAACACGTATAACAACAGGATATTATAGAAAGGAAAGAGTGGATCACTTACAGTCGGGTAAGTCAGCTGCCACGTTATGAGGATACTTAAGCACTACTATGGGGAAGTCCATGTGAGTAAGAACCACCTCCCACCCCTACCAAGAACCGACACTAGAGTGAGTCTTCCCACAGTGCATCCCCCAGCCACCATCAAGGAACGGATCCTCCAACCTTGGCCAACAGTTCGCTGCAAGCTCATGAGAGATGCCCAAGTCAGAACCATTCAGCTAAGCCACTCCCAAATTTCTGACCTGTGCAAGACAGTAAGCATTTACTGTAATTTTTAAATTTCTAAGATTTGGGATAACTTGTTCTGCAGCAACAGGTAACTAAAGTGCTGAAGGGGAGGTGGTCCAGCTTTATTAAGGTTACGCAAGTGTGCCTGCGTTTCCCAACTCAGTCAATGAGTAGACACAGCAAGAGCAATACTGGGATTTCACTGGTCTCTTGTCTCTTCTGCTGAGACCTGGGCTTGCATTTCTCATGAGCCTTTCCCCTGCCCCTATAGAAAAACAAAGAGTATGCTTGTTAATTGGGAGATAAAAGGATAATTCTCACAGGTGTTTATGAACCTTCTTGTAAAAGGTTGCTACTATGAGTGTGTGAATGATGCTGGGATTCCTGGCCTCCAGAGGAGAGGAATTCAATCCAGGGCCAGAGATGAGGCTTGACCGCTCAGTGCTTTTTTGTAATAAAGTTTGAGAGTTGCACCAGGCCCCTCATCCACAACATGCATTTGGAGACAGCATTGGCACAGGGTGAGTCATCCTGGGCCATAAAACAATTGACATGAATCTTGAAGAGAGGCAAATTTCCAAGCAGATACATAGTTTCATTAACATAGCTGAAGAGAATATTTCCATGAGTAAAACATACTGGTTTGTTGAGCCATTATTGGTTCTGAGTCTTAGATGGAACTGACTTGAAGAAAGGCAGATTCTAAGGTAAGCACATAGCATTAACATAGCTTAAGAAAAATATTTCCATAAGAAAAACACACTGGTTAGCTCAAGCTTTGAGAAAAGTTAAGTTCAGGTGGAACTAGGTGTCGTCATGGCAACACAGACTTTTAAAAGAAAACTTTTAATTTTGTATCTGTTCAGTTCAGTCTCAATCCTGCCTGACTCTTTGTGATCCCGTGAACTGCAGCACGCCAGGGTTCCCTGTCCATCACCAACTCCCAGAGCCTACTCAAACTCAAGTCCCCAAGTATTGTTTCTGAAGAACTCACTGGACCAAAGCTGGGAGAAGCTCTGTGATGAAGCAGCAGGAAGATGCTTCTCTCCTCTTTGATGTTCTGCCCTTGCCCTGTAGTTTTATGAGGATTTTACTGACATAATTCCATTTGTACTCACAACCCTGTGTTCCCTTAGGTCTCAGCCATGTGCCATGCATTGGGTAGGGACACAATCAAGTGACAGCTGTTATTAGGATCCTCAGCATCCTTTAGTGATTCAAACTTTGTTACTTGGCTGGGCTAGGGAAGGCAGAGGATCCAGAGATCAAATTGCCAACATCCATTGGATCATAGAAAAAGCTAGAGAATTTCAGAAAAACATCTGCTTCATTGACTACACTAAAGCCTTTGTGTGGATCACAACAAACTGTGGAAAATTCTTAAAGACATGAGAATATCAGACCACCATACCTGCCTCCTGAGAAACATGTATGCAGGTCAAGAAGCAACAATTAGAACTGGACATGGAACAATGAGCTGGTTCCAAATTGGGAAAGGAGTACATCAAGGTTGTATATTGTCACCCTGCTTATTTAACATATGCAGAGCACATCTTGTGAAATTCCAGGCTGGATGAAGCACAAACTGGAATCAAGATTGCCAGGAGAAATATCAATAATCTCAGATATGCAAATGACACCATCGTTATGGCAGAAAGCAAAGAGGAACTAAAGAACCTCTTGATGAAGGCTCTTGTCTTGGGCTCAGAAATCACCACAGACAATGACTGCAGCCATGAAATTAAAAGATGGTTTCTCCTTGAAAGAAAAGCTATGACAAACCTAGACAGCATATTAAAAGGCAGAGATATTACTTTGTCAGCAAAGGTCCATATAGTCAAAGCTATGGTTTTTCCAATAATGATGTATGGATGTGAGAGCTAGACCATGAAGAAGGCTGAGCGCTGAAGAACTGATGCTTTTGAGCTGTGGTGTTGGAGAAAACTCTTTAAAGCCCCTTGGACTGCAAGGAGATCAAATGAGTCAATCCTAAAGGGGATCAACCCTGACTATTCATTGGAAGGTCGATGCTGATGTTGAAGCTGAAGCTCCAATACTTGGCCACCTGATTCAAAGAGCTGACCCATTAGAAAATACCCTGATGCTGGGAAAGATTGAAGGCAGGAAAAGGGAACAACAAAGGATTAGATGGTTAGGTGGCATCACTGACTCAATGGACATGAGTTTGAGCAAGCTCTGGGAGATGGTGAAGGACTGTGAAGCCTGGCATGCTGCAGTCCATGGGACTGTAGAGAATCAGACACAACTGAGTGACTGAACAACAACAACAACAACAAAGGCATGGCACAGGCTTCCCTGGTGGCTCAGACTGTGAAGAATCTGCCTGCAATGCAGCAGACCCAGGTTCGATCCCGGGGTCAGGAAGATCCCCCGGACAACGGAGTAGCTACGCACTCCAATATTCTCGCCTGGAGAGTTCCATGGACAGAGGAGCCTAGTGAGCTGCAGTCCATGGGGTCAAAAAGAGTCAGACATGACTGAGTGACTAACACTTCACTTTTCAGGCATGGCTACAGGCAGCTCTAGGTGAGATCATGCCTCACAATGTTTGGCAATGCTAAAGTTTGGCAATGCTGTGGAAGAAAATAACTCTCCAGGGAAGAGCTCTAATTAGTTGGGTGGGAGTCTCATGCTCACCTCTTGGGCTGTCATGAAGAGGAGACCAGGGAGCTGTGATAGGCAGTGCTGTGATCTGAATGTTTGTGTATCCTCAAAATTCATATGTTGCCATCCTAACCCCCAAAGATGACAGTATTAAGAGGTGGGGCCTTTGGGCGTGCCTCTATGGAGCCCATAAATGGGATTAGTGCCTTAGGAAAACTATCCCACTGGGATCCCTTGCCTGCTTCCACTAAGTGAGGGCACAGCTAGAAGGCAACACATGTGAACCAGGAAGCGGGCTCTCACCCAAACAGCCGTGCTGGCGGCCTCATCTTGGACTTCTAGCCTTCAGAAGTGTGCGAAACACATTTCTGTGGCTTATAATCCACCTTATCTGTGATATTTTGTTACAGCAGCCCAAATGGACAGAAACAACAGCTTCACCAGGATCACAGGGAGTTCGCCAAAGGAAGGAGGCATGCTCACCCTCAATGCAGTGGGGCCACTGCTGGAGGTCACACGGTACTGCCCAGGTAGGTCTGGAAACCGGGAGAAAGCCCAAAGCTCCACCACCTCATGTAGCCTGACAGAAAAACGCACTGTGGTCATATTACTCAGTTATAAAAACAGAATGAAATCATGCCATTTGCAGCAACATGGATGGATGTAGATATTATCATACTATTAACATACTGAAGTAAGTCAGAGGGAGAAAGACAAATATCAGACAATATCACTTAAAGGTGGAATCTTAAAAAAATTATGCAAAGGAATTTATTTACGAAACAAAAATAGACTCACGGGCTTAGAAAACAAACATGGCTATCAAAGGGGAAAGGGTAGGGAGGGATAAATTAGGAGATTGGGATTAATAGATACACACTACACACCACTAAATACAAAGCAGATAAACAATAAGACTTACTATATAGCACAGGGAACCATATTCACTATCTTGAAAAAGTGTGTGTGTATATGTATATATATAACTGAAACACCGGAGAAGGCAATGGCACCCCACTCCAGTACGCTTGCCTGGAAAATCCCATGGATGGAGGAGCCTGGTAGGCTGCAGTCCATGGGGTTGCTAAGAGTCGGACACGACTGAGCGACTTCCTTTTCACTTTTCACTTTCATGCATTGGAGAAGGAAATGGCAACCCACTCCAGTATTCTTGCCTGGAGAATCCCAGGGGCGAGGGAGCCTGGTGGGCTTCCGCCTACGGGGTCCCACAGAGTCGGACACGACTGAAGCGACTTAGCAGCAGCAGCAGCAGCAAGTGAAACACTTTGCTGTATACCTGAAACTAACACAATGTTGTAATTCAACTGTACTCCATTTTTTTTTTAAGGCCTACTCTAATTAAAAATAATGCATTGTGGTCATGTAAAATGGTGCAATGAGCATATACCCAACTATATCCGAAATGTGGTGATTTTGTAGGACAAAGAGTCTGGTTTCTTCAACAAATAAGTGTGAGTAAAAGAGACGGCTCAGACAGTAAAGAATCTGCCTGCAGTGCTACGGACCTGGGTTTGATCCCTGGGTGGGAAAGATCCCCTGGAGAAGGGCATGCCCACCCACTCCGGTGTTCTTGCCTGGAGAATCCCATGGACAGAGAAGCCTGGTGGGCTTCAGTGCATGGGGCTGCAAACGGTAGGACATGACTGAGCAGGCATGCATGTGCACAGGGCTGAGTGCGTGTGTAAATATTTTCTGTGAAAGACCAGACAAGAAATATTTCAGGCACGTGGGTCACACAATTTCTGTCACAACTATTCACCTCTGCTGCTGGGATGTGAACACAGGTATAGACAATAGAACCATTGGGCATGGCTGTGTTCCAGTAAACCTTTTTTTCTTTCCCCTGAAAAACAAGAGGCAAGTTGGTTTTGGCCATGGATTTGGCCAGGCCCAGCTCTAGTACAAAAAAAGAAGAGGAGCAGATAAGTGATAAAGGTTGGCAATGTTGATAATTGTTGAAGCAGGATGAGGGGCACCCAGTGGTTCATTAGACTATTTTCTCTAGTTTTGAATGTTTTGAGTATTTCCATAATAAAAAATCCAAGCACTCCGAAGAGATCCTTTTAGAAGGAAAGAACTATTTGCCTTTGACCTCTCTCCTTATCTCCCCACTTTATTTTTGCCTGTCTTTTTTTCAAATCTGTTTCACACGCCTACTCACACAAACACATTCCCATTCTGATATATTTTTAAATCAAAATGAACTTCCTAGACAGCCCAGTCCCGCAGAGGAATGCAGCGAAATTCTACGGCAAATCCTCACGGTGGGGTCTCATATTCTTTCCCAGGAGACTCACAGGCCTTTTCCTTTCAGAGGATTCGTGCTTGGGGAAACATTTTTCCTAAAATGGAGATTGCGAGGCAGGGCTGAGGCATACCGCCCTTAGGGAAGCACTGTTGTTTTCTTACTTCTCGGCAGGAAATAGGAATGTCCCGGAGAGGATTAGAAAATTTACCCGACGGCTCTGGTGAAGGGCTGGGAACAGGGACTGGAGGCTGGAATCTGGTCAGAACATCTGGGAGTTCAAAGAAAGAAACATTCAGCTATTCATCAGGCCCCATAAATTCTCTTTAAAAGCAGTTAATTATGAAGCAGAGAGAACAGAGTGGAGCATGTTGTCAGAGCAAAGGAATTACATACATCTCACTTGAAGCTGCCTTGAAAGTCTAGGGCTGAGCACACACACATCATTTCAAATCAGGGCCTGAAGATCTGCAGAGGACAGAGGAGGTCTTGACCTTTCTGTTCCCAAATCCTTCAGCGAATGACAAAGTGAAAGTGAAAGTTAATCGCTCAGTCTCGTCCGACTCTTTGTGATCCCATGGACTGTAGCCTGTCAGGCTCCTCTGTCCATGGAATTCTCCAGGCAAGAATACTGGAGTGGGTAGTCATTTCCTTCTTTAGGGATCAGACCCGAGTCAGATTCTTCATGGCCTAAGCCACCAGGGAAGCCCAATGGAGGTAACATAATCATAGAATGAGATCATTTCAAGAGGCAAGTCCTGGAATTTAATACAGTCCTCTTAAATGTTAAAAACTATGTCTAATCATGTCTATATTCTGGCCAATATTCTGGCTCGACTAATCTCTCCCTCGAGCAACTGGCAGCCACAGGTCTTGGGTCCCGTGCACCCCGACTCTGGTGGCTGAGTTGCTGACCCTGGCACCAGTCAAGTTTGCGACTGGGTTTGAAGGGCAGGGCCTGCTGACATTCTCAAAGGGTCCAGCAGGTGGCAGTGTTTCCAACACCGGCAGAGCCGACCAGGGTCTACACTGAGGGGCTCTGGAAGAGAACAGAAGGACAAATCCACCAACCTAGATTGTTATTTTTTTAACTTACCTTTTTTTTACATTTTATTTTTTAAACATTTCATTAAAAATAAGCAAGGTAGGCTTTAGTGAAGATGGTAGAAATAGGCAGGTTGCCTCCCTTCTCATGTCATTGGACGTCCTTGGCTGCCCGAGCCCCCCTCTGTGTTGTTCCCAGTGGATCTGTCCTTCTGGAGACACCCAGGAAGATGATTTCCAACCCTTAACTTTCTCCACCTGTCCCACCCCAGCACCTACCATCAATCTGCTGCCCCACCTCTCTGAAAGCCAGCTTGGTGCTGTCCTTCTCAGCTGCAATTCTCCTGGGAGAACCAGGCCTCCTTCCTGGAGGAGGCTGTGAGGGAGACCGAGCCATCCGAGAAGAATCCTGGGGCCCCAAAGAGTAACTAATGGCCTACAGCTGTTGGCTGTAAGGAAAACCCATCAGGACTGATGGAGACTTTGCCAGGTTTGTGCCTGTGTGGCCCACCGGCAGCTACTGCAAGTTTAATTATTAGCAACAGTTGGGAAGTGTCTTCTCTCCCACCCACAGCCTCCATATAAATATTTCTTTCTACCATCTGTCACACTGAAGTCTGACTGAAGTCTCCGTACTCAGTACAGATTTTGACAATGGTCAGGTTTTCAAGAGCTTCCTACTAAAAATGTAAATGCGGCAGGGAGATCATCAAACTGGACTATGAATGCTATGGCCATGGAAAGGGGCTGCTTCAGGGGGATTGGTAACTGACAAGCATGTAGATAAATATGATAAGAAACTCCTTGGTATTTTTCCTAATGACAGTGGGAAACATTTTTATATACAAAAGCAGAATTAACTTTAAAGTTAATTAGAAAGTTGAACAGCCCCAGAAATTATGTTTTTAAATAGCAGTCCACTTTAAATAATGCCCCAAAGGCCAAAGTTTTTTAAAAAAATAATTGTACAAATTCTTGTTAAGTTAAACTATCTAAGCTTTGCTGTAATACTGATTTCTCTTCAATATGTGATGCTACAAGAACAAGGTTAAATGAAGGGGTAGTATTAAAAAGCAGAGACATTACTTTGCCAACAAAGGTCTGTCTAGTCAAAGCTATGTTTTTTGCAGTAATCATGTATGGATGTGAGAGTTGGACTATAAAGAAAGCTGAGCGCCGAAGAATTGATGCTTTTGAACTATGATGTTGGAGAAGACTCTTGAGAGTCCCTCTCAAGTACATCCTAAAGGAAATCAGTCCTGAATGTTCATTGGAAAGACTGATGCTGAAGCTGAATACTTTGGCCACCTGATGCAAGAACTGACTCATTGGAAAAGACCATGATGCTGGGAAAGATTGAAGGCAGGAAGAGAAGGAGATGACAGAGGATGAGATGGTTGGATGGCATCACCAACTCGATGGACATGAGTTTGAGCAAGCTTCGGGAGTTGATGATGGACAGGTAAGCCTGACATGCTGCAGTCCATGGGGTTGCAGAGAGTCAGACATGACTGAGCAATTGAACTGAACTGAACTAATTGCTGGGGAGTATTTTAAATTGCAGAAGTAAAAAATAATACATTTATAATTACAGTAGGCTTAAGTTTATTTTTATGGGGAAGATTTTTCTTCCCTAAAATTGTTTCTGGAACAGCAAGCTGTTTCCATTATTAAAAGTTGAAGTTGTTAGGAAAGAAGGAAACCTCAGAGATTTGGTTGGAGGGACAGACATCAGTGCTAGGAAATTTGGCAGAAGAAGCTAGGAAATTTGGGGGGGAAACTTTTAATGTCTAGCCTTTACCTATTATCAGCTAACTTTTTTCTAGATTGTTTAATGCCTACTGTATGCCATGTGGTATGATAGATACTTTGTATACATCATTTTGTTTAGTAATGGGTCCTTTTTTGAATAAGAATCTGAAGCTTCACAAAGTTAAATTGTCCAAGGTCACCAAACTTAACGAGCACTGGCCAGGATTCACATCAGAATTCAAGCCCCAATTCAAGAGCTTCCTGCCCTTTCTACTTGGTCCCACCGCAGTCACACCAGAGTAACCCAGCATCACAAACCACGGGAAAGTGACCAGTGACTAGAGATTTCCAAAGATCCCCATAATACTATTTGTCTCAGGTCTTTATTGAAATGCAAGGACACAATTCTTATAATCCACTCTCCTAACTTCCTCGGCTATCAAATGCTCCCCTGTGAGAAATACTCTACTTGGAAGGACTCTATATTTCTGTCCCCACAATCAGGACTAGTATTCTGACTTGGAGAATTCCACACAATGCAACACATTATTTAAAAGTAGAATTTGGCCTCTAGGACACGTGGTCATCAGAGCTAAGTTCTGATTCAGATTCCACGCCCTGTTTTCGTTCTCAACACACAGAAGTTAGTACTCCTGGCAGCTCCCTCCACCTGACATACATATACAGGTTTGAGTGCCCACACACTTCTCTTGCTGACAGGCACCCTGGCTGTCCAGTGGCTCCAGGGAGGATAAGAGATGTTAACTAGTCCATCTTCAAGTGGTTACAAAGGGAATGCTGTTGTGTGCAACAAAGAGGCAGTTTGTTTTGCTCTCAGGCCTCGCTGAGCAGGGCCAGCCCACGGCATGGTTCCCATGTAATGGGGATGATATGTATTAAACTGGTATGCTTTCTTTCCACTTGAGTCATGATGTTCTGTGGCTCTCCACCCATTTAATCAACAGGTTTCTATGTTTCAGGGAGAGAGACCCAGTGAGAACATCCAGTTCATTGCTCAGCTTTGGCTGCCAAAGTCTTATTTGTTTGTTTTTTAAAGCAAACTCCTCTGTCCATGGAGTTTTTTTTAGGCAAGAATACTGGGGCAGGTTGTCATTTCCTACTCCAGGGGATCTTCTCAACCCAGAAATCCAGATTGCATCTCTTGCATCTCCTGCATTAGCAAGCAGATTCTTTACTGCTGTGCCAGCTGGGAAGGCCATGTAATATATTAGTACAGTATTACATATATATATTTCAAAGACACACACATATGATACACATATATATCAGTGTATGATGACCTATGACCCCTGTCCATCAACCTATGACTCGATTTATGAACTCTTATCTATGACCTTTGACATATGACTTCCAAACTTTGACTCCAACCCAAACCATCAGCTCATGGCTTCTGACTCTTTGACCCTTGACCTATAACACCTGATCCCTTAACATATGCCTTCTGACTCTTAAACTATGACCCTTCACAATCATACCAAAAAAGTGAAATGACACAGCCACTGTGGAAGTCATTATAGCGGTTACTCAAAAACTTATGGATAGAATTAACATGATATATTGATTCCTGACCTAAGACCTCTGAGGGTGAATCTATGACTCTTGACCTATGACTTTTCACTCTCAACATGTGACCCCTGATTTCTGACCCTTAACCCATTTCATCTGCTCCCACTCTGTCAGACATCTCACCTGTGACCTGTAACCTATGACTTCTGACCATCGAACTGTGATCTTTGAAACTGCAAGTGAAAGTGCAAGTCGCTCAGTTGTGTCCGACTCTTTGTGACCCCATGGAAGAGGAAAAGACCCCATGCTGCTGCCAAGTCACTTCAGTTGTGTCCTACTCTGTGCGACCCCATAGACGGCAGCCCACCGGGCTCCCCCATCCCTGGGATTCTCCAAGCAAGAACACTGGAGTGGGTTGCCATTTCCTTCTCCAATGCATGAAAGTGAAAAGTGAAGCACAGATCTCAATAAAGGCAGATAGAGGCCGGATTACAGAACCCTTAGAGTGAGCATGGGGCCCTTAGAAATGCTAAATCAGTGGCTGGACACCAGAATGTTGAAGGGTCAAAATCTGAAGCCCATCTTTAAGGGTGCCAGGTGTACGTGGCCTCCACAGATTCTTACAACGGTACATGTGGGGGGTAAAACAAATATAACACTGGAAATCAATTCTATCCCGATGTAAAATAAAAATCAAGTTGAAAGGCAAAAAAAGGGGGAATGAAGAAACGCTGCTGCTTGTGGCTCTTTCCCCTAAGAACAATTTTAAAACCTGAGTTGATGGGCACTTCATACTCATAAGGCCTGTGGGACTGTAAAAGACACCTGTTCTCAAGAAATGTTCTAGGGTAAATCATCGGGGAAAATTCAAAACAGGGCTGACTTTTAAGAAGCTGGCTTCAAGAAGTAAATTGTACTCACACTGTATAAGATTTTTTAAAAAAACACATGGAAAGACACTCCACTAACTATTAAATCAATGCAAATCAAAACTACAATGAGTTATCACTTCAGACAGGTTAAAATGGCCATCATCGCAAAGATCTACAAAGAATAAATTCTGCAGACAGCATAAAGAAAAGGGAATCTTCCTATACTTCTGGTGGGGTTGTAAATGGGTCTAGCCACTATGGAAAACAGTAGGCAGGTTCCCTAATAAACTAACATAGAGGTATCATGATCAGCAATCCCACTCCTGGGCTTAGATCTGGAGAAAATCATAATTCAAAATGACACATGCATCCCTCTTTTCAGGGCAGTATCATTTACAAGAGCCAAGACACAGAATCAACCAAAAATGAAAGTGAAAGTCTCTCAGTCAGTCAGTCTGACTCTGTGACCCCATGGACTGTATAGTCCATGGAATTCTCCACGCCAGAATACTGGAGTGAATAGCCATTCCCTTCTCCAGGGGATCTTCCCAACCCAGGATTGAACCCAGGTCTCCCATGTTGCAAGAGGAGTCTTTACCAGCTGAGCCACAAGGGAAGCCCAAGAATACTGGAGTGGGTAGCCTATCCCTTCTCCAGCGGATCTTCCCGACCCAGGAATCGAACTGGGGTCTCCTGCATTGCAGGCAGATTTTTTACCAACTGAACTATCAGGGAAACCGTAAAATGTCCTTCAACAGAAAAAGGAAGTCAAAGTGGTACATCTATACACTGGAATACTGCTAAGTCACTTCAGTTGTATCCGACTCTGTGCGACCCCATAGACGGCAGCCCACCAGGTTCCCCCGTCCCTGGGATTCTCCAGGCAAGAGTACTGGAGTCGGCTGCCGTTTCCTTCTCCAGTGCATGAAAGTGAAAAGTGAAAGTGAAGTCGCTCAGTTGTGTCCGACCCTCAGCGTCCCCATGGACTGAAGCCTTCCAGGCTCCTCCGTCCATGGGATTTTCCAGGCAAGAGTACTGGAGTGGGGTGCCATTGCCTTCTCCAATACACTGGAATACTACTTAGCCACAAAACAGAATGAAATAGTGCCATTGGCAGCAGCATGGGTTGACCAAGAGATTATTATACTAAGTCAGAGAGAGAAAGACAAATATAAGATATCACTTACTGATGGAATCTATAAATTCATACTGCTGCTGCTGCTGCTAAGTCGTTTCAGTCGTGTCCGACTCTTCTCGACCCCATGGGCTGCAGCCTACCAGGCTCCTCTGCCCATGGGATTTTCCAGGCAAGAGTACTGGAGTGGGGTGCCATTGCCTTCTCCATAAATTCATACAAGTGAACTAATTTACAAAACAGAAACAGACTCACAGATTTAGAAAATCAACTTATGATTACCAAAAAAATTAGTTGGGGGATGAATTAAGAGTTTGGGTTTGACATATATACACTGCTACTGCTGCTGCTAAGTCGCTTCAGTCGTGTCCGACTCTGTGCAACCCCAGAGACCGCAGCCCACCAGGCTCCCCCGACCCTGGGATTCTCCAGGCAAGAATACTGGAGTGGGTTGCCATTTCCTTCTCCAATGCGTGAAAGTGAAAAGTGAAAGTGAAGTCGCTCAGTCGTGTCCGACTCTTAGCGACCCCATGGACTGCAGCCTACCAGGCTCCTCCATCCATGGGATTTTCCAGGCAAGAGTACTGGAGTGGGGTGCCATTGCCTTCTCGGGAAATCAACCCTACTCCAGTATAAAATAACAATTAAATTACCGGAAAAGTGGTGGTTGGGGGGGGGGCATGAAGAAATGCTACCACCTTGTGGCCATTTTCCAAAACAACAGCTTTAAAACCTGCACTCATGGGCACTTCATATTCACTAAGTCTGCCTGGCTGTAACTGAAAAACACCTACCCTCGGGAAATGTCCCAGACAGCTCATCGAAAAGAGTTCATAATAGCACAGACGGTCAAGGAGCCAATTTCAAGAGGTAAGTTTAACTCACACCGTTTTGAAAAAAATCACATGAAAAGATGTCAACATCGCTAAATATGAGAGAAATGAGTATCAAAACTTCAACAAGGTATCACCTCACACCAGTCAGAATGGCCATAGACAGAAACTAGAAACTGTACAAGCAATAAATGCTGGAGGGGGTGCAGAGAAAAGGCAGCATTCCTATATGGATGCTGGGAATGGAAATCGGTAACAGCCATGGTGGAAGACAGCGTGGAGGCTCTTTATACAATGAAAATGAGAATGCAATTAGGATACTTCCTGACAAAAACACAAAAGCAAACTCCAAATGGATTAAAGATGTAATCGGAAAAATAAATACCTTGAAACTCTTGAGGAAAATATAGGCAGAACACGCTTTGACAAAAATCACAGCAAGTTCTTTTTTGATCCACCACTTAGAGGAATGAAAAATAAAACAAACATAAACAAATGGGACCTAATTAACCTTAAAAGCATCTGTATAGCAAAGAAAACTATGAAATGAAAGAAAAAGATAACCCTTAGAATGGGAAAAAAATATTTGCAAACAAAGATATCCGCAAGAATTCATCTCCCAAACACACAAACAGCAATATATATATATATATATATATATATATATATATATATATATATAAGTTCGTGACATTGTACAGGAGACAGGGATCAAGACCATCCCCATGGAAAAGAAATGCAAAAAGCAAAATGGCTATCTGGGGAGGCCTTACAAATAGCTGTGAAAAGAAGAGAAGCGAAAAGCAAAGGAGAAAAGGAAAGATATAAACATCTGAATGCAGAGTTCCAAAGAATAGCAAGAAGAGATAAGAAAGCCTTCTTCAGCGATCAATGCAAAGAAATAGAGGAAAACAACAGAATGGGAAAGACTAGAGATCTCTTCAAGAAAATCAGAGATACCAAAGGAACATTTCATGCAGAGATGGGCTCGATAAAGGACAGAAGTGGTATGGACCTAACAGAAACAGAAGATATTAAGAAGAGATGGCAAGAATACACAGAAGAACTGTACAAAAAAGATCTTCACGACCCAGATAATCACGATGGTGTGATCACTCACCTAGAGCCAGATATCCTGGAATGTGAAATTAAGTGGACCTTAGAAAGCATCACTACGAACAAAGCTAGTGGAGGTGATGAAATTCCAGTTGAGCTACTTCAAATCCTGAAAGATGATGCTGTGAAAGTGCTGCACTCAATTTGCCAGCAAATTTGGAAAACTCAGCAGTGGCCACAGGACTGGAAAAGGTCAGTTTTCATTCCAGTCCCAAAGAAAGGCAATGCCAAAGAATGCTCAAACTACCACACAATTGCACTCATCTCACACGCTAGTAAAGTAATGCTCAAAATTCTCCAAGCCAGGCTTCAGCAATATGTGAACCGTGAACTTCCTGATGTTCAAGCTGGTTTTAGAAAAGGCAGAGGAACCAGAGATCAAATTGCCAACATCCGCTGGATCATGGAAAAAGCAAGAGAGTTCCAGAAAAACATCTATTTCTGCTTTATTGACTATGCCAAAGCCTTTGACTGTGTGGATCACAATCAACTGTGGAAAATTCTTCAAGAGATGGGAATACCAGACCACCTGACCTGCCTCTTGAGAAATGTGTATGCAGGTCAGGAAGCAACAGTTAGAACTGGACATGGAACAACAGACTGGTTCCAAATAGGAAAAGGAGTACATCAAGGCTGTATATTGTCACCCTGCTTATTTAACTTATATGCAGAGTACATCATGAGAAACGCTGGACTGGAAGAAACACAGCTGAAATCAAGATTGCCCAGAGAAATATCAATAACCTCAGATACGCAGATGACACCACCCTTATGGCAGAAAGTAAAGAGGCACTAAAAAGCCTCTTGATGAAAGTGAAAGAGGAGAGTGAAAAAGTTGGCTTAAAGCTCAACATTCAGAAAACGAAGATCATGGCATCCAGTCCCATTGCTTCATGGGAAATAGATGGGGAAACAGTGGAAACAGTGTCAGACTTTGTTTTTCTGGGCTCCAAAATCACTATAGATGGTGACTGCAGCCATGAAATTAAAAGATGCTTACTCCTTGGAAGGAAAGTTATGACCAACCTAGACAACATATTCAAAAGCAGAGACATTACTTTACCAACAAAGGTTTGTCTAGTCAAGGCTATGGTTTTTCCAGTGGTCATGTATGGATGTGAGAGTTGGACTGTGAAGAAGGCTGAGCGCCGAAGAATTGATGCTTTTGAACTGTGGTGTTGGAGAAGACTCTTGAGAGTCCCTTGGACTGCAAGGAGATCCAACCAGTCCATTCTGAAGGAGATCGGCCCTGGGATTTCTTTGGAAGAAATGATGCAAAAGCTTAAACTCCAGTACTTTGGCCACCTCATGCAAAGAATTGACTCATTGGAAAAGACTCTGATGCTGGGAGGGATTGGGGGCGGGAGGAGAAGGGGACGACAGAGGATGAGATGGCTGGATGGCATCACTGACTCGATGGACGTGAGTCTCAGTGAACTCCAGGAGTTGGTGATGGACAGGGAGGCCTGGTGTGCTGCGATTCATGGGGTCGCAAAGAGTCGGACATGACTGAGCGACTGATCTGATCTGATATACACACAATCTCAATTTTAAAAAATGAGTCAGAGATATCAATGGACATGTCTCCAAAGAAGGCATACAGATGACCATAAAGCTTATGAAAAGATGCTAGGCATCACTAATTCTTGAAAGTGAAAGTGAAATTGAAGTTGCTCACTTGTGTCCAAGTCTTTGTGACCCCGTGGACTGTACGTAGCCTACCAGGCTCCTCTGTCCTTGGGATTTTCCAGGCAAGAGTACTGGAGTGGGGTGCCATTGCCTTCTCCAGAGGATCTTCCCCACCCAGGGATCGAACCCAGGTCTCCCGCATTGTAAGCAGATGCTTTACCGTCTGAACACCAAGGAAGTCCTAATTCTTAGAGGAAGGCAAATCAAAAGTACAATGAAATGTCACCTCACATTGGTCAGAATGGCTATCTCAAAAAATCTACCACAATAAAAGCTGGAGAGGGTATGGGGAGAAGGGAATCCTCTTAAACTGTTGCTAAGAGTGAAAATCAGTACATCCACTAAAGAGAACAGTATAGAACAAACAAACAAAAATAAATGGGACCTAATTCATCTTAAAAGCATTGGCACAGCAAAGGAAACCGTAACTCACCAAAACGGAACCTTCAAAATGGAAACAAGTATTTGTAAACAAATATACCAATGAAGAATTCATTTCCAAAGCAGACAGTTCGTGTACTTCAATATTAAACAATTCATCAATCCAATAAATTAGGGGTGAAAGATCTAAATGGACATTTCTCTAAGGAAATGACAGAGATGACCTTAAGGCACAAGAAACGATGTTCAGCAAAGAACTGCAAATCAGAAGTACAATGAGGTATCACCTCACCCAGGTCAGAAAGGCCATCACCAAAAAATCTACAACAATAAATTCTGGGGAGGATGGGGAGAAAAGCGAACCCTCCTCCACTGTTGCTGGGAGTGAAAATCGGTACATTTGCTAGGGAGACAGCACAGAGCTTTATTAAAAAAAACTAAACGGAGAAGTAACATTGACCCAGAAACCTTGTATAACAGAAAAAAGATTATGTACTGCCAGGGTCCAGCCCCGGTGGATCCAGGGAATTCGAAGCGGGGACGGCGTCGGCGAAGATCAGGAAACAACTGCTTAATTAAACGTTAATTAAGGATATAAAGAGTAATAGAATAAGGATAGCTCAGTGAGGAAATTCAGTGGAGAAAAGACGCTGAATAATTCAGCCAGAAGGTGAGAGAAAGAACGACATGGGGAGACCAAGTTTCAGTGAACAAGGCCCGCACTTTATTTTCCAAAGTAGTTTTTATACCTTAAGTTATGCATAGAGGATAATGGGGGAAGGGGTAGAGTCATGCAGTAAGCCAGACTTTCTTCCTGCAAACTTATCATATGCAAAAGTTTAGGTGATTTGCATCATCTTCTGGCCCGGAGGCCTGTTAACATTTTAAGACCCTTTCTTCAGAAAACTTATTTTTCTCTAAAGGTGATTAGTCAGGCGCCACCCTCAAAAGAATTAGATAAAGTTGCATTCCTACAGAGCAAAGGTGTGGTGGGCTATAACAAGAAAAAGAATTAACTCAAGGGTCCAAGGTTACAAACATTAAAGCTACTACTTACACCAATTATATTAATCAATACACTGCCAGGGACACAGCAGGTAAGGGGTATGGAGACTTAGCAGCAAACATTGGCCCAACAAGTGAAAAACCCTTCACCAATACAATTTCTAATCAATCTTTTAACTGCTCAAAGGAATCTGTATTTAGACAGTTTAGAACATCTCATGCCTCTCACAGTTGGGAGGCTCTGAGCAATCACATGTGGCCGGAAAAACCTATTCAGGCAGGCTAGAGGACTTCCAAAGGAGTTTGTAAGTTGAAACACTCACACCCAGGAACTTTATTAACTGGAGCTGTAAGTTAACTCTTTTTTTCAGAGAGGGGTAGTGGGGGACAGCCCCCCGTAAAGTCAGAGGTGTAGGTGAGAGCAGAAAGTAGGCAGACTCTGGTTTTGGGGGTAGATGCTCGAGAATTTCCAGGGGGACTCCTGAGGCTCGATCCCGCCTTTGCGTATGCCAAGCCTCCTTCCTCATGACCTTTGTCATGGGTGGAGCTCCTGCTCCCGGCAATGTACCTACAACCCCTTCGTGGATCACAGTCTTGTTGTGGCAAAGGGACTTGCAAAACTCAATGAAGCTATGAGCCATGCAGTGCAGGGTCACCCAAGATGGACGGGTCACAGTAAAGAACGTGGTCCACTGGACGAGGGATGGTGAACCACTCCAGTAGCCTTGCCACAAGAACCCCGTGGACAGTATGAAAAGGCAGAAAGATATGACACCAGAAGATGAGCCCTCGAGGTTAGAAGGTATCCGATATGCTACTAGGGAAGAGTAGAGAAATAGCACAAGAAAGAGATCTGGGCCAAAGTGGAAAGGACACTTAGTTGTGGTGAAAGTAAAGTCTGATGCTGTAAAGAACACTATTGCATAGGAACCTGGAGCGTTAGGTCCATGTATCAAGATAAATCAGATGTGGTCAAGGTGATGGCAAGATTGAACATTGACATCTTAGGAATCAGGGAACTAAAAGGATGAGAGTGGGCCAATTAATTCAGATGACTATTATCTCCACTATTCTGGTCAAGAATCCCTTAGAAGAAATGGAGTAGCCCTCGTAGTCAACAAAACAGTCCGAATTGTAGTACTCGGGTGCAACATCAAAAACAACAAAATGATCTTGGTTCATTTCCAAGGCAAACCACTCAACATCATAGTAATCCAAGACTGTGCCCCAACCGCTGATGCTGAAAAAGCTGAAGTTGCTGGTTCTATGAAGACCTACAACACCTTCTAGAATGAACACCAAAAAAAAAAAAAGATGTCCTTTTCATCATAGGGTATTGAAATGCAAAAGTAGAAAGTCAAGAGAGACCTGGAGTACCAGGCAAATTTAGCCTTGGAGTACAGAATAAAGCAGGGCAAAAGCTAACAGAGTTTTGTCAAGAAAGCATACTGGTCATAGCAAACACCCACTTCCAGCAACATGAGACGACTCTACATGTGAACATCACTACGTTGCAGTCAGAGATGGAGAAGCTCTGTATAGTCAACAAAAACAAGACCTGGAACTAACTGTAGCTCAGATCATGAGCTCCTTATTGTAAAACTCAGGCTTAAACTGAAGAAAGTAGCGAAAACCACTAGGCCATTCGGGTATGACCTAAACCAAATCCCTTATGATTATGCAATGGTGGTGACAAATAGATTCAAGGGATTAGATCTGGTAGACAGAGTGCCTGAAGAGGTACGGACAGAGGTGTGTAACACTGGACAGGAGAGAGAGACCAAAACCATCCCAAAGAAAAAGAAATGCAAGTAGTCGAAGCGGTTGTCTCAGGAGCCTTTACAAATACCTGAGGGAAGAAAACATGGCAGAAAGTGAAGAGAAACTAAAGAGCCTCTTGTTGAGGGTAAAAGAGGAGAGTGAAAAAGCTGGCTTGAAACTCAACATTCAGAAAACTAAGATCATAGCATCCAGTCCCAACACTTTATGGCAAATAGAAGGGGGAAAAGTGGAAGCATTCACAGACCACATCGTCAAAGCTGTGGTTTTTCCAGTAGTCATGTACACTTGTGAGACCTGAGTGCCAAAGAATTGATGCTTTTGAACTGTGGTGCTGGAGAAGACTTTTGAGAGTCCATTTGACTGCAAGAAAATCAAATCAGTCAATCCTAAAGGAAATCAACCCTGAATATGCACTGGAAGGACTGATGCTGAAGTTGAAACCCCAATACTTTGGTCACCTGATGCAAAAAGCCGATTCTTTGGAAAAGACCCTGATGGTGGGAAAGACTGAAGGCAGGAGGAGAAGGGGGTGCCAGAGGATGAGATAGTTAGATGGCATCACCTACTCAATGGACATAAATTTGAGCAAATTCTGGGGGAAAGAAGACAGAGGAGCCTGGTGGGCTGCAGTCCGTGGGTTTGCCAAGGGTAGGACACAACTTAGTGAGTGAACAACAACATCTACAACACACACAACATTGTATAACAAGGTTACTCCAATAAAATAAAAAAACTATGGGGCTTCCCTGGTGGTCCAGTCTTGAGTCTGCTTTGCAATGCAGGGGACACCAGTTCAATCCCTGGTATGGGAAGATCCCACATGCCAAAAATTTCATTTTTGTATGTGTGTGGTTGAGTAGTATTGAATCTTCTGTATCAGTTCATCCTTTGATGAGTACTTTGGTTACTTCCATATTTTGGTAATGGTAAACAATGCTGCTATGAACATTGGCATGCACGTATATTTTTGTATTAGAGTTTTAGGTCTTTTTTTTTTTTTTTTGGATATACACCCAGAAGTGGAGTAGCTGGGTCATATGGTAGTTCTATTTTAAGATTTTTAAATCTTTTAATATATTCCATAAGTGTTTATGATCTAATTACCAATGTATTTAATTTTTTTCAGTCACTTTTTAAAAAGCCATTGAGGTTCACAGTGAAATATATAACAGCCAAAAAAAAATAGCTTCCCTGGTAGCTCAGACGGTAAAGCATCTGCCTACAACACGGGAGACCTGGGTTCGATCCCTGGGTTGGGAAGATCCCCTGGAGAAGGAAATGGCAACCCACTCCAGTATTCATGCCTGGAAAATCCCATGGACCAAGGAGCCTGGTGGGCTACAGTCCATGGTCGCAAAGAGTCGGACATGACTGAGTGACTTCACTCACTCACTCAAAGTGAAAATATAATAGCAATTTCCCATATACTTCCTGCTCCCACACAGGCATGCTGCTGCTGCTGCTGCTAAGTCGCTTCAGTCGTGTCTGACTCTGGGCAACCCCATAGACAGCAGCCCACCAGGCTCCCCCGTCCCTGGGATTCTCCAGGCAAGAACACTGGAGTGGGTTGCCATTTCCCTCTCCAATGCATGACAGAGAAAAGTGAAAGTGAAGTCGCTCAGTCGTGTCTGACTCTTAGTGACCCCATGGACTGCAGCCTACCAGGCTCCTCTGTCCATGGGATTTTCCAGGCAAGAGTACTGGAGTGGGGTGCCACTGCCTTCTCCGCCCACACAGGCATAGTTCCCCTCATTCTCAATACCCCACAGAAGAGTGGTTCCTTTGTACCACTGGTGGATCTACACTGATATATCACACTAATTCAAAGACCATAGTTTGTTCACCTTATGGCTCATTCTTAGTTATATATATTCTGTGAGGTTGGTCAAATGCATAAGGACATGAATCCATCACTACAGTACTATACAGATGATTTTCATTATCATGAGAATCCTCTAGACTCAGACTATTCATTACCCCATCTCTGCCACCCTGGGTAACCACTGACCTTTTAGCAGTCTTATAAATATGACTTTGATATATAACATATATTTGGAATCATAATCATACACTATGAAAAACAGTTTGGAGATTCCTTAAAAAACTAGAAGCTACAATATGATCTAGCAATTCCACTATTGGGTATAAATCTGAAACATAACAAAACAAAAGCAAAAACACTGATTTAAAAGGATACTTAAACCCCAATGTTCATAGCAGCACTAGTCACAATAGCCAAGACATTGAGACAATCCAAGTTACCATCATCAGTCAACAGATTTAAGAAGATGTGGTATATACACCTATACAATGGACTATAACTCAGCCATAAAAAAAGAAAGAAAGAATGCTATTTAAGGCAACTTAGATGGACAGAGAGAATATTATGCCTAGTTAAATAAGTCAGATAGCGGAAAACAAATGTTATATGACATTTATATCTGGAATCTAAAAAATAATACAAAAGAATTCATGTACAAAACAAAAATAGACTCATGGACATAGAAAGCAAACGAATGGTTTCAAAGGAGAAAAGGAGAGGAAGAAGGACAAGTTAGGAGTATAGTGCAGACTACTATTGGAGAAGGAAATGGCAACCCACTTCAGTATTCTTGCCTAGGAAATCCCATGGACAGAGGAGCCTGGCGAGCTACAGTCCATGGGTTTGCAAAGAGTTAGACACAACTGAGCGACTGAGCACACAAACTACTCTACGTAACGTAGATAAGCAACAAGGGTTGACTCTGCGGCACAGGGAATATTATTCAATATCTTATAACAACCTACAATGGAATGTAATAAAGAGAAAACCCAGAGGGGCTTCCCTGGTGTTCCAGTAGTTAAGACTTTGGCTTCCAATGCAGGGGGAGTGGGTTCAGTCCCTGGTTGGGAAGCTAAGATCCCACATGCCTGTGGCCAAAAAACAAGACATAAAACAGAAGCATTGTTGCAATAAATTCAATAAAGACTTAAAACAAAAAATCCTTGTTACTCTCTCAGTTAGTTCCGCTCTCTCCTTCCCACACTGTGTACACTAGTCTGTTCTCTATTTCTGCATCTCCATTTTGCTCAGTCACTCAGTCGTGTCTGACTCTGTGCGACCCTATGGACTGCAACCTGCCAGATTCCTCTGTCCTTGGGATTTCCCAGGCAAGAATACTGGAGTGGGTTACCATTTCCTTCTCCAGGGGATCTTCCACACCCAGGGATAGAACTAGCGTCTCCTGCACTGGCAGGCAGATTCTTCACCACTGAACCACCAGGGAAGCCCTAGCTTCTACCAAACCATCCATATCTCCATAACATATCCTGGACTACTCTTCTAATCCTGCTTCCCTGAAGCGAGAGAATGAGGGAAGTCAAGGGCCCCAGATCTCCAGGACTGACCCACAAAACTCTGCAATCTTCTCTATAAACACCCCTCCTCCACTAGCTAATAAGGTATTTTAACTAGCTGACAAGCTGAGTTCTTGGGGCTTCAGCTCTCTTTGCGTAGTGATGGGTGAAAAAAGTAGCACATGACCCCACTTCACATGCACTGTGATCGGTGCCGGGCCCAGGTGTTTCTGGGACCACAGTCAGGCTTGGGGGCTGAGCTGGGCTTGTACCCACCCATGTGGCCTTGGGCAAGTGATAATCCTCCCATGCCTCCATTTTCTCATCTGTAAAACCCGGGAACAAAGGAGATGTCACAAGTTGAATGAGCAAGAGATAGAGGTGGAAGTATATGGCTTTCAAAGTTACAACATTAATCAATGCAATATAGGGAACTAGCAATTTAACTACAAAGAAGTGGGAGGGGTGTCACAGAGGTGGTGATGTAATCTAAATGCTTGCTTTGACAGCGGGACTCCAGATGTCAAGCATATTATTTAGAGATCAAGAGGTAGCCCTCGGAGGCAGTAAAAACATGACAGGTAAAAGTACTTACCTTTAGGGATCGGGATTCAAGGTAGGAAAAGACACAGCTGTAGTTTTTCATTGTTGGATTTTCCAAAGGTTTTGCTTTTTACTTTTATTTATTGATTAAAAAATTTTGGGGGGTGCTGCACCACTTGGCATGTGGTATCACAGTCCCCTGAGCAGGGATCAAACACACGCACCCAGCGCTGGAAGCATGGAGTCCTAAGCACTGGGCCCCCAGGGAAATCCTCCAAAGGTTTTGCTTTTTAATCCCGGTCATGTGTTATGTTGATTTAACTTTTTAAAGAAGAAAATAGCTATACATTCTATGAGCTAGGTTTGTTACAGCTTGAAAAGTGAATTGGTTTCATCTGTTCTTTTCTCTGGAGTTGAATTTACATATCCTATGGAGACATTGGAAGGAGTTTATTTTTATAGCTCCTGAAACTAAGTTTCTGTAGTTCCTTGAAGTCTGTTTTGTATGTCTCGATTTATAATATGTTGGTAAATCATTCCAAATAAAGTCTCTTTTCTTGTAAAAATATGTAAAGAAACAGCACCAGATGACTCAGAGTTTGAAGTGGGTGTTTTCATCCCCGAGGCACTGAGCCGGGTGGCAGGCAGCCACGGCAGCCTGAGCAGCACCCGCTCTGCTCAGCTGAGCCTGGCCCTGACCTCAGAATCAGAATCTTGATCCCAGTCTGCAAACCCACCCCCACCCACACCCCAACCCCCACCTCCAGGCCAAACTGGAAAGCTTTGGCCCATGAACCTCAAGTCCACAGGCCTGAGGCCCCAGGGATAGGCTTCAGGGGACCCAGCTGTGTCAGTTGCTCAGTTGTGTGCGATTCTTTGCCACTCCCTGGGCTGTAGCCCCCCAGGCTCCTCTGTCCATGGGATTCTCCAGGCAAGAGTGGAGTGGGTTGCCATTTCATTCTCCAGGGATCTTCCCAACACAGGGATCAAACTCCGATCTCCTGCATTGCAGGCAGATTCTTCTTCTTCTTTTTTAATTAATTATTTGGGGCTGCCTCAGGTTTTAATTGTGGAGCATGTGCTCAGTTGTCCCTTAGTATATGGGATCTTTAGTTACCCAACCAGGGATGGAACCCACATCCCCTGTGTTGGGAAGTGGCTTCTTAACCACTGGACCATCAGGGAAGTTCCAATGCGGGCAGGTTCTTCTTCTGAGCTGCCAGGGAAGCAACAAAACCCCAGAATTATATTTGCAATTGCATGTTTTTTCTGGAAAGGGTGTCCAGACAGTCTTCAGGTTGTCAAAGTCTTTGGGACCCTGGAACTGAAAAGGTTTTGCTGACTGTAACTCTCTACTATTCCTGATGAAGCAAACTTCAGGGGTTTTTACACTATCATAAACAGAAAGGGTGATTCTCTACCCTTCCTTATGTTTCAGAGTGGTACCTAAGCACTCCAACTCTAGGTGAGAATGCCTGGATTGGAAGCCTACATCGACCATTTCCTAGCTGTGTGATCTCAGGCAAATTACTTAACCTCTCTGTGCCCCTATTTTCTCAACTATAAAATGGAGCAAATAATATCACCAACCTCACTGACTTGTTTTGAGGTTAAATTCCAGTGTCGTTTTTGGCCTTTATTTTGCATAAAGTCTCCTGTAACCTTCTTGAAGACAGGGGTCATATCTGATTCATTTCTGTATCTCAAACATCCATCATCGTGCCTGGCATACAGCCGTGCTCAATAAATGAATGCATGGATCTGGAATTCAGGCTTTGCAAAATTTCTACCCTAACTCACCCCAATTACAACCTTTTTTAAAGCCTTTCATCCTTGATCGAGTGATTTTTAAGTGCCCAGTTCATCCATTTGCTTATCATCCATTCAATAAACGAATATTTAGTCCCTACTTTGCGCACCAGGGATATGGCAGTAAAAAAAAAACAGCCAGGCCTCTCTAACTCATGAAATTCATATTCTCCTTTCATGGACATCATCTTTGTGGGGACCTCTGCCTGGCAGTGCCATTCTGATACCACTTGTTGGGAAAATAGTGGTGAAGGGCACAGACAAGACCTTTTAGATTTACAACCCTGATGGATAAATACATGCATGCTAAGTCACTTCAGCTGTGTCTGACTCTGTGACCCTACAGACCGTAGCCCACCAAGCTCCTCTGTCCATGGGATTCTCCAGGCAAGAATACTGGCATGGGTTGCCATGCCCTCCTCCAGGGGATCTTCCTGACCCAGGGATTGAACCCACATCTCTTACGTCTCCTACACTGGCAGGCAAATTCTTCACCACTAGTGCCGCCTGGGAAGCTCCAAATAAATTCATGGATATCAATAAAAGCTATTCCCACACTCAAATCAAAATACTCACAGCTCCCAGGCTGTTTGATAGTCCCAGAGCCCCTGTCTCAAGTACAGGGGCCCTCCTGGTATCCTGGGTTCCCTGTTCCCACATACTGGGCTGCCTTCCCCTCCCCCTCCCCTTCCCTGGTTCTGACCCAGGGGCAGAGCCTGGGCTGGCTCGGGACACTCCAGTCTTGCCTGGGCTGTTGTTAGCATGGGAGTTAGGAGAGCCAGTACTGCTGGGGCGTGTTGGGTGGGGCAGGCAAGAGCTGGCTCTGGGTTAGCAGTAACTGGGACCCCCCAGGTCAAGTGCAGGGAGATACTGCAGAGGTTGTGAGATTAACCAGGGACCCAGGGTCACAGAGCTCACCACACATGTCCTTCCTGGTATTTTCTCTCCATGAACAGGTTTTTAACCATAAAATCCTTTGTAGCTATGGAAGGGAGGGAAGATACAGTCTGTTACATCAAATAAAATCTTGTTACTGGGTTATGAAGGCTCCACACAGAACCCAGAGGCTGAACAAATCAGCCCTTGACTCCTTTTTTCCAGTTGCCTCTGCCCACAGCTACAAGACAAACAGCTGTCTAGCCATCCAACCTCCTCCCATGACACAGCGGAGTCTCAGCACCGACCTTCAGCCTGTTTCAGCAGTTCCTCTGGGTCTCCCCCACCCTCTCATCTTCCATCCCACCTGACCTCAGGGCACCCAAAGCTATCTGCCTCAGTCTTCCCCTTCCCCCACCTCCTGCCTCAGGTTCTGTAATCAGCTATTTTTACTTCAGTGACTATATACACATGCATTGTGTTCCTTGGGACTGGGGTGGGGGAGCTGGGATTTAGGGGCTGCTTCACTTTCAGGAGGACTTCCCTGGTGGCTCAGCGATAAAGAATCCATCTGCCAATGCAGTAGACGTGGGTTCAATACCTGGGACGGAAAGATTCCCCTGGAGATGGAAACAGAAACCCACTCCAGTATTCTTGCTTGGAAAATCCTGTGGACAGAGGAGCCTGACGGGCTGCAGTCCATGGGGTCGCAAAGAGTCAGACACAACTTGGCAACTAAATCACCACGACCTTCAGGGGTCTGAATCAGAGCCGTCCAATCCACACCGACCTCAAGCAGCTCTGAGTCTGTAGAGCTGTCATTGTATATGCAACAAGTTCAGTCACGGTGCTGGGTGTCTTCTCCTGGGTTGGGAACTGGTTCTACTGGTTATTGGCCATGTGGGTCTCTGTGGAGAGTATGCTTGAGGGCAGAGTCTACACGGCGAACTCCTTGGGGACAGAAGCCAGGCCTCTACCTCTGGGAACCTCCCTCACCCCTTGGCATCTTGATGGTGAGTAGGAGGTATGGACGACCTTGCTGATGGATGGCTGATTAAAGCTGGGAACTAGCTGAGTCATTTGATTTCACCCCTGGTAAGAGAGGGAGGTAGTTGGCACTTTGGGGAGGGGCCCAGACCTTAATCATTCTTTGCTCCATATGCTGTCTCAGCAAAAACCCGAGGCTGCATAGGAATCCAAAGGAGTGGAAATTACAGGGAACGTCTTGCTTGTCTAGGCTCATGTTCCAAAGCGATGATAAAACATCCAGGTACACTTCCATTCACAGCTCAGAAACCGCAACAGACGGGGCCGAGTGTGGGCCGTAATTAGAGGCCACGGTGAGAGAGCAGAGTCATCCATCGGGCCCCGGAAAACCTCATCAAAGGAAAGCAACGCAGAATAAAGGCTCCCTAGGTTTGTTTTGGAAGAAAGGCTGGGATTTTATGTCCTGGCTCCTACACGTACAAGAGGCCTGGCACTGGCTTGGGCCATCTGAATAAGAAACCCGGTGATTATGTGCTGTGGGCAGGGCCGGTCTGGTTTCTCAGTGCCACATCCATTTCCCGTGGTGGGTGGCAGGTCTAGAAGGCACAGGGGTGCCAAGCTTTCTCAGCTCTCTTCTCAGTGTGGGGAAGTTAGAGTAAGGCAAAGAGCGTAGTCTGGAAACGCACAGTGAGCCACTGTGAAGATGGTTTGAACAAGATGGCCAGGTTTCAACCAAAACTGCTAGTTCTTTACGAACAGAATTGAAGCCATGGAATATATATTCCAGTGGCAAAACCAGCCTGGGTGAAGAGGCACCGAAGGCAGGAAGACAGTGAAGAAGCACCTAGTCTGGTCTGGGCCAGTGAATGTTTTGGCCAATTTTATTATCTATCCTGAGGACTGCGTGGAAGCACCCAGGAGTTTCTGAATCCTGTGAGAGGTTTAGGGTCACGGTCCCTGCTCTCTCCCTTGGCCCTAGCATCGGCACCCTCTGTTAAGGGAGAGGGCTCCTCTCCTTTGTCCCGCCAAACCAACTAAATACAAATGATCTAATTTGGTAAAAATGGTCATTGGATACCTGCACATTCAGGAGCTATGGGAGTGGGAGGTCCCCCCAGAATAGAACCTGGGGTCCCCACCATTTTGGGGCTCAAGGAAGGAGATGGTCACTGGGAAGGTCAGGGCTGGGAGGGTCCCACAGAAAAAAATTTGCACCATTTTGTAGTCCCACCAGTTGTGGATGAGTGTTCCAGTTCCTTCTCATCTTCATTAACACTGGGTTTGGTCAGAAGTTTTCATTCTAGTCATTCTGTTATTTGTTTATTTAGGCTGGGCTGGGTCCTTGTAGCTGAGCAGGCCTTTCTCTAGTTGCAGTGAGCTGGGGCTACTCTTTGATGTGGGCGAGGACTTTGCATGCTGGTGACGTCTCTTGTTGCAGAGCACAGGGCTCTAGGCACGCAGGCACATAGGGGCACCGCAGGCTTCAGTAGCTGTGGCGCAGCCTCTTGAGTTGCACCTCGGCACGTGGGGCCTTCCCAGACCAGGGATCTAACCTGTGTTCCCTGCACTGGCAGGCGGACTCTTAACCACTGTACCACCAGGGAAGCTCTCTAGTCATTCTATTGAGTGTGTCATTATATACAGTGTTTTTTATTTAACATTACATCATGAGTATTCCCCATGATAATAAATATTCTTTGGAAACACCAGTTTCTGTGGATGTATTATGTATCATTATATGGGTGACCCATATTCAGGTTAAGTAATTCCCTCTTGGTGAACATTTAGCTTATTTGTTGTTTTCTCCGTAAACAATGCTGTTAAAACATCTTTATCAGAGTAAGTGGTTATTTCCTTAGGATAAATTATTCAAGTAATTCTTTCTTGTGGTATAAAAATTAGTAAAATACAGAAGCAGAAGGAAAACATCATCTACAATTTCACCACTGTGAGAAAACCATTTTCAACAATTTGTGGTACAATTTTCCAACTAACTAGCTGACCAGCTAGCACCTATACTTTTGAGAGTCCATTTTTTTTTTTGTTCACTGCACTAAACTGCATCTCAAAATATGGTTAATTTTCTTCAAAGCTATGTCCATTTGAAAAAGTTATAAAGGAACATAGTCGAGAATGAACTTTATTAGGACTCGATACACATTGATACATGCATAGCATTTTGGTGCAAGAAAAAGGGATTCTAGCATTTCATCTGTCCAGTGGGCAGATTTGGATATTCTTAATTGAAAGGATCTGGCATCTGGTCCCATCACTTCATGGGAAATAGATGGGGAAACAGTGGAAACAGTGTCAGACTTTATTTTTCTGGACTCCAAAATCACTGCAGATGGTGATTGTAGCCGTGAAATTAAAAGACGTTTACTCCTTGGAAGGAAAGTTATGACCAACCTAGGTAGTATATTCAAAAGCAAAGACATTACTTTGCCAACAAAGGTCCATCAAGTCAAGGCTATGGTTTTTCCAGTGGTCATGTATGAATGTGAAAGTTCGACTGTGAAGAAAGCTGAGTGCCGAAGAATTGATGCTTTTGAACTGTGATGTTGGAGAAGACTCTTAAGAGTCCCTTTGACTACAAGGAGATCCAACCAGTCCATCCTAAAGGAGATCAGTCTTGGGTGTTCTTTGGAAGGACTGATGCTGAAACTGAAACTCCAATACTTTGGCCACCTCATGGGAAGAGTTGACTCATTGGAAAAGACCCTGATGCTGGGAGGGATTGAGGGCAGGAGGAGAAGGGACGACAGAAGATGAGATGGCTGGATGGCATCACCAACTCAATGGAGATGAGTTTGGATAAACTCCGGGAGTGGGTGATGGACAGGGAGGCCTGGCATGCTGCGATTCATGGGGTCACAAAGAGTCGGACACGACTAAGTGACTGAACTGAACTGAACCTTAAGGATAATCACCTACCTTAAGGGCGTGCTTGTGTGCTAGGTTGCTTCAGACGTATCTCACTCTTTGAGATACTATGGACCACAGCCCGCCAGGCTCCTCTGTCCATGAGATTCTCCAGGAAAGAGTACTGAAGTGGGTTGCCATGCCCTCCTCCAGGGAATCTTCCCTACCCAGGGATTGAATCCTTGACTCCAGCATCTCCTGCATTGACAGGCAGATTCTTTATCCCTAGTGCCACTTGGGAAGGCCCACTGTAAGGGCAATCCCCTACAAATCTCAGGGCATACTCTAGAGATATTATCTCTAAAAATCTCAACTGGGACTTCGCTGGTCGTCCAGTGACTAAGACTCTGTGCTCCCAATGCAGGGGCACAGGTTTGATTCCAAGTCAGGGAACTATGAATAGATCCCACATGCTGCAGCTAAGACCTGAGGCAGTAAAAAACAAAAATAAATATATTTTTAAAAAGGAAGAATGAACTGCTAGACACGCTGTCTCTGGACCCAGGGAGAATTTCCTAAATGCTGGGGGTGTACTAAAAGCAGAGAGGCTCTGCTGGAGCATGGAGACAGGCCCTGACAGGCGAATGTCTCCAAGCCTTCAGGCTGGTGAGCACGCAGGGGAGGCACGAGGCAAAAACCACCACTCTCCAGAAGGGAAGAGGGAAGAGAAAAACCTTTTTTTTCCATCCAGGGGTTATAGCTATGGGAGTATAGATTCAAGCAAGCACTTAGAAGCAACACTTAGAAAATGTACCTGTGTTGCTTTTGTGACTCCCCTGGTGCCTCAGACGGTAAAAGCGTCTGCCTACAATGTGGGAGACTCGGGTTCGATCCCTGGGTTGGAAAGATCCCCTGGAGAAGGAAATGGCAACCCACTCCAGTACTCTTGCCGGAAAATCCCATGGATGGAGAAACCTGGTAGGCTACAATCCATGGGGTCGCAAAGAGTTGGACAGGACTGAGCGACTTCACTTTCACTTTCTGCTTTTGTACTTCCTACATGCCAGGCACTGGATTCAATGCTTTATGTGCATTTACTCCTTCAGTATTCATAGTGGCTTTATGAAATCATTAATACTTTTATCCCGATTTTTTAGACAAGGAAATAGAGGCTCAGAGAAATTAAGTAACTTGCTTGAGATCACACAGCTCATATGTATGGCCTGAGGCTCTCAGACCAGAGCCCTAATTATATGGACCCACACAGCCCCGTAATTCCCAGCCCCTCCCCTGTCTCCCGTATTTGGCAGCTCTCTGACCTGGGCCGCAGTCATACCGGTAGCCTCTGCTCTGTTCATTGTATCCATATGTGCGTCTACACCTGGTCACACTGGTACTTTGGAAAGTATAACAGCAGGATGGAATAAGTATGAGTGATTCTCCCAGGGCTCCCAGGTGAGGGAGGCAGCATTGTGTGGCACAAAGGGCATGGGCCTGGGGGTTAGAAGGACTGAGTCCTAGCCTGAGACCTGCCATAATAGCCTAATGACCACGGGTAAGTCATGTGCCTTTCCGGATCTCTGTCAGTTCCCCAGCATCATTTCCCCATTTGATTACAAGGCCTCGCTTGGGGTCCTTGTGGGGACTAGCTGAGACCATGTATTTCAGTATGAAACCCCTGGAGCCACTCAGCTGCCAGAGCAAACTGCTTGAATGGAGTCCATGGTCTGTCCACTTGCTGGTTGTGGAATTCTAAGTAATTTAACTTGCTGGGCTTCAATCTCTCCTCTGCAGAATGGACCCACCTCATAGGGTTACTGTATAGTCCAAAGAGATGATGCCTGGGACAGAGTGAGCAGTACATACATGCTGTGATTATATGAATAACACTGTAATCTATACCTGCGCCTACTTAGGCTGGTTTTTCCCCTGTCATGTAAGCCGCCATTCTGCCTGTGTCACCCATGATGATGGCATGAATTTCCCACAGGCCTCTGGTTCTCTTCAGAGGTTTGCCACAGGGCAAGACATGCTTGGTATTGTGGTTGGAAAGTGTTTAAACACAGGGCCAGGAAGAGAGCTGACTCCTGCTCACTGAGGTGAAAGCCTCCTGTCTCTTTCTTCATTGCACAGTGATTTTATTATCATGGGCAAGATGCTGTCCCAGAAATACTCCACACCACGATAGTGTCTAGGGGGCTTTTCAGGTGGTGCCAGTGGTAAAGAACCTGCCTGTAATGCAGGAGACAAAGAGACGTGGGTTCCATCACTAAGTTGGGAAGATCCCCTGGAGGAGGGCCTGGCAACCCACTCTAGTATTCTTGCCTGGAAAATCCCATGGACAGAGGAGCTGGTGGGCTACAGTCCATCGGGTCTCGAAGAGTTGGACATTACTGAAGTAACTTAGTACACACGCACAGTGTCTAAAGTGAAATTCTGTTGTGTATGTGTTCCTTCCCTGAAACCAGGGAAGAGCCAGGGCTACATAAAGAGTGAGAGTAGGAAGGGAGGGCGCTGTAGAGACATTACTCATATGCTCTTCATTTTAAAGACTGCTGAAGGCATGGTATCCTTGCCCCTGTGTTTTAATAAAACAGCCTCAGTGGCACATTGCCTCAAAACCTGCAGGCAAATCACACTGATTCAGACCAGGTGGACTTTGTAAAATGTCAGCATTTTTGACTTTGCATTCAATTCAAAATATTTTCTAATTTCCCTTGTGATCTCTTCTTTGACCCATGGGGTACTTCCAGAAATCTTTCTTTTATTGATTTCTAGCTTAATTTCAGTGTGGTTAGAAAATATACTTTGATGTCAATTATTTTTAAATTGCGAAGGTTTGTTTTTCAGGTCCAGGTTATAGTGGGGTATATCTCATGTGCACTTGAAAAGAGTGGGTGACCACCCTGGGGTGGAGTATCTTATAAAGATCAATTAGGTGAAGTTGGCTAATAGTTTTGGTCTTCTCTGTCTTTCTCATTTTTCTATCTGCTTATTCTTTCTTGCTACTAGAGAAGAGTCTTGAAATCTCCAACTATAATTATAGATTTCTCAAGTTTATCAGTTTTTATTTTAGATATATTCAAGCTCTGTTATTGGGTGCTACACATTTAGAATTGTTATGTCTTCTCAATAAAATTATTTTTTATCTTTATGTAATGTACCTATCCTTGGTAATATTTCTTATTTTTTAATATATTCAGCATTCTTTTGATTTATCCTTCTTTATCCTTTTACTTTTAAACAATTTGCATCTTTATATGGAAAGTATGTTTCTTATAGGCAGCCTACAGTTTGATCCAGCTTTTTAATTCAATCTGATAATCTCTGACTTTTACTAGGTGTGGCGTAGACTATTTATACTTGATGTAATTATTGCTATGTTGGATTTACATCTATCATCTTGCTAGTTGTTTTCCATTTGTCATAACTTGTCTTCATTTCTTTTCTCTTTTTCTCTCTTCTTTTGAATTAATTTAGTATTTTAAATTATTTCATTTTACCTCCACTTAAACCATCTTATGGAGAAGGCAATGGCAACCGACTCCAGTACTCTTGCCTGGAAAATCCCATGGATGGAGGAGTCTGGTAGGCTGCAGTCTATGGGGTCACTAGGAGTCGGACACGACTGAGCGACTTCACTTTCACTTTTCACTTTCATGCATTGGAGGAGGAAACGGCAACCCACTCCAGTATTCTTGTCTGGAGAATCCCAGGGATGGTGGGGCCTGGTGGGCTGCTGTCTATGGGGTCTCACAGAGTCGGACACGACTGAAGCGACTTAGCAGCATCAGCAGCAGCAAACCATCTTAATTGAAAGTGTTCTCATACATACTGAAGTCTTTTGACATACTAATTCATTTAATGCATTATATATTTTTTTCAAGCACTATGTTTTATTTATTTATAGCGCTGCTGGGTTTTCGTTTGCTGAGCAGGCTTTTCTCTAGTTGTGGTGATTGAGGGCTACTCTCTAGCTGCAGCGGTGTCTCTTGTCATAGTCTTGTAGAGAACAGGCGCTAGGGCACAGGCTCAGTGGTTGTAGCACACAGGTTTAATTACTCCATGGCTTGGGAGATCTCTCCGGATCAGGGATCGAACCCAAATCTCCTGCGTTGGCAGGCAGATTCTTTACCACTGAGCCACCAGGGAAGCCCTATTTTTAATTTTTTTTTGGCTGCTCTGGGTCTTTGTTGCTGCAGGTGGGCTTTCACTAGTTGCAGCGGGGACTGCTGCTGCTTCGTCGCTTCAGTCGTGTCCGACTCTGTGCGACCC
The DNA here is from genome assembly GCF_032452875.1 of Bos javanicus. Lineage (NCBI taxonomy): Eukaryota > Metazoa > Chordata > Mammalia > Artiodactyla > Bovidae > Bos > Bos javanicus. Next base: position 76,284,340 of record NC_083877.1, on the reverse strand, counting down.
CATAGACGGCAGCCCACCAGGCTTCCCGTCCCTGGGATTCTCCAGGCAAGAACACTGGAGTGGGTTGCCATTTCCTTCTCCAGCAGCGGGGACTACTCTCTAGTTATTGTGTGTGGGCCTCTCACTGCCGTGGCGTCTCTTGTTGCAGAGCTTGGGCTCTAGGTGAAATGGGATTCAGTAGTTACAGTGCTGGGGTTCAGTAGTGGTGGTGCACAGGCCTAGTTGCCCTGAGGCATGTGGGATCCTCCCAGACTAGGGATCAAACCTGTGTCCCTTGCACTGGCAGGCAGATTCCCAACCACTGAATCATCAGGGAAACCACCCCCTCCCCGCCCCTGACTTTTTATTTTAATTGAAATAACAGTGGACTTTGGAATTGGTCAAACCTGAATTTGAAACTTGACTCTGCTAACCTGACTGGCCATCTGGCTTCTGTCAACTTAATCTCTATAGGATTCAATTTCCTCATTTGTAAAAGTGGATAATCATTACTACTGTTCTGGTATGTTCGAGTATGGTAAAAATCAAGTGAAAAAAGTTTACAGTATCTAATGCTTACTTTTTAAAAAACGCACAATTTGAGAGTTGTAAGTTAAGTTTTATTTGGGGTGAAATGAAGTAATGCTCAAAATTCTCCAAGTCAGGCTTCAGCAATATGTGAACCGTGAACATCCAGATGTTCAAGCTGGTTTTAGAAAAGGCAGAGGAACCAGAGATCAAATTGCCAACAGCCACTGGATCATCGAAAAAGCAAGAGAGTTCCAGAAAAACATCTATTCTACTTTATTGACTATGCCAAAGCCTTTGACTGTGTGGATCACAATAAACTGGAAAATTCTAAAAGAGATGAGAATACCAGACCACCTGACTTGCCTCTCGAGAAATCTGTATGCAGGTCAGGAAGCAACAGTTAGACCTGGACATAGAACAGACTGGTTCCAAATAGGAAAAGGAGTACGTCAAGGCTGTATATTGTCACCCTGTTTATTTAACTTCTATGCAGAGTACATCATGAGAAACGCTGGACTAGAAGAAACACAAGCTGGAATCAAGATTGCTGGGAGAAATATCAATAACCTCAGATATGCAGATGACACCACCCTTATGGGTGAACTCCGGGAGTTGGTGATGGACAGGGAGGCCTGGCGTGCTGCAATTCACGGGGTCGAAAAGAGTCGGACACAACTGAGCAACTGAACTGAACTGAAGAATAACTAAAGAGCCTCTTGATGAAAGTGAAAGAAGAGAGTGAAAATTTTGGCTTAAAGCTCAACATTCAGAAAACTAAAATCATGGCATCCGGTCCCATCACTTCATGAAAAATAGATGAGAAAACAGTGGCTGACTTTATTTTTTTGGGCTCCAAATTCACTGCAGATGGTGACTGCAGCCATGAGATTAAAAGACGCTTACTCCTTGGCAGGAAAGTTATGACCAACCTAGACAATATATTAAAAAGCAGAGACATTACTTTACCAACAAAGGTCCATCTAGTCAAGGCTATGATTTTTCCAGTAGTCATGTATGGATGTGAGAGTTGGACTATAAAGAAAGCTGAGTGCCGAAGAATTGATGCTTTTGAACTGTGGTGTTGGAGAAGACTCTTGAGAGTCCCTTGGTCTGCAAGGAGACCCAACCAATCCATCCTAAAGGAGATCAGTCCTGAGTGTTCATTGGAAGGACTGATGTTAAAGCTGAAAGTCCAATACTTTGGCCACCTGAGGTGAAGAGCTGACTCATTTGAAAAGACCCTGATGCTGGGAAAGATTGAAGGCAGGAGGAGAAGGGAACGATTGAGGATGAGATGGTTGGATCGCATCACCAACTCAATGGACATGAGTTTGGGTAAACTCCAGGAGTTGGTGATGGACAGGGAGACCTGGAGTGTTGCAGTCCATGGGGTCCCAAAGAGTTGGACACAATTGAGCGACTGAACTGAACTGAGGATTATAGCCCAGGAGATAATATTTCAGATAGCTCTGAGAAACTGCTCCAAACAATAAGGGGAAGATCAGTATATATGTGATCTTGATGAAGGGGAAGTATATGAAATCAAGCACATAGTTTTGCAGAAGGTTTCTGCTTGTCACAAATATCACCATGAAGGAATTCAGTGCTTTTCTAAATACAAGGAGATGGTAGAATTGGGCTCATAAAACCAGCTCCTGAAAATATCTATCTTAAGACCTGTCCTGCCAGTTTTTCCAGAACACAGTGTGCCTCATTTCTCCACCCTGAACTCCCTTCAAAGGGTGTTGAAAATCAGCAGCTGCAGCAACACATGATTTAATCCTTGTAGTGGTAGATGACAAGTACCCATGGCAAGTGACAATTTCCCATTGATTCTAGCATAGGCCTAGAACACAATAAAGAATTAATTAATGCTATTTACTTTCATTGTATTTGTTTTCTACACAGCTCTGTCTCTAAAAGAGATTTGATCTTTATTAAGGAAGCAAATGCATGCATGTGTGTTCAGTTGCTCAGTTTGTTCTACTCTTCTCGATCCCATGGACTGTAGCCTGCCAGACTCCTTTGTCCATGGGATTCTCCAGTCAAGAATTCTGGAGTGGGTTGCGATTTCCTGTGTGCCTGGAGGGAATCTTCCTGACTCAGGGATTAAACCTTGCATCTTCTGCATTGGCAGGCAAATTCTTTGCCACTGAGCCACCTGAGAAACGCAAAGAAGCAAACACCTGGCCTATTTACCACCACTCCTGTATCTTCTTCAAGCCCAGCGTACACGTTGCTAACAAATCACAGTGCTGTTTTAAATAAACAGCGTGTCCTTCCTTTTTTCTTTTTAATGTATAATCTTCCTTATTGTATCAATCAGTTAGAAATGGGCCAAAATATAGAATCCATCTACCACCAAGGACTAATCAACCCTAAAGTCTTTTCAATACATTTATCATTTTAGTTGGGTTAAATCCCCTCTTCCTCTGATGACTTTTTATCTTTGTTTATTTATTAAACATTTTGCTAAGGAATTAATGCAAGGGAAAACTTTAGTTAGTTCAGCTCCAATGATTTCAAATGCTGAATCAATGAGGTTTTTATTTGGCATCTGTGAAACCAGACACCGAAGAAGAGGAGAAAGTAGATTTGTTGGCCAGAGGTCAGGGGCAGGGCCTCAGGCTGGCCCATCAGGCTCCATTTAGAGCCTGACACAAGCATGTGATGAGGGCGTGGTGTCTCGTGATGGGCACCAACTATTCTTCCTGGGGCCTCGGGTGTCACTTGGCTACAGATAGACAAAGAACAATCTGTCATTTGCTTTGAAAAAAGCCTTGACCTTGCACCATAGCAAAGCACCCAACAGTCCTCGTTCAGCTGCTTCTCCCCCACCCAGCCCTGAAAATAAAGCCTTCCTGTTAATGGTGCCAGGCCGTGTGCCATTCCAGGGACTTGCTGGTGCCCAGGGACAGATATGCAGCTCTGTCCCCTAAGGATCCTGAGTTTACTGGGTGGGGACCAGCCTGGTCAGTGGCGCCACTGCTGTCCTCCTTGTAACCCCAGGAAGGGCCTATCTTATAACAGGATTCAGTTATTGAGGAAAACATCAGCAAGAGAACAAACTCACTGCCTGGAGGGAGGTTAGGAGAGATCCCTGGAACCCCGGCTTGACCTCACTCCACAAGACACCTGTGTCCTCCTTCATGCTTTCCTTTCTCTCTTATTTCTTCTACTCTTCCTGTCATAGAAGCCTTCAGAATGAAACCAAGCAGGACCCTGTGGGGTTCCTGGGGCCTGGAAGCCTTTCCACGTCCTCCGTTTTTTGTTTGTAGGTCAACCACGGGTACATATAACAATACCTTTGAGCTCTTCTGCAGAACTAAAACCCACAACAAATGGAAGATGCTAACCACTTGAAATCATCCTCAGAGAAAATCAAGAGACAACTTGCAGTCGGATTAAAGAAATCAGACAAGCTCACCAGAAGATCACCTAGCCAGATTAAAAAAGGAAAACAGGCCTTGCACACACCCTGATCCTTATCAGCAACCCCACCCTTGAACCATGGCTACTGATTCTTTGCAACCCCATGGACTATAGCCTGCCAGGCTTCTCTGTCCATGGAGTTTTTCAGGCAAGAATACTGGAGTAGGTTGTCATTTCCCTCTGCAGGGAATTCTTCCCAACCCAGGGATCGAACCCAGGTCTCCTACATTGCAGGAGGATTCTTTACCATCTGAGCCACAATATAAAACTCCTCACAAAATGCCCCCAGGTTAGGACACACAGATTTTGAGGCAGTGTCTTCTGTGTCCCCCTTTGCCTGGCAAAGGAATAAAGCTATTCTTTTCTACTTCACCCAAAACTCTTTCTCCGAGATTTGATTTGGCATCGGTGTATAGAGGTCATTTTAAGCATTAGTAACAGCATGCAGGGGGGTGAGATTTCTGGACATTTCCCTTATTATATGTAGAGTGTTCTATGCTTTCACCAGTTTGGACCATAATGATAAAGAAGAGTGTCTACTCTTCATATACTCCTATGATTGGGCAGATGTGACCAGAACCCTTACAAATAAATAAGAATCCAGAAAGAGTGCCTTCTCTTCTTATTTATCACAGACAGGACTTCTTTATCTGGCATTTACTATTTAAAAATTATTTTGGTCCAAATGTAAAAGAATGGCAAAAAAATAAATAAATACATAGATGGATGCACACACACAAACCAAGATTCTTTTTTTTAACATTTATTTTGATTTATTCGGTTGCACTCCAACCCTATATTTCAAATCCTAAAAGATGATGCTGTGAAAGTGCTGCACTCAATATGCCAACAAATTTGGAAAACTCAGCAGTGGCCACAGGACTGGAAAAGGTCAGTTTTCATTCCAATTCCAAAGAAAGGCAATGCCAAAGAATGCTTAAACAATCGCACAATTGCACTCATCTCACACGCTAGCTGGGAGAAGGCAATGGCACCCCACTTCAGTACTCTTGCCTAGAAAATCCCATGGAACGAGGAGCCTGGTAGGCTGCAGTCCATGGGGTCGCTAAGAGTTGGACATGACTGAGTGACTTCACATTCGCTTTTCACTTTCATGCATTGGAGGAGGAAATGGCAACCCACTCCAGTGTTCTTGCCTGGAGAATCCCAGGGACGGGGAAGCCTGGTGGGCTGCCATCTATGGGGTCGCACAGAGTCGGACATGACTAAAGTGACTTAGCAGCACACGCTGGCTTGGAGAATTTTGAGCATTACTTTGCTAGCATGTGCTGCTGCTGCTGCTAAGTCGCTTTAGTTGACTGAAGCAACTTAGCAGCAGCAGCAGCAGCACATGCTAGCAAAGTAATGCTCAAAATTCTCCAAGCCAGGCTTCAGCACGTGAACCGTGAACATCCAGATGTTCAAACTGGTTTTAGAAAAGACAGAGGAACCAGAGATCAAATTGCCAACAGCCGCTGGATCATCGAAAAAGCAAGAGAGTTCCAGAAAAACATCTATTTCTGCTTTATTGACTATGCCAAAGCCTTTGACTGTGGATCACAATCAACTGTGGAAAATTCTGAAAGAGATGGGAATACCAGACCACCTGACCTGCCTCTTGAGAAATCTGTATGCAGGTCAGGAAGCAACAGTTAGAACTGGACATGGAACAACAGACTGGTTCCAAATAGGAAAAGGAGTATGTCAAGGCTGTATATTGTCACCCTGCTTATTTAACTTATATGCAGAGTACATCATGAGAAACACTGGGCTAGATGAAGGACAAGCTGGAATCAAGATTGCCGGGAGAAATATCAATAACCTCAGATACGCAGATGACACCACCCTTATGGCAGAAAGTGAAGAGGAACTAAAAAGCCTCTTGATGAAAGTGAAAGAGGAGAGTGAAAAAGTTGGCTTAAAGCTCAACATTCAGAAAACGAAGATCATGGCATCCGGTCCCATCACTTCATGGGAAATAGATGGGGAAACAGTGGAAACAGTGTCAGACTTTATTTTTGGGGGCTCCAAAATCACTGCAGATGGTGACTGTAGCCATGAAATTAAAAGATGCTTAGTCCTTGGAAGGAAAGTTATGACCAACCTAGATAGCATATTGAAAAGCAGAGACATTACTTTGCCAACAAAGGTCTGTCTAGTCAAGGCTATGGTTTTTTCAGTGGTTATTTATGGATGTGAGAGTTGGACTGTGAAGAAAGCTGAGCACTGAGGAATTGATGCTTTTGAACTGTGGTGTTGGAGAAGACTCTTGAGAGTCCCTTGGACTGCAAGGAGATCCAACCAGTCCATTCTGAAGGAGATCGGTCCTGAGTGTTCATTGGAAGCACTGATATTGAAGCTCAAACTCTTCAATACTTTGGCCACCTGATGCGAAGACCTGAAAAGATCCATTTGAAAAGACTCATTTGACTCAAAGACTTATTTGAAAAGACCCTGATGCTGGGAAAGATTGAAGGCAGGAGGAGAAGTGGATGACAGAGGATGAGATGGCTGGATGGCATCACCGACTCTATGGACATGAGTTTGGATAAACTCTGGGACTTGGTGATGGACAGGGAGGCCTGGCATGCTGCAGTCCATGGGGTTGCAAAGAGTTGGACATGACTGAGCGACTGAACTGAACTGAAAGTGAAAGTGAAGTTGCTCAGTCGTGTCCGACTCTTTGAGACACTGTGGACGGTAGCCTACCAAGCTCCTCGGTCCATAGGATTTTCCAGGCAAGAGTACTGGAGTGGGTTGCCATTTCCTTCTCCAGGGGATCTTCCCAACCCAGGGATTGAACCTGGGTCTCCCACATTGTAGGCAGACGCTTTACTGTCTGAGCCACCAGGGAAGCATATGGGATCTATTTCCCTGATCAGGGATCAAACCCGGGGCCCCCTGCGTTGGGAGTGTGGAGCCTAGCCACTGGACCACCAGAGAAGTCCCACACACCAAGATGATTACTCTGAGTTGTTAGTGATACTTTTGAAATCTTTCTGCAAAGCAGAGGTACAACTTAAACCTATGACCTCTGAGTTCTTTTGCCTCAAATACTGCATCATGTTCATGTCTATCTAGAAATGTCACCGATCTGTGCCAACTTGACTTAGGCAAAGTAATAATGGTAATGTATAATGACAATCCCCTTGCCCTGGATCCAGTAGAAACTGTCACTCTCTAGACCTCCTCTCAGCGTCACGTCAGAACTTCTCTCCCCTCCCCTCTTTCTTCAAAGTTCACTTAAGCGTCTGGGTTTCCGGGAGCCTTTGATGATTCCTAGGAAAAAACCATCAATCAGGCTCTGTTCCATGGCAGTTTGCACCTGAAATGTGCCTTCTGTCACGTAATATTAAAATGAACTCATTGTCTTCTTTTTCTTGTTAGACTGTGAGATCTCTAAAGGCAAGAGTAGTTTGTCATTCTAAAGGCCTAGCTACATCCTCAATAATGGTTACTTGAACTGAATGGAATTTATTTGAATTGAGTTAAAATGGTTCATTAACTCAAATTTTGGATACGGATTTATCTGTGGCTCAGCTGGTAAAGAATCTGCCTGCAATGTGGGAGACTTGGGTTTGATCCCTGGGTTGGGTAGATCCCCTAGAGAGGGGAAAGACTACCCAGTCCAGTATTCTGGCCTGGAGAATTGCATGGACTGTATAGTCCATGGGGTCGCAAAGAGTCAGACACGACTGAGTGACTTGCACTTTCATTTCACAGTATGACAGGAAGCCTATACGATAATATATCTGCAGTGTCAAAAGAACAAGGAGCAAACATTCTCTTGTGCCGTGTCCAAGTTTGCCGCCCATGTGACTGTACATGCGTAACAGCCACATTGAATGCACGAGATTTATAATTTTGAGATACAAGAATGTGATAGAATGAGGCAGTTTTGAAATGATGGCAAAAATACTGTGAGATGTTTTGCATAGACACCATGTGTTGTTCACAGAGTTGACTCAAACTAGAACCATAAATTTAACCGTAAGTTTGAGATAAATCTCAGAAAAGATTCATGGATCCCCTCCAGGTACATGTTCTAGAAGTTTTACTATCCTTAGTGGTCAACCAGTAATCACACCCTTCTCAGGACTTTGCCTGCATCATCTCATACTGTCCTCCCCACAACCTCATGAGGCAGACAGTATTGACCTCCTGCGTCTTAGATGGGCAAATGGAGGCAGATTGAGGGTAAGTCAGGCTCATAGATACTAAGTGGCCAAGCTGGGATCTAAACCCAAGCTAGTTCCAGAGTCCACAGTCTCTATATTCCAGGTGCTGAACACAGCTACCCAGTACAACTAATCTACCTCTAGCAAACATGTCCTTGCTTGCATGCATGCAAAGTCACTTCAGTCGTGTCCAACTCTGTGTGACCCTATGGACTGTAGCCCACCAGGCTCCCCTGTCCATGGGATTCTCTAGGCAAGAGTACTGGAGTGGGTTTCTATGCCCTCTTCCAGGAGATCTTCCCAACCCAGGGATTGAACCCACATCTCTTATGTCTCCTGTGTTGGCAGGAGGATTCTTTATCACTAGTGCCACCTGGGAAGCCCAAACATGGCCTTAGATCCAAGCTAATCCAAATTACTGAATGGTTACCTCTTGATTCACCAACTCGATGGACCTGAGTTTGAGCAAAGTCTGGTAGTTGGTGAAGGACAGGGAAGCTTGGCATGCTGCAGTCCATGGGGTCACAAAGAGTTGGACAGGATTGAGCAACTAAACTGACTGACCTCTTGATTTCCAGTTGTGTCTTTAGTGCAAAAAAGATATTTAGCACTCTATAATCACACCATGAATATTTGAAGAGGGTTCTAAAGCTCTGAGTTTTATTTCTGCAGTTTAAATTACCTTAATTTTCCTCCCAGAGATTTCCCCTCTTTTCCTATTTTATAAGTCACCCACATTTTTCAGGGCACATCTTAATTTTTTAGACAGACTTCCAAATTATGAAGGCCTAAACTGGATAGGAATATTTTCCAGTTAAGGCCCGATCAAGGCCATATGTGGGAAAAGTATTCAGTTTTGCTTATCTTTCCTCATTAACATTCCAGCATCATGTTGTTTTGTTTTCTCAATAGTTTCTCTACTACTGACTAATTCTGTGCTAGTGACATAGTTGCTAACTTTGAAAATCTCATCATAATTTTTTCACTATAGCTCTTGTGAGCCACTTCTCATCTTGTATTTGCAGTATGGCTCATTTTTTAAAAATGTGTCAAGGCCAATTTAAAAGGGTCATGGTGAGTTAAGTTCTCACTATTTGCTGCTGCTGCTAAGTCACTTCAGTCGTGTCTGACTCTGTGTGACCCCATAGACAGCAGCCCACCAGGCCCCGCCGTCCCTGGGATTCTCCAGGCAAGAACACTGGAGTGGGTTGCCATTTCCTTCTCCAATGCATGAAAGTGAAAAGTGAAAGTGAAGTTGCTCAGTCGTGTCCGACCCTCAGCGACCCCATGGACTACAGCCTTCCAGGCTCCTCTGTCCATGGGATTTTCCAGGCAGGAGTACTGGGGTCGGGTGCCATTGCCTTCTCACTATTTAGGACGTTAGCAACTCCACCTAATTTGGTATCAGCCACCAACACAAGATGCTTATTCTCAACTCTATCATGTGGGTCACTGATAAAGTATTTATATAAGTCTTTTCCCATAAATATATTTTTCTGGTTTCCAGATTGCCTGGGAGTGTTGAACTGAGTTCACGTTTTAATCCTTTCCAAGAACTATACTTGATTATCTGAGCTTTTTGCTGACTTATGAAAAAAAAAAAATCATGATTTACTTCCAAATCGGAAGAAATACTGATGTTTGGCTACTGCTCAGTTCCTGCAAGACAACCAGAATTGAATTTATTCTAAATACAGGAGGGAAAGCAATGTTCTTTGGAAGCAAAAGCTTGGCCTGCACATCTGGAACTTCTTGTGAGGGCTCTGCTCTCATTTTGTTTCTAGACTGGCATTCCTTTTAGTTATTGCTAAACAGAGAAAAATTACAGTCTGGTAGCAAGCCAGGGCGACTATAAATTTAAGGATTGGAAGTCTTTAAATACAGGTTTTTATACTGTTTATTTTATATATTGTGTCTTAGAAAGGAGAACACAGGCCTTCTTTTATGAAGGAAATTTTATGGCTTTTTCTTTGTTTTCATGTTTGCAGGGTCAACTGATGCATGGCTCATGCCAATAAATCCCAGACCTGGAGAACCACCTGGAGAGTTTGGAAAATTCACAGGGTCAACTTCTCCTTATATTTCCTGAATCTCCATCTTGTAGGTGGTGTGTTTTTTTGATCTTTCTGTTTTTGTTTCCTCTAGTTTTATTGAGATATAATAAACATACAGGTTTCCCTGGTAGCTCAACTAGTAGAGCCCACCTGCAATGCAGGAGACCTGTGTTCCATCCCTGGGTTGGGAAGATCCCCTGGAGAAGGGAATGGCCACCCACTCCAGTATTCTGGCCTGGAGAATTCTGTGGACTGTATAGTCCATGGGGTCCCAAAGAGTTGGACACAGCTGAACAACTTTCACTCCACTTTCAAACATATGGCACTGCACAAGTTTAAGGTATACAGCATAACGACTCGACTTACATACAACATGAAAGTGTTATCACAAGTTTAGCGACCATCCATCCTTTCATATGGCTACAAAATTCAAGAAATGGAAAAAAGTATTCTTCCCTAGTGATGAGAACTCCTAGGATTTACTGTCTTAACTTTTACCTATAACATACAGCAATGTTAAATACATTTATCAGGTCATACATTACATTCCTAGTACTTATTTATCCTTTAACCTGAAGTTTGTAACTTTTGACTACCTTCATCCAGTTCCCTGCTCCACCCATCCTACCCACCCCCTCTTCCGCCTCTGGTAACCACAAATCAGATCTTCTTTTTTATGGGTTTGTTTATTCATTTTTGAAGTACAATGTACTTGACCTACAACACTATATTAGTTCCTGGTGTACAACATATTGATTTGATATTTCTATATATTTCAAAATTATAAAATAAACAAAAAATAACCACCATGAGCAGTCTAGTTACCATGAGTCACCATACAAAATCTCAGGGTCTCTGGCTGTGGGACTCAAGGTCCCAGAGCTATTGCTGGCCTGCTGGTAGGTGGGGTCAGATCCGGACGGCTGGCCACAGGGCCGGGGTCCTGGGGCTAGCGCTAGCCCTCTAGTGGGTAGAGCTGGGTCCCAGCATCTCTGGTTGTGGGGCTTTGGGAATCCTAGAGTTGATGTTGGACTGCTGGTGGGCACGGCTGAAGCTTAGGGAGTCCCAGGGCTGGTACCCCCTGCACTCTTCCCACTGATGGGTGAGCCTTTGTCCCAATGCTAGTAAGCCCAATGGTGGGCAGGGTGGGTCCCTGGGTGGCTGGGGGCTCAGAAGAGCCTGGGGCAGTTGACCTGGTGGGCAGGGCTGTGTCACAGTCCAGCTAGCTGCTTGGCTTGGGGAATCCCAGGACTAGTACTGGCTAGGTCTGAGGCCTGGGCTCAAGAAGGAGGATTCCAAAATGTCAGTTGCCAGCACCAGCATCCTTGAGACAGATGAGCTCCCAAGATGACTGCCGCCAGTGTGTGTGTCCCCAGGGGGAGCCCCACTTGTCTGTCTCTTCGGAAGGCTCTCCAAGGTCAGCAGGTCAGTTGACCCAGGCTCCTTTCAAATTCCCGCTTCTTCCCTGAGTCCCAGCGTGTGAGATTTTGTGTGTGCCCTTTAAGAGTGGAGTTTGTTTCCCACAGCCTGTTGATCTCCTGAAAGTAAGCCCCACTGGTTTAAAGCCAAATGTTCTGAGTGCTCATTCGCCCAGTGCAGGACCCTCTGGCTGGCACCCAGAGTAGGGTTTGGACCTTTCACCTCTTGGGAAGAACCTCTGCAATTGTGATCACCCTCTCATTTGTGAGTCGCATAGCTGCGGATGTGGGTCTTGACTATACCGTGACTCCACCTCTTCTATTCATCTCCTTGTGTCTCCTTTATATTTTTAGCTGTAGAAGATCTTCTCTGCTAATCTTCAGGTTGTTCTCATTGACAGTTGCTCTATAAAGAGCTATAATTTTGGTGTGAATGTGGAAATAAATGAGCTCAGGGTCTACTTACTCTGTCGTCTGAGCCACACTTTTGCAGGTGGTATTGAGATATGGGGGAAGGACATCTCTATTTTTTAAAACCTCCCCAAACTGCTTAAATCATTTATAGTTAATCTATGTAATGAAGCAGTCATTTAAAAAGGGAATAAATCTACATGTACATATGCAGAAAGATCTTACATTAGCCACACCGAATGTTTCCATTTGACATGAAAGTAAGTTCCCATTTGATATGAAATTTGTCCTAAATTTTTGGTATTTATATATACTTATATACATACACTTCCCTGGTAGCTCAGAGGGTAAAGCATCTGCCTACAATGCAGGAGACCCAGGTTCAATCCCTGGGTTGGGAAGATCTCCTGGAGAAGGAAATTGCAATTCACTCCAGTATTCTTGCCTGGAAAATCCCATGGACAGAGGAGCCTGGTAGGCTACAGTCCATGGGGTCACAAAGAGTTGGACATGACTGAGCGACTTCACTTTCACTTTCATATACATACACTTACAATGTATATTGTGTACATTAAGATGCATCACCAGAGGTACCTGTTAATCAGACAGAATACCACGTGTAGTATCAGAGCACCTGTTCCCAGTGTAACTAGTGAGATGATGGGTTGTAGGGAAGAGAGAGGGTCCCAGGGGAGGAACCTGGAAGCCTAGCATCTCAACGGGGCTGGGAGCAGTGCTTATTTATCAATACCAACTGGCACGGAAGTATTTCATCATTTTCACAACTGGATGAGGTTTAGTCTCACGTTTTCATTCATAAAACAATCCTGGAGGGATTCCTAATAACCTGATATAAGCAGTCTATCAATCAACACTGGCTGATTCAAGTAGAAAGAGAATTTACTAGGAGCATATTAGGTAAAATCACCAAGAAGGCTCAGAAAATATCAAGAATTAAAGAATGGGCAACCAGCCATAACCACAGACAAGACTACACTGCTGAACTAGTCCAGTAAGCCCCGTGCTGCCACCACCCCTTGTCACTGGAGGCTGCTGCTGGCACCACGCCACTTGCAGACTTTGGGAGAGCACTTCACACATCATCTTTCGACATCACCTTCCCCTCTCACTGGACTGTGATCCCCATGAGCATAGGAACAGCATCTTATTAATCTCCCAATTTCCAGTCCCCATTTCAGTCCCTGGCACAGAGGAAACAAAATGCTGAATGAAATAAATGAGCAAATAGAATTTAATTGCCAGGTATTGGCCAGGTATTAGACTAATATCAACCCACTCCAGTACTCTTGCCTGGAAAATCCCATGGACAGAGGAGCCTGGTAGGCTGCAGTCCACGGGGTCTCGAAGAGTCCGTCACAACTGAGCAACTTCACTTTCACTTTTCACTTTCATGTATTGGAGAAGGAAATGGCAACCCACTCCAGTGTTCTTGCCTGGAGAATCCCAGGGACGGAGGGGCCTGGTGAACTGATGTCTATAGGGTCACACAGAGTTGGACACTACTGAAATGACTTAGCAGCAGCAGCAGCAGATTAATATAGGCAGAGAGGGGGAGAACTGTACCTGGCTGTCTGTGTCACTTTAGAGCCTCAGAAATGAATAGGTATACATGCATTTTTACCCTTCATTCCTCCACTATGGTTGGTTGAATGTGGCTTCAACAAAAACACATGGCTTGGGTTTTGTGGTGGATCCATTTCTGCCTCTTTCTCTAAAGTGAGCATTCTTTTTAGCAGAGATTTGTATAAAACCATGGTGCCATGAAGTTATCTTAATTTCAAATGTAAGAGTCCAGATGAAGTGAATTTAGGAGTCAGTTGTACCTGCATCTTTTAGGACTTCTGTTTCAATTGCCTGCACACATGAAGGAATATCCAGCCATACCTCTGAGCCTTTCCTAAGGAAGCAACTCAAAACCAAATATGGTTCACGTCGACCAGGATTCTGGAGAGAGGAAGAAGAAATAAACCCTACCTGAAGAACCGCACAGTGGTTTTCATAGTAGCCACAGAAAGCCAGAAGTAGAGAACACACATCAGAATTCAGTCTCCACTGGACCTGCAAACACCCTATGTAATTCTTCCAAGTTTCATCTGCTTTTTTCCAGGCCATGAGAAGAGTTGGAAGATGAAGGATAATAACATGATAATAACAATCGTGATACAAAATAGTGGATGGTCTTTTGTTTACTTATGATTGATACTATCCACTCATAGAAAAAGATACAATAAAATTAATTATAAAAAGTATAAGCTCAGAGAAATGAAAATTTATGTTCAAACAAAAACTTGTACATAAATGTTGATAGCAGCTTTATCTATAATAGCTCCAACCTGGAAACAACTCATATGTCCTTAGAAGGATGAACTAAACAAGTTGTGGTACATTCACATCACAGGATACAACTCAGCAATAAAAAGGAACAAGCTAGTTTTCTTAATTTTTATTTTACATTGGAGTATAGTTAATTTCAATGTTGTGTTGGTTTTAGGTATACAGCAAAGTGATTCAGTTATATATTTGCATATATTTATTTTTTTCAGATTCTTTCCCATATAGGTTATTACAGAGCCTTGAGCTGAGTTCCCTGTGCTATACAGTAGGCTCTTGTTAATTATTTATTTTATATATAGTAATGTATATGCTGCTGCTGCTGTTGCTGCTGCTGCTGCTAAGTCGCCCCAGTCGTGTCCGACTCTGTGCGACCCCATAGATGGCAGCCCACCAGGCTCCCCTGTCCCTGGGATTCTCCAGGCAAGAACACTGGAGTGGGTTTCCATTTCCTTCTCCAATGCATTAAAGTGAAAAGTGAAAGTGAAGTCACTCAGTCGTGTCTGACTCTTTGCGACCCCATGGACTGCAGCCTACCAGGCTCCTCTGTCCATGGGATTTTCCAGGCAAGAGTACTGGAGTGGGGTGCCATTGCCTTCTCCAAGTAATGTATATATATTAATCCAAACTCCTAATTTATCCTTCTCTCCCACCGTTCCCCTTTGATAACCATAAATTTATTTTCTGTCTTGTAAATAGTTTTACAAAATAGTCTGTTTTGTAAATAGTTTCTGTTTTGTAAAAGTTCATTTGTATCATTTTTTTATATTCCACATATAAGTGATATCATATCGTATTTGTCTTTGTCTGACTTACTTCACTTTGTCTGATAAAGTCTAGGTCTATCCATGTTGCTGCAAAAAACATTATTTTTTTTTATGTCCAAGTAATATTCTGTTGTATATATCACATCTTCTTTATTCATTCATCCATCCCTGTCTTGGCTATTGTAAATAGTGCTTCAAAGAATGAGTTATTGATACATGCAACATCCTGGATGAATTCCCAGAAATTATGTTGAGTGATAAAAACCAATGCCGAAAAGTTAGCTACTGTATGATTCCATGTATATATTCTTGAAATGACAGAATTATAGAACTGGAAGACAGATTAATGGCTGTCGGGGGCTGAGGGTGGAGACAGGAAAGAGGTATGTGGTGATAAATGGGCAATGTGAGGAATGGAATGTTTTTTATCTTGACTGGATCAATATCAATACCCTGGTTGTGAAACTGTATTGTAATTGTGCAAGATGTTACCACTGAGAAAACTGGGTAAAGGGTTCACAGGATCCCTCTGTACTATTTCTTAGAAATTCATGTAAACCTGCCACAAAATTTTAAAATTTAATTTTAAAAAGGAACAAAAGAAAAGATATAAGCAACACAAAATTGGGAAGATAGAAAAAAAAATCTGAGAGATTGAAGCTCTAAGTTCTTATGATTAAGCAGTAAATTTATTTCTGTGCTTCCTTGAAGCAAAAGATAAAGAGGAAACCATGATAAGTTAAACAGTCTTGTTCTGTGATGAAAGAAATCACAGAAAATTTTAGAAGAGACTTTCTTTTCCCTGGCAGTCAATTCTAGAAGAGAAATGAACTTAATCTTAAAATAGAACCTACAGGGCACAAAAAAAAATCTACAGAATTGAAGCTGACTCAGAGCTCAGGTGCTGTTAATTTTTTAACCCTTGATGATCCATGACTTGGTTAAGGAATCTTAGAGAAAAAAAAAAGATACAACTTTCCCAGATGGTCTTATATAGAAGTGGAGTAGATGATCACCCAAAAAGTATGGCTTCAGGGAAACCAAAAAGACACTTCCCAGCCCAGCTATGTATTTCCTTCCTATGCAGTGTCTGAAAGTCCACCATTTAGAATGCACTTCGGCTAAGTGTTTTTGCTAAGTAAGCCTACTTACTTACTTAAGTAAGTAAAATTACTTACTTAAGTAAAATTTACTTACTTAAGTAAAATTCAGAGACTGCACCTTGCTCAAGTAGTACACACAGAAGGGGCCTCTGGGCATCTAAGGTAATCAAAGGAACCTGGGGAAAGAGCGTCACACCCTCTGATTTCCCTCCTGTGACTCCAGGTGCCTTTCCTATTAAGGGCAACCCCCAGCCTGTGCTTCACATCCCAGCCCTCAAGGTCTCACTCAGCTCCTACAAACATCCCCTTCCTCTACCAGATCGTCTGTATCAGTGTACAGACACATTCCAGACTCCATTCTCCATCTCCCACCCCCAGCCCATCTCCTGTCTCTAAAAAGCCAAAATCCAAGACAATCCAACACTAAAATTGCACCCCCTTGGTCCTGCCTATCCCCATGTATACTGCCGCATTTCTTTCCTCCCCTTCACAGCAAACCTTGCATTGTCCATGGTCTTTGTATCCACTATCCACTTTCTCACCTCAGCCCATTTCAAGGGGGCTCCACACCTTAAGTTTGCACAGTTGTCCTCCCCGTCCCCAAGTCTGACGGTCGTCTCTCTCTTGTCCTCTAATTCCCTCTGCAGCATTTCTACCTACTTATTATACCTACTTATTCTACCTACCAGCTGCCTACTTATTTCACATCACATTTTTTCCTCTGGTCTTCCATGACTTTTCCTCTTGCCTCACTGGCTAGTGGCACATTCTGAAGTTGAGTTTTGTTGCTGGAGCAGGGAAGGGTTTGCTGCATGTTGCTTGCTCCTCCTCCATCCTCTCTCAACTAGAGAGTGATCTAAGCTGGTCCTTTGTCTTCTCCAGCTTCATTCTCCTTAGGTCATCTTACCCAGGCCCATGGCCAGTTACCTCCAAATCTGTATCCCCAGCTCTCCCTAGAACTCCTGATCTCTACATCCAAAGGCCAACTCATATCTGCATGGGTGGCTGGTTGACATCTCAAATTTAACATTCCCAAATAGAATTCAAGATTTTCGCCCTCAACCTATTCCTCGTACACTGTCCCCTGTAGAAGCACCAAACACTCGATTGCTCAGGCCGAAAAGTTTAGAGGTTTCCTTGCTTTCACTTTTCTCATCCTCAACATTCAATCCACCAGCAAATCCTGTCAACCCTTCCTTATCCAGAACCCATCCCTAGTTCAAGTGGCCATCTTCCCTCTCCAGGGCCGCCTCTGTAGCCTCTAATGGGCCTTCCAGCCTCCACTCTCCATCCTCCACCCCAGCCCTATTTTCCACACCGTGGCCACAGCAGTCCTTTCAAATGAAATTGGATCGTATTACTCCTTTGCCTAAAAATTCTCCATCTGATTCCTATCCCAATTAGATAAAGTCCCAACATCTTGCCACAACCCACAGAGCAGAAACTGTCTGCTCCCTGCTAACTCCCTCTCAATCCATCCTCTGTCCGGAGGGGGCTCCAACTGTGTGGAAGGGCACAGACTATGTCTGCCTTGTCATGGAAGTATCCTCAGGGCTTCGTGCAGAAGTACACAACAAATATTTGTGAAATAATTAAGCAATGAGTTGGGCTTCCCTGGTGGCTCAGATGGTAAAGAATCTGCCTGGGATGCAGGAGACCGGGGTTCGATCCCTGAGTCGGGAAGATCCTCTGGAGAAGGGAATGGTAACCCACTCCCGTATTCTTGCCTGGGGAATCCCATGGACAGAGAAGCCTGGAGGACTAGAGTCAGACATGACTTGAGTGACTAACAATAAATAAATGCAATAAAATAAAAGCAATGCTTTAGTAAGACAAACTGACAATTCTACACTGGTAACAACATCTCTGTAACTCAGGATCCTGGCTTGAAAAGCCAGGAGTGTAACCCCCATTCTTCATGGTTTGCTGTGAGAACTAATGGAAAAGTTTTCTCCAGCTCTAAAAACCCACCCACTTGTTCTTTAATGGGTACATGTTAGTGTGCAGCGTGCGATGGCATTTAGGGCTCCTCCTTGCTTTCTTCTCTGTGCACAGTGAAAAGACTCTTCAGTCCTCAAGCAAACACTCCATTTGTGCCATGTAGGTCTGCATCAGCGTGTGATTATTGGCCATGGTGAGGCATGTATGTGAAGGAAAAAGGCTGCATGTGGGGGAGGAGATCATTACCCCCTAGTAAAGCAGCAGCGTGCGGGGAGGAAGCTGCACGTTCATCCAGAGTCAGTGGGCTCAGGGAAGTCACATGGAAGAACTCACGCCCCTGAAGGTGGAAGCGTGTCCTAAACCCGCTGCCCTGCTGCTGGCAGGGTCTCAGGTTGGTCCCCGCTGTGCGGGCATGTCATTGATTTACTGCTTTTTGTTACTGTTCTCTTTTTCTGGAGGGTTTGTTTTGCTTGTTAGTTTTACACACTCATGCAAGGTTTGGTCTGCACTCATTGTAAAGTAACAGGACTTGGGAAGATGGTATAAAAATCACCCTGCAATCACATACAGAGAGTTGATACCTACTCATTTTTTTTCTCGATTTCCTTTCCACTGCCTGCCTTTTTTTCCCCTTCTATAACTATTTAAGTTCATGCCTCTAAAAATGGATGGAGTGTTAGAAAACAATAACACCAAAACAAATTTATCAAATATTCTTCAATATCAAATATCTCCTTAGTAGTAAATTTCCCTTGTACATGTACATATGTATACACACATTATATATAATATGTGTGTCTTAAACTAATTGGCTTATTCAAATCAGGATCCAAGCAAGGACCTTAGATGTCCTCTAAGTCTCTTTTTTTAACCTAAAGTTTTTCTTTATTCCCCTTTTCATTTATGGAGGTTATTTTTCATGTATATGTATGGCTGAGTCCCTTCACTGTTCACCAGAAACTATCATGACATTGTTTGTTAATTGGCTATGTGCTTGCATGCATGCTAAGTCACTTCAATTGTGTCCAATTCTGTGCAACCACATGGACTGCAGCCTGTCAGGCTCCTCTGTCCAAGGGATTCTCCAGGGAAGAATACTGGAGTAGGTTGCCATGCCCTCCTCCAGGGGACCTTTCCTACCCAGGGACTCGCACAATCAGCTATATCCCAATACAAAATAAAGTTAAAAAAAAAAAAGGGCTATTTTTTTTTCTGCAGAGTTTCCTGCATTTAAATTTTTCTGATGCAAACTGTCATATTATTTAGCATATTTCTCCTCCCTTGAATTTCCTATAAATCAAATGTTAGATTTAGAGGTTCAATCTGCTTTGGGTTTTGTTTTTTGCCAGGAACACCTCATAGGTTAGGGTTAGATCTGAGGATCAGATGTCTCTCGTGATGTTAACCACTTCTGATAATCATTGTGGGGACTCATTATTCCATTAAGGTTTTGCAAGATGGTAAGATTCTAATTCTATCATTCCTTCTACACTTTTTTTCTGAACTATTTCTGTACAGAGAAGTTTTCCCCTCAATCAACCATTTGGTTTCCCTGGGTTACACCTGGCTGCCCAGATAGTGCTAGTGGTAAAGTGTCCACCTGCAGATTCAAGAGACGTGGGTTTCATCCCTGGGTCGGGAAGATCCCCTGGAGGAGGAAATGGCAACCCACTCCAGTATTCTTGCCTGGAGAATCCCATGGATAGGAGGAGCCTGACAGGCTACAGTCCATAGGGCCACAAAGAGTCAGACACAGCTGAGCATGCATGCATGAGGTACATTGTGAACGAAAGCAATGCCTGCCAGGGAAAAGGTCAGTTCAGTTCAGTCGCTCAGTTGTGTCCAACTCTTTGTGACCACATGGACTGTAGGCTTCCCTGTCCGTCACCAAGTCCCAGAGCTTGTTCAAACTCTCATCCATCGAGTCGGTGATGCCATCCAACCATCTTATCTTCTGTCGTCCCCTTCTCCTGCCTTCAATCTTTCCCAGCATCGGGGTCTTTTCTAAGGAGTCAATCCTTCACATTAGATGGCCCAAGTATTGGAAAAGAGGCAAATTCAAATGCACTAGCCACGCTGCTTGATAAGAGTGTTCATAAGAGCGTTGGTTCAGGAGGAGGTGGAGAGACCAGTGGACACAAGAAGTTTCCACGCCTCTCCAGGATCCTCATTGTTTTGCACAGACGATTCTGAGCTGACTCATTGCTGAGCCTGTAGTCTCCAGGTCACAATTTCGCCCTACCTGCATGTTCCCTACTGCTGTTATTAAGGTTCATCCTGACTCTGTAGGTCAGCTCTGAGGACAAGAAGTTTACCCTATACTTGAGTCCCTGATAAACCTTGCAAGGCAATGAGCCCTGAGTAGACTATCAGTAAATGACTGATGACTGTCTGTAAATTCAAGAAAACTTCTTTCTTTTATCACTATCATCAGTTCAGTTCAGTTTAGTCACTCAGTCGTGTCCGACTCTGCAACCCCATGAATCGCAGCACACCAGGCCTCCCTGTCCATCACCAACTCCCGGAGTTCACTCAGACTCACGTCCATCGAGTCAGTGATGCCATCCAGCCATCTCATCCTCTGTCATCCCGTTCTCCTCCTGCCCCCAATCCTTCCCAGCATCAGAGTCTTTTCCAGTGAGTCAACTCTTCGCATGAGGTGGCCAAAGTACTGGAGTTTCAGCTTTAGCATCATTCCTTCCAAAGAAATCCCAGGGCTGATCTCCTTCAGAATGGACTGGTTGGATCTCCTTGCAGTCCAAGGGATTCTCAAGAGTCTTCTCCAACACCACAGTTCAAAAGCATCAATTCTTCGGCACTCAGCTTTCTTCACAGTCCAACTCTCACATCCATACATGACCACTGGAAAAACCATAGCCTTGACTAGACAAACCTTTGTTGGCAAAGTAATGTCTCTGCTTTTGAATATGCTATCTAGGTTGGTCATAACTTTCCTTCCAAGGAGTAAGCATCTTTTAATTTCATGGCTGCAGTCACCATCTGCAGTGATTTTGGAGCCCAGAAAAACAAAGTCTGACACTGTTTCCACTGTTTCCTCATCTATTTCCCATGAAGTGATGGGACCGGATGCCATGATCTTCGTTTTCTGAATGGTGAGTTTTAAGCCAACTTTTTCACTCTCCTCTTTCACCTTCATCAAGAGGCTTTTTAGTTCCTCTTCACTTTCTGTCATAAGGGTGGTGTCATCTGCATATCTGAGGTTATTGATATTTCTCCCGGCAATCTTGATTCCAGCTTCTGCTTCTTTCAGCCCAGCGTTTCTCATGATGTACTCTGCATAGAAGTTAAATAAGCAGGGTGACAATATATAGCCTTGGCATACTCCTTTGGAACCAGTCTGTTGTTCCATGTCCAGTTCTAACTGTTGCTTCCTGACCTGCATACAGATTTCTCAAGAGGCAGGTCAGGTGGTCTGGTATTCCCATCTCTTTCAGAATTTTCCACAGTTGATTGTGATCCACACAGTCAAAGGCTTTGTCAGAGTCAATAAAGCAGAAATAGATGTTTTTCTGGAACTCTCTTGCTTTTTCCATGATCCAGTGGCTGTTGGCAATTTGATCTCTGGTTCCTCTGCCTTTTCTAAAACAAGCTTGAACAACCAGAAGTTCACAGTTCACGTATTGCTGAAGCCTGGCTTGGAGAATTTTGAGCATTACTTTACTAGCGTGTGAGATGAGTGCAATTGTACAGTAGTTTGAGCATTCTTTGGCATTGCCTTTCTTTGGGATTGGAATGAAAATTGACCTTTTCCAGTCCTGTGGTCACTGCTGAGTTTTCCAAATTTGCTGGCAAATTTAGTGCAGCACTTTCACAGCATCATCTTTCAGGATTTGAAATAGCTCAACTGGAATTCCATCACCTCTACTAGCTTTGTTCATAGTGATGTTTTCTAAGGCCCACTTGACTTCACATTCCAGGATGTCTGGCTCTAGGTCAGTAATCACACCATCGTGATTATCTATCATATTATCACTATCATAAGCATCCTCAAAAGCACTTCTGAAGTTTCTCTGGTCACAGGGCTGCATGGAAAGCCAATTTCACCTTTCAATAAGCTTTTATTTTTTGTTGTTTGGAAGTGACTTTTTTAAAAGTCTTTATTAAATTTGTTACAATATTGCTTTTCTTTTATGTTTTGGTTTTTTGGCCAAGAAGCATGTGGGATCTCAGCTCCCAACTAGGGATCGAACCCTCACCTCCTTCACTGGAGGGTGAAATCTTAACCACGGGACACCAGGGAAGTCCCCACACTTAAATGCGTTTTAAATCAGTGATGGACAACACCATCACAAGTTGACATGAAGAAGCCAGAAACCTGAACCAGCCCTAAATGTATATACAAACTACACAAATATACTCAAAAGGTAATCTATTACTGCCAAATTGCCTTCTGAAGGCTCATAAAGAGTATATTCTCCCATCAGTGTATGAGAACACCTACTTCCCCACCCACTTGCCAAGATTAAACATTATCGCTTCTCGGACTCTTTGTCAATTCTAGAAGTGAAAATGGAATCACATGTTGTAATTTATACTTCCAATCAGTAGTGAGAATGAATACTCCGTCACACTGGTCATTTGTCTTTCTCCTTTTGTGACTGATTACCTATTCATAACTTACGCTGTAGACACTCCAGAGCACTCTGCACTGTACTCTGCTGGATGGGGTAGATGTCATCACTCTGCAAGAAATCAGGGACACTTTTGGAAAAAAAAATCTATTGTTAAAAAAAAAAAACAGAAAATACATGTTTCAAGAAAAGTCATGCATAATCCTACTTCTCAGAGAGAATCACTGTTAGTAATTTAGTTCTTTTTTTCCAGACTTTCAACATATATAATGATATGTGGTTTTTACACACATGGGATTTTACTATCTTCAGCTTTTTGTGACCTGTTTTCCTCACAGGAATTTTTGCAACTTCTTCAAAGAATGAAAAATCAATAAAAGAAAGACAGAGTCCATTAATAGAAAAATAAGCAAAGGATATGAATAGGTTAATGATCAGGTTCTTGTGTTCATATTGTTTTTCTCCTATCACTACCAGCCTGGGGAGCTTCCCAGGAGACTCAGTGGTAAAGAATCTGCCTGCCAACACAGGAGATGTGGGTTCCATCTTGGGTGGGATAGATCCCCTGGAGAAGGAAATGGCAACCTGCTTCAGTATTCTTGCCTGGGAAATCCCATGGACAGAGGAGCCTGGTGGGCTACAGTCCACAGGGTCACAGAGTTGGGCACACAGAGCACAGCAGCACACCAGGCTGGTGGGTCAGAAGTTACTGAGGCAGATGGAACTCCTATCATAAGTACCTAAAAAAGTGTTTCAACAGGTTTAACTGGGATCTGCAAAGCATTCTGAGATTCTGAGTCAAAAGATGGACAAATAGATTTTATCAACTAAGAACAAACACCTAGAGACCATTTGCCTTGACCTAGAATTTATGATAAGGTACTGTTATTTTTATTATCTGTGATACGAGAATGTAATTCCTTGGGTTGAGCAATGTGTTTACTCCAAGAAACTCATAAATCAAATTATTTCTGTGATAAATCAGAAAAGGGGAAGCACAAATGACCACTATGAAGAACTATTCATCCTTCACTTCAGTCGTTCAGTCGTGTCCGACTCTTTGCAACCCCATGAATCGCAGCACACCAGGCCTCCCTGTCCGTCACCATCTCCTGGAGTTCACTCAAACTCACGTCCATCGAGTCAGTGATGCCATCCAGCCATCTCATCCTCTGTCGTCCCCTTCTCCTCCTGCCCCCAATCCCTCCCAGCATCAGAGTCTTTTCCAATGAGTCAACTCTTCCCATGAGGTGGCCAAAGTACTGGAGTTTCAGCTTTAGCATCATTCTTTCCAAGGAAATCCCAGGGCTGATTCCTTCAGAATGGACTGGTTGGATCTCCTTGCAGTTCAAGAGACTCTGAAGAGTCTTCTCCAACACCACAGTTCAAAAGCATCAATTCTTCAGTGCTCAGCTTTCTTCACAGTCCAACTCTCACATCCATACATGACCACTGGAAAAACCATAGCCTTGACTAGACGGACCTTAGTTGGCAAAGTAATGTCTCTGCTTTTCAATATGCTATCTAGGTTGGTCATAACTTTTCTTCCAAGGAGTAAGCGTCTTTTAATTTCATGGCTGCAGTCACCATCTGCAGTGATTTTGGAGCCCCCAAAAATAAAGTCTGACACTGTTTCCACTGTTTCCCCATCTATTTCCCATGAAGTGATGGGGCCAGATGCCATGATCTTCGTTTTCTGAATGTTGAGCTTTAAGCCAACTTTTTCACTCTCCTCTTTCACTTTCATCAAGAGGCTTTTTAGTTCCTCTTCACTTTCTGCCATAAGGGTGGTGTCATCTGCATATCTGAGGTTATTGATATTTCTCCCGGCAATCTTGATTCCAGCTTGTGCTTCTTCCAGCCCAGCGTTTCTCATGATGTACTCTGCATATAAGTTAAATAAGCAGAGTGACAATATACATCCTTGAAGAACTCCTTTTCCTATTTGGAACCAGTCTGTTGTTCCATGTCCAGTTCTAACTGTTGCTTCCTGACCTGCATCCTTTCTGTTAATGAAAAATGTAAATTAGAACAAACATATGATTCCATTTTTCACTACCATAGAATTGGAGAGGATTCCAAGGAGTGGTAATGCCCAGGTGAGGGGTGAGTATTCTCATACTCAGACAGAGGTAGCATGCTTTAGGGATGGCCTTGGGGAGGAAATTTGGCAATCATAAGGTTTAGAGAAGGTGTGTGATCTTTGAGGCAGCAATGTCATTCGCAGGCCTTTATCCTAAGGAAAAAAGCAGTATGTATGCAAGAAAGTAGGGGATTGGGCAAGGACACAGTGACCTATTCATACCATAGATCACTGTCATTTAGTCACGAAGTTGCGTCCAACTCTTTTTCCACCCCATGGACTGTAGCCGGCCAGGCTCCTCTGTCCATGAGATTTTCCAGGCAAGAATACTGGAGTGGATTGCCATTTCCTTCTCCAAGGAATCTTCCTAGCCCAGGGATCGAACCCACATCTTCTGCATTGGCACGCAGATTCTTTACCACTGAGCCACCAGGGAAGCCTTACCATAGAATACCACAGGGTAATTAAAATCATGTTTTAAGGGGACTTCCCAGTGGCTAAGACTCCATGCTCCCAATGCAGGGGGCCCAGGTTCAATTCCTGGTCAGGGAACTAGGTTCCACGTGCTTCAACTAAGACCCAGGGCAACCAAAACAATAGAATATTTTAAAAGTAAATAATTAAAATGTTTTAGATGAGTACAGGCTGACACAGGAGAATGTTCGAGATGTATCACTTTGTGTAGGAGGGAGGTTGCTGACAAGGGTACACAGCATGACCTCATTTTTTGTTTGTACATATATGCACACAAATTATTGAAAGGAGATTTACCTAAACATTAATGATGAGTTATCCTGAGTGATGAGATTATGGGCACTTTTTTTGTGTGTGTTTTCTAAGGTTCTTTTTTTTTTTTTGCCCTGAACAAGCATTAATTATGTAAATTAGGCAGATGGTAGCATTAAAAGTCATTCCTAGAAGTACAGGTTGATATGGGGCAACTACAAATAGACTCTGATTCTAAATAGCTCCAGTGTTCTGACACGGGCCAGCTGGGGTGGGACAGGTGTTCCCTGCCAAGGTCCTAGGTGTGGGCGGCCATCTTTGTGCCAGGTTTCAGTGTGACCTGAGCTCTTGGGTCCCAGGGCATTCTCCTACTGCTCTGCTCAGACCTCTGGGTTAGAGACAGGAGAAGTAAAGGAAATGAGATCAAACCATTCTGTACAAAGAGGATGAGGGGGGCCGAGGTACAAAGCAAGTGGTATAGGACATCAAGCCACTTGGCATGGCTCACCCACCTAGACTGCCTCAGGCACTGCCCCACAGACAGAAACTCTAGGCAGAGAACAGCAAACCCGCTGCCAGACACAGACTGCGCTGGAGACATCCCGCAAAAACAAGGGCATAGTTCACCCTGAAACCGCTTGCTTTCGGCAACCTGAAACTTGCTCAGAGGGAGGAGAGCTGAAGGGCAATGGTCCTGGAAGAGGCACATTTATTCTTTTTTCTCGGTAAAAAAATTAGCTAGAGTTCTCTGGTGGCATTAGTGATAAAGAACCCATCTGCCAAGGCAAAAGATAAAAGAGACACAGGTTTGATCTCTGGGTCAGAAAGATTCCCTGGAGGAGGTCATAGCAACCCACTCCAGTATTCTTGCCTGGAGAATCTATGGACAGAGGAGCCTGGCGGGCTACAGTCCATGGGGTTGCAAAGAGTCGGACCCGACTGAGCAACTTAGCACGCACACCCAGGTGGCCTAGTGATTAGGATTCTGGGCCCAGGTTCAATCCCTGGTCAGGGAACTGAGATCCTGTAAGCCTTGCAGTGCAGCCAAAAAAAAAAAAAAAATTAGCTAGAGACCAGAATGCCATATGCCAAGTTCTAAGTAGGGTGATTTGTATCTATGATGGAACTGAAGCTCAAAACAGAGGTAAGGATGGAAATGCTGACATGGTTGGCCAGGCTGAATCCTAGAAGAGGGTGACAGTTTAAATGTTACGGAAGCCTGCAGGGGTCAGCCTGAGAATAAAGATTGGATAGAAAACATTTTGCAGCCCTTGGAAAAGGTTAAGAAATAACATGATCTTTCCTACATGAAGAAGTCTTCACTACTTCCCTAACCAAGCCCACAGCCCAGCTTAACTGCACAAGGCCCCATTGCCACCTGGTTTTTGGGTCTGAACCCTGTTAGAATCCCAGGAAATATCCCCTGATACTCCCACCCCATCTTTGCCTATCCAGACCCCTCACATCTTCCAGGGGTCTTGGAAGATGTGCTCCAAGACCAATGCTCTATGCTCATCTCCCAGTCTCCTAACCTGAAAGGCTCTCTCCTTTAATACCTATTGCATTGTGTTTCTTGATTTCTGACTTCTAGACTCCATTCTGTACATGTGCTTATCTTATCCTTCCACTTTTGTCCAGAAAGCAACCTGAATAAAGACCATATGTGGTCCAGCTCTATGCCCACATGTCAGGTTTGACATAAGTATCTGCTGAACGTTTTTTAAAAAGTTTTTAAATTTTAGAAGTTTTAAAGAAAAGTAGCAAAGATATATAGATAATTCCTGTATCCCTACATCCAGTTTCTGATTACTAACATCTTATATTAGTATGGTACATTTGTTATTACTGTTGCTTGGTCGCTAAGTTGTGTCCAACTATTTTGCAACCCCATGGACTGTAGAGCACCAGACTCCTCTGTCCATGGGATTTCCCAGGCAAGAATACTGGGTTGGATTGCCATTTCCTTCTCCAGGCGATCTTCCTGACCCAGGGATGGAACCCATGTCTCGTGCATTGGCACTAAGCCACCAGAAAAGTCCATGGTACATTAAGGAACCAATACTGCTACATTATCATAAACTATAATCCATATTTCATTAGGATTTCCTTAGGTTCTGCATAATATTCTTTTTTGATGTTTGTTTCAGGATCATATCCAGGGAACTAGATTAGATTTAGTCATCACATAACAATTTCTCAGACTTTCCTTGTTTTGTTTTTAATTAGGATATAATTCACATACCACAAAATTCGCTCTTTTATCAGGGATGGTCTATTGACAAAGTTGTGTAAAATCAGTATTATCTAATTCCAGAAATGGTATGGACCTAACAGAAGCAGAAGATATTAAGAAGAGGTGGCAAGAATACACAGAAAAACTGTACAAAAAAGATCTTCACGACCCAGATAATCATGATGGTGTGATCACTCATCTAGAGCCAGACATCCTGGAATGTGAAGTCAAGTGGGCCTTAGAAAGCATCACTATGAACAAAGCTAGTGGAGGTGATGGAATTCCAATTGAGCTGTTTCAAATCCTGAAAGATGATGCTGTGAAAGTGCTGCACTCAATATGTCAGCAAATTTGGAAAACTCAGCAGTGGCCACAGGACTGGAAAAGGTCAGTTTTCATTCCAATCCCAAAGAAAAGCAATGCCAAAAAATGCTCAAACTACCACACAATTGCACTCATCTCACATGCTAGTAAAGTAATGCTCAAAATTCTCCAAGCCAGGCTTCAGCAATACGTGAACCGTGAACATCCAGATGTTCAAGCTGGTTTTAGAAAAGGCAGAGGAACCAGAGATCAAATTGCCAACATCCGCTGGATCATGGAAAAAGCAAGAGAGTTCCAGAAAAACATCTATTTCTGCTTTATTGACTATGCCAAAGCCTTTGACTGTGTGGATCACAATCAACTGTGGAAAATTCTGAAAGAGATGGGAATACCAGACCACCTGACCTGCCTCTTGAGAAATCTGTATGCAGGTCAGGAAGCAACAGTTAGAACTGGCCATGGAACAACAGACTGGTTCCAAATAGGAAAAAGAGTTCTTCAAGGCTGTATATTGTCACTCTGCTTATTTAACTTCTATGCAGAGTACATCATGAGAAACGCTGGGCTGGAAGAAGCACAAGCTGGAATCAAGATTGCCGGGAGAAATATCAATAACCTCAGATATGCAGATGACACCACCCTTTGATGGAGAGACATCAAAGCCTCTTGATGAAAGTGAAAAAGTTGGCTTAAAGCTCAACATTCAGAAAACGAAGATCATGGCATCCGGTCCCATCACTTCATGGGAAATAGATGGGGAAACAGTGGAAACAGTGTCAGACTTTATTTTTTGGGGCTCCAAAATCACTGCAGATGGTGACTGCAGCCATGAAATTAAAAGACGCTTACTCCTTGGAAGAAAAGTTATGACCAACCTAGACAGCGTATTGAAAAGCAGAGACATTACTTTGCCAACTAAGGTCCGTCTAGTCAAGGCTATGGTTTTTCCAGTGGTCATGGTATGGATGTGAGAGTTGGACTGTGAAGAAGGCTGAGCTCTGAAGAATTGATGCTTTTGAACTGTGGTGTTGGAGAAGACTCTTGAGAGTCCCTTGAACTGCAAGGAGATCCAACCAGTCCATTCTGAAGGAATCAGCCCTGGGATTTCCTTGGAAGGAATGATGCTAAAGCTGAAACTCCAGTACTTTGGCCACCTCATGGGAAGAGTTGACTCATTGGAAAAGACTCTGATGCTGGGAGGGATTGGGGGCAGGAGGAGAAGGGGACAAGAGAGGATGAGATGGCTGGATGGCATCACTGACTCAATGGACGTGAGTCTGAGTGAACTCCAGGAGTTGGTGATGGACAGGGAGGCCTGGTGTGCTGCGATTCATGGGGTCACAAAGAGTCAGACACAACTGAGCGACTGAACTGAACTGAACTGAACTGAACTGAATTCCAAGACATTTACAATCACCCAAAAAGAAACCCTGCTAGCAGTCACTCCCCATTCCCTCCTCTCTAACCTACCTTGTCTTTATGGATTTCCCTATTCTGGACATTTCATACCTTTATAATCACAGAATATGTTGCCTTTTCTGTCTGGCTTCTTTCGCTTGGTGTGACGTTTTCAAGCTTCATTCACCTTGTAGCATTCCTTTTTATGACTATATAATATTTCATTGCATGGATATACATATTTTGTTTATTCATTCATTAGTTGTTGATCACTTGGTTTGTTCCACTTCTTTGTCCATTGTGGATGATGCTTCTTTGAATATCTGTGGGCCAGTTTTGATGTAAACATGTTTTCAATTCTCTTGGGTATATACCTAAGAGTGAAATGCTAGGTCATGCTTAACTTTTTGAGGAACTGACAGTTTTCTTAAGTGGTTGCAACACTTTACATTCCCATCAGGAATGTTGTGAAGGTTCTGATTTCTCCACATCCTCATCAACACTTGTTCTTCTCTAGCTTTTTGCTCATAGCCATCCTAGTGGGTGTCAAGTAAGATTTCACTGTTGGTTTAACAACTAAAAATGTTGAGTGCTTTCTCATGTGCTCAGTAGCCACTTGTACATCTTCTCTGGAGTAATCTTTATTCAAACTTTGCCAATTTTTAAATTGAACTACTTTTTATTGTCAAATTATAAGAGTTTATTATGTATTCTTAATACTAGACCCTTATCATATATAGGAGTTGCAAATATCTCCTCCCATTCTGTGGATTGTGTTTTCACATTTTTCTCTATAACAGCTTTATTGATAAAACAAACAACGTATATATTGAATTATATATCCATTGCTAACAGCTTTTTAAAAATATAATTCACATGCCATGAATTCATCATTAAAATGTACAATTCCATTTTCTTAGTATATTCAGAAATTGTGGTACAATCATTACCCTAATTTTCTATTTTATTATTTTTATTTGGCTTCACTGGGTCTTAGTCGGAGTGTGTGGGATCTAGTTTCCCAACCAGGGATTGAACCCAGGTCCTTTGCACTGAGAGTACCGAATCTTAGCCACTAGACCAACAGAGAAATCCCCCTAATTTTTTTAATGTTCTTTGAAGTACAAAAGTTATTAATTTTGATGAAGTCCAATTGATCAATTTTCCTCTGGCTGCTTAAGCTTTTGATATTATTCATATTTAAGAAGCCATTACCTAGCCCAAGATCAGGAAAATTACTCTTACCTGTTAAGAGTTCTCTAATTTTAGCCCTTATATTTAGGCTTACAGTTTACTTGAGTTAAATTTTACATACAGTGTAAAGTAGGGACCCAACTTCACTCTTTTGCTTGCACATACTCTCTCACTTGTTCACGATGATAAAATCAGCTGGCATGTTGTAAGCTTCTTTTGGAGGGACTTTCGTGGAAAAGGACCAAGGAAGGCCTTGGGCCAACAGCATGCCAGGAACTCAGTCCTGCCAACAACCACTTGAGTCATGCTGGAACCAGATGACCTCTCTTGCAGCATTCCCCACCGCTACAATCAGTTATCCGAATATTCGATCCCTGTCTTTCTTCCCCAAGACTGTCAATTCCAAGTCAGAACTGGCTATATCATTTCTATACTGAATTCTCAGCGCCAAACATGGTACCTAGCACAGAGTGAATGAAAAAAATGAATAAACAATGGAAGGAATTAATAAATGAAGGACAATAAAGCCTTACAGGTCAGAAAGAAGGCAGGAGTAAAAAAAAAAAAGCCCAGTGCCTTAGTAACACAGTTATAAAAGTCTCAAAATTCCCAGGACTTACTTAAAAAAAAAAAAAAACAAACAACCAAAAAAAACCCATAAAAATAAAATCATGTCAACATGTTCCAGATAAAAATTTGTTATGACAGAGTGCATTATAACCAAATTCTCTGTGTAAATAAAAAGTTCAACAGGGGTTAGTTCAGGATTTTTTTTCTTTTCTCCCTGCCTTTCCCCCCTGCAGGATCTTTATTTGAGAAAAACGTTGCAGTTTTAACAGGAGTAATTGGAGCTGACCTGGAACATAAGGGATGACAGTGAAGCCAGGCTGTATGTTGCACAGAAGATGCCCCACATGATCAACAGGCTGGAGCTGCTGTTCCTCTGCTCTTGATATTAAATCTGGGGAACCTTTAGCTAAATGCAAAAAGGAGGATTTTTGAAATTTGAGGATAAACCCGTGGCCACAGGAAGGTAAATTCACCAGTTGTTTTAGTCGGTGAAACTCCTACAGGACTTTTTAAAGGATAATACTGTATACAATCAGCGGTCAAAAAACAGCTTCCTCCAACTGGCTCCCTGCAAGGGCATGCAGGGCTCGGCTCACCTTTGCAGTCTGCTCTTCTTCCTCTCTGCCTCGCACACCCTCCCCGCTATACACCCATGACTCTTTCCATCCTCGGTCATAGGACATACCTTTTCATCTCTATGCCTTTGCACACTGTCTTTCTCTGACTGGAGGCTCCTGTTTAGTGCCACCCAGTCCCCACAACACCAATTTCAAAATCTGAACGCTCCTGATTCCTCTGGAAAAGTGAAAACTGAGAGTGAAAATCACTCAGTTGTGTCCCACTCTTTGCCACCCCATGGACTATACAATCCATGGAATTCTCCAGGCCAGAATACCAGAGTGGGTAGCCTTTCCCTTCTCCAGGGGATCTTCCCAACCCAGGGATCAAACCTAGGTCTCCTGCATTGCAGGCAGATTCTCTACCAGCTGAGCTATGAGGGAAGCCTGATTCCCCTGGAAGTCAGGGCTCTACTGATCTGTCCTCAAAGGGTACTTGGATTTATCTCTTTAAAGGTCTCTAACTCATTCAATGTTGTTATCACTAGCAGGTATGTGTTTTACTGAACTTCTCTCTACTACCCAGACCAGAGGATATGGTCTCTGTCTTGATGATCTTTTTTCCTTACATAACCCAGCACAACGCTGTGGATGGAGCAGGGGCTTAAAACCTAAGTTTTGTTAAATAAACAAATGAAAAAAATCAATGAAATGTACATGCTAAAAGGCCTTTAAATGAGTCAGATGTACTTTATATCCCAATGCCAATAATAATATAGCCATAGAAAGAGATTTAATGTTAAAAATATTTTATTTTGCCTTTTTATGATATATTGTTTCAGATGTACCAATTACTCTCTCTCATAAAACAAAAAGGAACTCAAAAATGAAGAAACAGAATGTTTCTTCACTAGTCCACTAACACACTGGCTAAACGTCCTAATTGTTGTTCATTCCCTAAATTGTGTGTTACTCTTTGTGACTGCAGCACACCAGGCCTCCCTGTCCCTCACCATCTCCCAGAGTTCACTCAAGTTCATGTCCATTGCATCAGTGACGCTATCCAAGCATCTCATCCTCTGCCTCCCTCTTCTACTTTTAGCTTCAATCTTTCCCAGAATCAGGGACTTTTCCAGTGAATCGGCTCTTGGCGTCAGGTGGCCAAAGTACTGGAGCTTCTGCATCGGTCCTTCCAACGACTATTCAGGGTTGATTTTCTTTAGGATTCACTGGTTTGATCTCCTTTCTGTCCAAAGGACTCTCAAGAGCCTTCTCCAGCATCACAGTTCAACAGCATCAATTCTTTTAAGGTGCTCAGCCTTCTTTACGATCCAACTCTTACATCCTTACATAACTACTAAAAAGACCATAGCTTTGACTATACGGACCTTTGTTGACAAAGTGATGTCTTTGCTCTTTTTTTTTTCCCTTTGCTTTTTAATACACTATCTACGTTTGTCATAGCCTTCTTTCCAAGAAGCAAGGGTCTTCTAATTTCTTGGCTGCAGTCACCAGCCTGTGATTTTGGAGCCCAAGAAGAAAAAAATCTGTCACTATTTCCACTCTTTAACCTCTACTTGCCATGAAGTGATGGGACCAGATGCCATGATTTTCGTTTTTTTAATGTTGAGTTTTAAGCCAGCTTTTCCACTCTCCTCTTTTACCCTCATCAAAAGGCTCTTCAGTTCCCCTCACTTTCTGCCATTACAGTGGTATCATCTGCATATCTGAGGTTGTTGATATTTCTCCCAGCAATCTTGATTCCAGCTTGTAGCTCATCCAGCCCAGCATTTTTCATGATGTACTCGGCATATAAGTTAAATAAACAGAGTGACAATATACAGCCTTGTCATACTCCTTTCCTAATTTTGAACCAGTCAGTTGTTCCATTTAAGGTTCTAACTGTTGCTTCTTGACCCGTATACAGGTTTCTCAGGAGCCAGGTAAGAATGATCTGGTATTCCTACTCTTTAAGAACCTTCCACACTCTGTTGTGATACATATAGTCAAAGGCTTTCATGTAGTCAAGGGAGCAGAAGTAAATGTTTTTGGGGAATTCCCTTGCTTTCTCTATGATCCAACGAATGTTAGCAATTTGATCTCTGGTTCCTTTGCCTTTTCTAAACCCAGCTTGTACATTTGGAAGTTCTCCATTCAAGTACTACTGAAGTCTAGCTTGAAGGATGTTGAATATAACCTTACCAGCATGGGGCTTCCCTGGTAGCTCAGTCGGTAAAGAACCCACCAGCAATGTAGGAGACCCCAGTTCAATTCCTGGATTGGGAAGATCCCCTGGAGAAGCGATAGGCTACCCACTCCAGTATTCTTGGACTTCCCTTGTTGGCTCAGCTGGTAAAGAATCCACCTGCAATGCAGGAGACCTGGGTTCAATCCCTGGGTTGGGAAGATTCCTTGGAGAAGGGAAAGGCTACCCATTCCAGTATTCTGGCCTGGAGAATTCCATATACTGTACAGTTCATGGGGTGGCAAAGAGTTGGACACGACTGAGCGACTTTCACTTTCTTTCACTTTACTAGCATAGGAAGTGAACCCAGTTGTCTGGTGGTTTGGTGGTTCAGATGGTAAAGAATCTACCTCCAATGTAGGAGACCCAGGTTCGATTCCCAGGTTGGGAAGATCCCCTGAAGAAGGGAATGGCAAGTCACTCCAGCATTCTTGCCTGGAGAACTCCCTGGACAGGGAGCCTGGCAGGCTACAGTCCATGGGGTCACAAAGAGTCGGACATGACTAAGTGACTTTCATTTCTGAACATTTTTTAACACTGCCCTTCTTTAGAATTTGGAAGAAAACCGACATTTTCCAGTCCTGCGGCCACTGCTGAGTTTTCTAAATTTGCTGACATATTGAGTGCAGCACTTTAACAGCATCATCTTTTAGTATTTTAAATAGCTCAGCTGGAATTCCATCACTTCCACTAGCTTTATTAGTAGTAATGCTTCCTAAGGCCCACTTGACTTCATACACCAGGATGTCTGGCTCTAGGTAAGTGACCACACCATCATGGTTATCTGGGTCATCAATACCTTTTTTGTACAGTTCTTCTGTGTATTCTTGCCATCTCTTCTTAACCTCTTCTACCTCTGTTAAGTCTTTACCATTTTTGTCCTTTATCATGCCCATCCTTGCATGAAATGTTCCTTTGATATCCAATTTTCTTAAAGAGATCTGTAGTCTTTCCCATTTTATTGTTTTCTTCTACTTCTCTGCATTGTTCATTGAGCGGTATAAAAAGGCAAATGTCCTAATACATTACTCTACACAGTCATGTAAAGCCAAGGAAGTAATAATTAACAAAGCAAACTATTAAATATAGGAAAATGAGTTTTTCAAAAGCTTCCTAGAATTCTTTAGTCTACTGTTGAACTTTTAGCAAAATAATTTGGATAAGTTTTAAAGTTTAATAATAAACACTAGTCATATAAAGTGATTAAGTCAAAGTAGTTTACTTCAAATATAAGAATTAACTACAGAAGTGGAATGTATAGATTATTTAGGGAATGTTGTTTGAGAGGACAGTGTTCTCATGACTAAGTCCAGTGTATCCTGAATCCTCATGTTATTTCTTTCTATCAGGGAAGACGGTTTCCCAGACTTCATGCTTTCTTCTGGATCAAGAGGGATAAGGGTATGCGGGTTGAACTGACATCGAGGCTCCCCCAAGATGCCAACTCTGTGGAAAGAATTATTGGTATAGATGAATCTTTGCTGAGGTCAAAGACTAAGGCATATGGTTGTGCTTTGTATGTGTATAAAGCTAAGACTGATAAACACACACACACACAGATTTATGCACCTATTTTTTTTAAGCTTTCCCTATTTCTATGAACCACCAATGTAGTCTTAAATATGGGTCCAAAAACTTGACACCTAGCAAGATTTCGTACATTTCCCCAAGATTATTCTTCTAATGGGAAAACCTCAGTCTTACAAAGTCTGCTATTTACTTCACCAAATTAAAACTGTTTGAAGTCTAGTATAACTTTCTAGTTTTTTCGAGCCTAGATGTGTATACCAAGAGCTGATCTGGAAAGAAAACAGGTGGACAGGAGCCAGGGATGGTAGGAAGACTGTGTTTCCACCTTTGTTCAACTTTCTGGCAGAAGTGCTGTTTCTGAGACCCTGGCCCTCCTGGGTCCCAGCTACGAAGTGACACACAACACTCCGTCTCTCATTCCTCTCCCCCGGGGCCACTTACATTGGCATGTGCAAAGAGTCCAGAGTTTCCCTGGGCTCTTGCATCTGGGCTGGGAGTTTCGTGCCTATTTGACGGTACTTTTTCTCAGAGACATTCTGAGCTTTTTCTCTGAGAGAGGGCAGCAGAGTGGACATGACTGGAGAGCGCATGTTAATGGCTTTTTTAATCGCTGGGCGTTTTGCCATCATTCTCCTGGCAGGGAGAAGCAGGGATGACATTTAGGTCACATGATCCTGTTTTCTAGCAATGTCCTTGAACTTAGGAGAGTCAAAAGGTCATACCTGAATTGTACAAAAGTCATGCGCTTCTTCTCCCCTCCTGACTCTTCATCCTCACGCTTCCTTCGAGGAATGTTGAACATGTTGGAACGAAAGAGCCTTCCTATTTCTTCCTCAATCTCTGTGAAGTGTTGACGTCGGAAGACAATCCAGGCTACGTATGTACAGAATGTATAAAAGGACTACGACAGAAGACAGACAAGAATCACAGTCCACAGCTATGCCATGACAAATGACATGGGAAACTCCCGTCTATGGAACACCGCTAAGGAGATGTAAACCAAGATGACCCACTCTCTCCACATGCCTGAAGAGCTGTGGGAACTTTAACACGTACTCACTTTGGCAGGAGGAAAATCAGACCAAAGATTTAAGGAATGGCACACAGCTTATTAGTATCCTTTTTAGAAGATATTTACTAAAAATATGTGCCTGAAAAATAACTATTGGTTATTGCTATACTTCATATTTCATGTCAAAGAGCAGAGTCCCCAAAGGTAAGTGACTCACCTCAAAGAATTTCCAGTCTTTTTGTGTATCTGATATTTTTCCCCTGAAATAAAACAAATTACAACTATAGGTTGAAAGAAGTCCAATATTTCAGTGATCCAGGCAATCCTTTATCTTCAAAAGGCCTCTTTGCAGATTATTACCAATGGTCTCATAACTATTTACTCACATAAATGCTATCAAAAAGGCACTGTGAACGAGTGCCAATGTCTTTTTCTTCAACTTCCTAGGTTACCTAGATCAAAACCCCTAGTGTTTGCTTAATCAATATATCCTGTGAGAAACCATAATGGGAAAGAACATGAAAAATGATGTTTATGTGACTGAATCACTTTGTACAGCAGAAATTAACGCAACATTGTAAATTAACTACACTTTATTAAAAAAAATAAAGTGGGACTCATAAAAAAAGCTAAAATAAATTAATAGAAATTCAAGATATACATAATCAGTATAAATTCAGGATAAACAAGCCAGCGAGAAAATGTACTGTTCCAAATATATCTGGTAAAGTGTATGTTAAGGAGGTGAGGAGAGGTGAACAGTGGTGAAGAGGCAACACAAGGTGTTGGTAGGAATGGAAATAAAGAACTAGAGACTGAGTTTAAAATAAAGAAAAAAACATCTCAAACAGTGGTTATGGCTATTGGATGCAAAAAGAATCAGAAAGAAAACAGACACAGGTTGATAAGAGCGTAATCCAGTAGAAATATAATACAACCCACGAATGTGACTTAAAACCTTCTAGGAGTCACAGTAAAAAGAAACAGGTGATATTAATTTTAATAATATACTTATTTTACCCCCAAATATTATCATTTCAATATGTAATCAATATTTTAAATTATCAGTGAGTTATTTTATTCACTTTTAAACTTTTTGTACAGTGCATATTTTACACTTACAGCACATATTCATGTGGATCAGCCACATTCCAAGCACTCAATAGCCACAGGTGGTAAGTGGCTGCCATGCTGGTCAACAAAGAGGCCTTACATTCACCTGTGAGGGTGGAATCCAAAGGAAAGAGGGGGAAGCCAGGCTGTTGGTAAACTCAGAGACTGTCATGGTCTGTTATATGGTTTCTTTTTCCTTCCTGCTAAATGCGACTCTTAGCTCTAAACCAAATCATATTTTCAGTCATTCCTGAAGGGGTGTAAAGCCTAGAGCCAGACATATGGGGTTCTGTGCTGGGGAGAGAAAAAAAAAAACTGTGTTCCCACTAGGCCCCCTGCTGCCTTTAGGTTTAAAAGATGGTCAAGGCCTGCTCTGTACAAGGGAAGAAAAATTTCAAAGGTATGTGCTTGGGGGAGGGAAAAGAGGCCTTGGTGCAAGTGACTGAAGATAAGGGTTGGGGAGAAGGACTTAAAGATGACTTAAGCACCTGACCTTCAAAGAAACCCCTTTGTCCCCATTCCCATCCCCACCGCCAGTCTCTTTGGTCACGGGTCAGGTGACAGCTGCACTGAGAGCAGAGGACGAGGGTATACCTTCCAGGGTAGAAGTGGGGTTGGAGCCAGAATTGGCCACAACCAAAGATCAGATCCAGTTCTATGGGCTTGTGCCATTTGGAGATTTTCTTATCTATCCCAGAAAACACAGAGCGCTTTTACTCAACAAGTTCATCAAAATTTTGCTGAAGATTTTGTAGTATCAGGATTTCACAGACGTATTTAGAACAGAAAGACATGTCCTCCTACTTCTCAAGAATCATGAAAGCACCAAATTAACAGCCACTAAATTACTGGTTCTACTGAAATCTTTATCTCCAGAGATAAACAGTAGAAGGTGTTCTAGTCCAACATTAAGAATGCATACCTTAGAAAGAAAAGTCAGAAAATACACAGGAGAATAGAAGCTTGTTCACAACAGGAAGAAGTTAAAGAATGATATGTTAAAATCAATTCATAACTCATAACTGGCAAAAATGTTGTCCTTGTCTTCTTGAAATAAAAACAACCAAAAAGAGCAATATAAACTTCATGCAAGGATACAATCAACACTCATGGCCAATTAACAACTTTTTCTGGTAAAGTCATGTTATAATCTGTTTTACTCAATATCCATTGTTCAGCAATTTGGCCTATATAAAATTTATTATGTGAATGGGGGTGGTGAGCTAAAAAACTGATTATTCTCCAAAGCAGGTGACATTGCCCACGATGGCAAAAAGACCAAAATCTCCAGGAAATGTAATGAGGCAATCACTTGTAAACATGGGTTCTTTTAAAAGTTTGTATAAAAAAATACAATGTAATAAAAATGTACTTAAAAATGTTTTTTAGAGTATGTGTTTTTTTAACCTTGTTATAGACAGAGTGTGTCTTTCCCCTATCCTAATTCATATGTTGATGCCCTTAAAACCCCTCCAAAGTGATGATAATTGGAGATGGGGCCTTTGGGAGATAATTGAGTTTAGATGAGGTCAAGAGGATGTGGCCCCATAATGGGATTAGTGTCCTTTTAAGAAGAGGAAAAGACAGTAGGGAGCTGTCTAGATTTGTTACATTTTCCCTTTCAACTCCAATTCCAGTTCCTACGGAATATTGTTCTTTACAGTATTGGACTTTACTTTTACCACCCGACACAGCCACAACTGAGTTTCTGCTTTGGCCTAGCTACTTTATTCTTGATAAATCTAGACAGTATATTAAAAAGCAGAGAAATCACTTTGCTGACAAAGGTCCACGTAGTCAAAGCTAGTTTTTCCAGTAGTCATGTACTGATATGAGAGTTGGACCATAAAAAAAGCTGAGCGCTGAAGAACTGATGTTTTTAAACTGCAGTGCTGGAGAACACTTTGGAGGGTTCCTTGGACAGCAAGGAGATCAAACTAGTCAATCCTAAAGAAAATCAACCCTGAATATTCCTTGGAAGGATTGTTGCTGAAGCTGAAGCTACAATACTTTGACCATCTGATGTGAAAAGCTGACTCATTGGAAAAGATCCTGATGCTGGGAAAGATTGAAGGCAAAAGGAGAAGAGGGCAGCAGAGAATGAGATGGTGAGATGGCATCATTGACTCAACGGACATGAATTTGAGCAAACTGGGAGATAGTGGAGGACAGAGAAACCTGGCGTGGTACAATCCATGAGGTAGCAAAGAGTCAGACATCACTCAGTGACTGAACAACAACAACAAACCAGCGCAAATGAATAAATTTACTTATATAAAGATATTCAATGTAAAAACAGTAAGCAGAAAACTGAAACTACACAAGTGCACACAAGAGGAAAGGTGAAGCACACTGGTACATTATATAACAGAATAACCACAGTTGCTATTCAAAGTAGTAGGTGAGGTTATATAAGCAGAATACTAGAATAAGGTTCACAGAAAAAAAATGTGGAACACAAAAAAGTATATACAATACAAATATTGGTATTTTGAAAAATGTGGGGGAATGTGGGGAGAGAGAAATTATGTATTGGGTTCTTTGCCAATAAAGTTTAAAAAATTTTTTAAAGTCTGGCCATGACCAGAGACAGGTCTTGAGCCTGTTGTGAAATTAGTACTGTTGTGATGTTGTGAATGTTGGTAATGTTGTGAAATCAGAGAGGGAGATTTTAGGTTAAGAATTGCAATTTTCTCTCCTGTGATCCCAAACTTTCCTGTGATATGACAGTTTAAATTTTAAATTATATTAGTTATTATAAACTGTCGTCCTAAGGTAAAAAATTATATCCTTCCACAAACGGGGTCATTTTACTACTCCTACCTTACTCATACCCACAACTGTTTCTGAAAAGCAAGCAGCACAAGGGCAGAGGACACACCCAATACCCCTTCAACACTGGCCCATCACTCGGCTTCTCACCCAACGCAGCCAAGCAGCCCTTGTCTGGCAACAGGAAAGCAATATTTCATCAAGCTGATATCATTTGAGATTTTTTTTTTTTTTTACTGTTCTTACTTTAATTTTTATTTGGAAGATAATTGCTTGATAATATTGTGTTGGTTTCTGCCATACAACATCGTGAATCAGCAGTAAGTATACATATGTCCCCTCTCTCTTGAACATCCCTCCTCATCCCTCCCCTCTAGGTCATCAGAGCACCAGGTTGAGCTCCCTGTGTATACTGCAACTTCCTACTAGCTCTCTACTTTACGTATGGTAATGTGTATGTTTAATCCTATTCAATCTGAGAGAAATTTAAACCCAAGTGGTAGCAGGCTGTTAAAACATCTGTCACACCTGAAACTAACACAGCATTGTAAATCAACTTTAATTGAAAGAAAGAAAAAAAAAAATCAGCTGAGATTCTGGGGTTCTTCCTAGACTCACTTGGCTCTCTCCAACACTACATCACATGAGTTTGGGACAGTCTCAGTTGAGCCCACTTATTCTGTACAACAAAGAATAAGCCTTTCTCAAGGATACCGAAAGTCAAAATTAAGGGTCATAAGGATGTGGATATACACACAAGTGAAGATCTAAATGGGTGCTTACTTTCCGCAGCTCATGTGATGCTTATCGGGCATTCCCAAGCCCAGGACGAGGACACAGTACTTCTGTGCCAAGTATTTCTGTGCTGCTTCTAACTTACTGATAATCATTTCCATTTCTTTCTTCTCTACAAGGCCTCTGAAAAGAAAAACAATAATCTGGATTAATTTCTTTTTTCTCTTCAAGGCCCCTGAAAAGAAAAACAATAATCTGGATTAATTTGGTAAATGTCTTTATCAACTAGTGAAAAGTCAGAAGTATAAACTATTTTGAAACAGAAGTGAGTCAACACATCTCACTTATCGTTTCTTTTTTTTTTAATTTGAGCTGGGGCAGAGGAAGGTCCTCCAAGTCCTTTGACATTTATAATTGTAATCAGCAACTCAAGTTTATGCCAAATATTATTAATTTATTTATTTTTGGTTGCGCTGAGTTTTCGGTGCTGAACACGGGCTTTCCCTAGTTGCAGAGGGTTATTCTTCCGTTCCAGTGTGAGGGCTTCTCATTGCAGTGGCTTACAGGCTCTATAGCCTGGGCTCAGTAGTGTGGCTCATGGGCTTAGTTGCTCTGCAGCCTGAGCGATCTTCCCAGATGAGGGATCAAACCTGTGTCCTCTGCATTGACAGGCGGATTCCTATCCAGTGTACCATCAGGGAAGTCCTGAGTATTCATTTTTTAAAGATTCTTTATATATTGTGCTATGTACTCTTGAGAGTCTTGAGTGTTCATTGGAAGAACTGAACTCTAATACTTTGGCCACCTGATGCGAAGAGCAGACTCATTTGAAAAGATCCTGATGCTGGGAAAGATTGAGGGCGGGAGGAGAAGGGGTCGACAGAGGATGAGATGGTTGGGTGGCATCACGGACTCAATGGATATGAGTTTGAGTAAACTCCGGAAGTTGGTGATGGATAGGGAGGCCTGGCTTGCTGCAGTCCATGGGGTCGCAAAGGGTCGGACACGACTGAGTGACTGAACTGAACTGATGTACCCTT
Organism: Bos javanicus; assembly: GCF_032452875.1. NCBI lineage: Eukaryota > Metazoa > Chordata > Mammalia > Artiodactyla > Bovidae > Bos > Bos javanicus. Next base: position 76,242,050 of record NC_083877.1, on the reverse strand, counting down.
AATTTTATACACAGACAGTCCTGAGAACAGCTCAACTAACAAATTCCCTATCCTAGTTTCTGAGGCAGTGAGCAGTCCACTTTCCTGCTGTTTTGCTATAACAGCCATGGATACTTTTTCCCACCTTAGCTTCCTGAGGGTTTTCCGACGTTACTACTACGTTTGGGGGCTCAATGTTTGAACTACTCAACGTTTGCCCAACCTCAGTTCTTTGTTTGCTAAAAAGGCACTAGTGAGGAACTACTCTGGGAACTTTGGCATCAATTACAATCACCTCCCTGCTTGCCTGTAAAACACAGCCCCATCCAATTGAATTGCAAATGTACTTTCTAAAAGACAATCTGTTTTTAGGTTACAGCATGTCTGAAGCCTAATTTTAGAAGCTTCGCAGTACAATATAGTAGGAAACAACATTGCCAACGATATATTCCAATGATTGCTACTGAAAAGCGAAGTGGCACTGTCTTGTTTCCTGCCCTTTTGTTTTCAGAAAGATTTAAACCAGATGAAACGCACTTCAAACAACAGGAACAGCATACCGCCCCTTCTGTTGTTAACCACTAGACTAACCACAGGAGGATAAGCTGTGGGGAAAGGGAGTGGGTTTAAGGATAATATAGATGTCTCCAAGCACAAAACTTTATCACACGTGGTGAGAAGGCCTGTGAATTATCAGAATAACATGAGCTTCTGCAATAGATAAAAGGTTCCAACTTTAAATGCCCAAATATCATATAACCCAACACACACTCTCCCACGAGCACCCCAATGACCATCACTGTTTCCGGCCTCCCTGTTTCCTTCAGAAGCACCACCTTCAGCCTTCACCTCTATTTTGCCAGATCTGCCAATAGTTAATCTCTCCTTTTGCTGCTGAAAACAAAGCAAACCAAACAACAAAGAAGAAATGGTTTGAAATGTTTAGGCAAATGGTTCTCAAGTCTTAATAAGTGTAAAAAATGTCACCTGGGGTAATTGCTACCCGTCCAAATTCCCAAGGCCAACTCCTCTTTTAGATTTTGGTTTCATTAAGTCTGGGTAGAGCCTGGCATTTAAAACAAACCCAGGTATAATCCTCTGGAAAAAATTTTGGTAATAATTTCAAGTGCCACACAATTGGTCATAAGTTTTGATTCAACAATCTCTCCTGGAAATTTCTTTTTAAAAAAATCATCCAAAGTTAGGGGAGAAATGTAATACATGAAGATATCAATGCAATTATTTATGTCTATCAGAAAACCTGGAGACTCCAAAAATATATAAAATAGAGGGATAATAGGAATAGTAATACAGGCTATAGTAACACAGGCAGTTACTGTTTAAGGACTTGACAAGGATCTAACATATGAGTCCCTGTGGGATTTAAGCCAGGCACCAAAGTCTGTCCTGTTATCACTATACTACATTGCTTCTTAACAGGCAGATCTATAAGTCACTAACATACAGTGGCTTGATGGAACGTTATGCCACCATTAAAAATTATAATTATGAAGCTTGTAACAACTTGAAAATACTCATGATGTTTAAAACTGCATACATAATTGAACCTTTGTTTGGAAGCTATGGAAAATCCATGGACAGAGGAGCCTGGTAGGCTGCAGTCCATGGGGTCGCTAAGAGTCGGACACGACTGAGCAACTTCACTTTCACTTTTCTCTTTCATGCATTGAAGGAAATGGCAACCCACTTCAGTGTTCTTGCCTGGAGAATCCCAGGGACGGCAGAGCCTGGCGGGCTGCCGTCTATGGGGCACGACTGAAGCGACTTAGCAGCATTAGCATTGGAAGCTATAAGTCCTAATTACAAATGGATAACCATCTGACTAGTAAGGGATGAGAGCATACCCCACAGACATGGACTGTAGAGTTAAAGATACGTGTGTTCTAGTCTCAGCTCCACCACTAACTTGGCAGGTAACCTCCAGCCAGCTATTTAAACTCTCTGAGCCTTAGCTTCATCATCTATAAAATGGGGATAAGACTTCTTCTTCTGGAATGAGGTCTTTTAGTCATCTAAGATCATCAAAGTGTATTTTTGATATCTTTTTATATCTCTTCCCGCTCTCCTCTCACAGGTTATAGGCTTTCCTTCCAAGTGCCAACCACTAGGTTAGGATAAAATGCATTATCTTATCTAATCTGGACAATAACTGAAAGTGAGTGCTACTATTATCTCTATGTTAGACCTCATTATTTTGACTGAAATTAATTTTTGTTATGCCCATATATCTCAATTTAATTTGTTTCTATTATAATAAATAAACCAATCAACTAATGGAGACTTGAAAATGAAGTCATGCTGTTTTAGAATCACACCACAGAACCATTACTTTTAAGGCTTGAATTTTTCAGTCATTCTGTAACTGATTCCTTCTATGAAAATATACAAATATCACTGAAAAAAAAGTGAGTGTTAGTCACCCAGTTGTGTCTGACTCTTTGTAGCCCCATGGACTGCAGCCCCCCCAGACTCCTTTGTCCATGAATTCTTCAGGCAACAATACTGGAGTGGGCAGCCATTCCTTTCTCCAGGGGATCTTCCCAACCCAGGGATTGAACCCAGGTCTCCTGCACTGCAGGCAGATTCTTTATCATCTGAGCCACAGGGAACCCCCAACCAAATATTACTGGGTAATTTTAGTACATTTCAAAAATAACTAAGAAACCTTTCTTCTCTGTTATCTATTCTTATAGATTAAGAACTGAAACAATGTCTCTGGCTTGAGTAGCAATAACCTGCAGAATTTGAAAACACTATACAAAATAAAAGCTAATATGCTACCAAAGTCTAATAAATATTCTCTTTGGAAACAGTAAGACTCCTCAAAGTTTCTGAGCCCACAGCTGGCTTGAGCCCCTCTGCTACCATAGAAACACTTCATGATCTCTGGCTGCTCTGGTGGATGTTGCATATTATAATGGCTTTACTGGAGTAGCAATGTTTGAATTATTTATTTGGTTCCTTAGAAAACTGCTATCCCAATACATTCATCTGTCCACAAAATGTTTCTCAGGCTGCTTGTTTATGTGCAAGGATTTTGCATTTTGAAAACATTCCACAGCAACAAACTGATGACTCTTATCCGGCATTCCTAAGAGCTAAATCATTGGGTTGGTTCCACATGTACTGGGGAAGGCACTGGGAAAGTCTCATGGCTTGCAAAGGTCACCATGCCTGAGAGGCATTGTTCCGCTTGGGACGCTGAGTTCCCAGATTCTTGCCCTGTATAGCTCTGAGCCACCTCCACCTAAAGTGATTAAATTCTTCATACGTAGCCTATGAAATCTTGTTTTCTTCTGTGATGTGGAATATCATTTGGGTCATACCTATTAATTTTTTTTAATTCTTAGTTTTTTAAAATTAGATGCTTATAAACCCTTTAGCAAGAACTTCGTAGGCATGAAAAACAGAAATAATATCTACATCCACATTGTTCAATATGGCTGTGAGCCACATGTAGCTGCTAAGCACTTTGAGCAGCTAGTGCTCACCTATTCCTCAATTCCTCTGAATTGAGGAATATTATAAAATAGACCTTATTTCAAAAACTTGCTAAATAAAAGTAAAGTATTTTATTAATAACTTCCTAACATTGACTACAAGTTGGAATGACAATATTTTTGAGTCATTGGATTAAATAAAATACCTTGTTAAAATTAATTTCACCTCTATCTTTTTGCAATTTAAAAACATAGCTATCAGAAAAGTTTAAATTACATACATAGCTCTCAAAAGTTGAGCATACTCTTCTATTGGGCATTGCTGGTCTATATTATTTGGAATATTTCATTAACAGAATACCCATCTGAAGTATTCAGTGAGCATTAAAACTGGAGAACTCCTCCCTGTAAAATGTTTAATAATAATACACATTTTATTTTTTATAAGAGAAACATTAAATAAACATTTTATCTTAATAATCCAAGATTTCTCAATTTCCATCATCTCTTTAGCCTACACAAAATTTAGTTCTAATACTGGCAGTGATAAAGCTTTAAAATGCACTATGGGGTATTTCCTTGTGGTGCAGTGGTTAGGACTGGTGTTTTCACTGCCAGGGCCCTGGGTTCAATCCCTGGTGGGGAACTAACATCCTGGAAGCCCTGAGGCTCAGCCAGAAATAAATAAATCAATTTTTTAAAAATTCTACTTACACCATATAGCTTTTGGGTTTCTTTTCCTGTGAGATTTTTTCCAAGTAATAATATAAGTAGTACAACAATGCCATAAGGAAATTGTCAAGATTGTTATTCCTATGAGAAGATTAAAAGAAAATAATGACAACGTATTTCAATCATGAAGCTAGTCATAAAAAAAATACATGGGCACACAACACAAGAATAAGTAGAAACACATGTCAGCATACCCATCACACAACTAGTTTACATTTAAAATTCTACCTACTATAACTGTTGAAGATATAAGAAATCTGACTTTTGTAAACAAAACTTTTTAGGAGGTCACAATTCAATTACAATTTTGCTTATCAGTTAGTTTTCATTTTTTAAAAGTTTTTATACTATAGGTAACTTTGTTGTTCAAAAAATGTACACAAATGTACGAGGTAAAAAGGCTCTCCCCTCACTCTTTTGTCACCATCCTACTCCATAATGGTACCCTCTGTTAAGAGTTTGGCATGAATCCATCCTAACCTTTCTAGAGCACAGACAATCACATATAAGGTCCTCCCCTACCAACATACATATATATGCATGAATATATGCCTTAATTTTTTTGGTAACAAATGGGACAATGCTGTATACACAAGTCTTTGCAACTTGCTTCTGTCACTTATCTGTGTAGGCTGGACCTCTTTCCATGATACCATGTATAGATTTTTCTCATTTTTTTAAACAGCTGGATAAAGTATTCTGTGGCTCATAATTTAACTAATCCTGTACTGATGGATATTTAGGTTTTTAAAAAATATTATAGACATTGCTGCAGTACTCATTCTCATAGCCACATTTTTGAGTAACTTTCTAGAAGTGAAAATGCTAGACACAGAATATCTGTACATTAAAGTTTCATAAGTTTTGCTCTCCAAAAAGACTGTATTGATTTACAGTCCTACATCATTTGTTTTAAAACTAAAAGCCTTTGTTTTCTTTCCAAATATTCTTACAACAATTTTTGCTGCTTCCTTTCTAGCCCCAGATGGAAATGTTTACTGTGGCATGCTTTCCTTAAACATACCTTGAGAGCAAGATGAAGATGAGCAGTGCAGACTTTTTTTCCCACGATATTAATAATTACCTGTCCTAGGCTGGGTTCTCTCAGAAACTTGCCATGAGACAGATGTGAGAGTAAGTAGTTTACTTGGAAGTGATCAGAGTAAACATCAGTAAGGGAGCAGAGAGGTGAGATAGAAAAGGGGTGCTAACAAGTTCATTATCACTGTGTAGTTCGGTCCCATGGGGGACTCTGGGAGGCAGTATAGAAAACTCAAAGTTATCCTGACAGGTGGAAGGTGGGCTATTTACCTGCCAACTCTCCCTCCAGCCCATCACTGACTGGAGGCTGCTTCTGGGACGCTGACTCCCTAGTGCCCCAAGCTTACCCTGTAGTCTGGCTGAGTGTGCTCCTGCCATAGAATAAAGCATCAGGCAGAGACTCTCAGATGTTTTCCATAAATGGTGTTCGCTGAAGGCTGAGGGAATCTGAGGGCGCTCCCACAGTTCAGGATACGCATCTTCCACTGAGCGGTCGCAAGTGCAGCTGTCACGTGGAGCACCTTCCACGAACAGCCACCTGCGACAGCAGGACTTCCAAACTTGTATCTGAGGAAACTGACCCTTAGGAAGGACAAGAAGCTCTGCCAGAGTCACACACCTAGTACTTGGGGCTGCCAGACACAATTAGTGGAGAACACTGATCTTCAGTAAGTGAGCATACCCTTTAACTAACATACACACAGTGCATACTCATTGGAACCCTGACAATATGCTCTCCATACTCCTTGACCTCATTTTGGGCTCCTGTGACCTGACTTTTTCTCCCTGTGGTCTCAGTCTTTGAAACAGAATCCTGAGAGGATGGCTAGCACAGAGCCAGCTCTTTCTCCTAAACTCAGATTTTTCATCATTTATCAGATGGAATGACTTCAAAATAAAAGATAAAGGATCTAAAATGTCTCACAAGCATTACATACCTCATAAATGTTGTAAAGGAACAGATACGCGGCATCTCAGTATCTTGTAGCAAAAGCAAAGCCACAACTGAAGGGAGAGAAGATGGACAGTTGAAAGAGGGACAAACTGCTGCGTTAGAGGCTGACACCAGGGAACACATGTAAGGATGATGACACAGTTACTCACATTTAGCATCATGGAGTGTAACGTTGCCCTGCTGACTCCGTTTCTCTAAGCCTCTGGGTGACTTATCGTCTCTTAGGGCAAACCTTTTATCTGTCAACCTGTTAGGGGATATGACAGTCTGTAGTAGTGCTTTAAAAATTTTTTAAAAAATTTTTTGCTATTCTGGGTCCTTGTTGCTGCAGGGGTTTTCTGGTTGCACAGAGCAGGGGCTACTCTCTAGTTGCAGCGAGCAGGTTTCTCACTGCCATGGCTTCTTTTGTTGGGGACCATAGGCTAGGGCATGTGGGCTTCAGCGGTTGCAGCACACGGGCTCAGTAGATATGGCTCCCAGGCTCTAGAACACAGGCTCAACAGCTGTGGCACACGGGCCTAGTTGCTCCACAGCATACAGGATCTTCCCGGATCAGGGATGGAACACGAATCTCCTGCACAGCAGGTGGATTCTTTACCACTGAATCCCTAGGGAAGCCCTTTAGCAGTACTTTGAAAGGTTTTAGTTGTATTTAATATATCCTGAGGCACAGAAAGTATTTGCTATAAAGTAAGAAGACCCTGAGTGTTATACGTGGGATTCATGTAATGTAGGATCATTTTGGAATATATTTTATTAAACATTTTTATACTATGCTAGGGATAGGAGGAATGCATACTGCCTGACATAAAATGAAAATAGCAATTTCACCCAAAATAGAACATTTAGCTCATGTGTTTTTGGCATATCTATCATTTTCAATTCTTTTTAAAAGTATAAGAAGCTGAAAATTCACTTGTAGCCAAATTATCACAAGAATACACTATTGGGATGACTAGCTCCCATCATAATTGTGAAATAGTGCATCTTCTTTCCTTGATGCATATTTGCATTTCAACTTAAGATGATGGGAGTGATATTTTCTTAAGAGTTTGTAGAGGCTTAAGCCATTCTGCTAAGAGGCGCTATTAGCAACACTGCCATGGTGGTAGTTAAGCTACCTGTCTGAAGCTGGACCATCAATTTCAACAAAGTGAACTGCTTTGCCTTTCTTTCCTCTTTCCTTGAATTCCACTGCAGGTGTAAAACTGTAAAAGAAATGAGAAAATTAGGAACTTAATCTTTTCTTGGGAGAAACTAATCAGAGCATTGCCACAGCTCATGGAACCTTAGGACTGATACGTATTGTGAGTGTCCTGGAGAGAATCGGAGGCACATCCACACTTAATCCATGTATTCACAGGCGGAACCACCACCTAGGAAAAGATGAAAAGATCGGACTTTGTATTCAGCATCTACATATCACTAGCCCCCAGAATACCACCATAAACAAATCATTTCATCTGGAAATCCAGCTGTAACTTCACAAGAAATAGAAGGCTTGTGATCGATTTGGAAGGATTTTTTTGATTTACTGAGTACTTGTTAGATGCAAAGTGCTTTGAAGTATGATCTCATTCAATCCTCACAGCAACTCTATGAGGAAAATATTGCTACTGTCACAATTTTTCCATTATGAGAAAGACTGAAGTTTAGAAAGAGATTAAGTAAACTGGCCAAGATCACTTAGCAAGTGCCAGAGCCAGAACCGGGGCCAGTTCTCTAGCTACAGAGCCATGTGCTTATCCACCAGGCAGTCCTGCCTCCCGAGCAGGACTCAGTTGTCACCTCTGTGGACTCTTCTAAAAGCTTGATTATCTCTAAGGTTTCAGGACCCTTTACTTAACTCAGGGTTTCTTAGATTCTTTAGCTTGTGTACAAGCATTATTGACCAGTAATGGGCCTAACAAACAATGGACCACAATTAAGCAACAATAAATATATACTGAGGCCATACTCTGTGTCAGGCATTGCTGTAATATCAAAAATAAGTGTTGTCTGACAAGAGTGTCCACTTTCACTACTATTATTCAACATAGTTCTGGAAGTCCTAGCTACAGCAATAAGAGAAGAAAAAGAAATAAAAGGAATCCAGATCGGAAAAGAAGAAGTAAAGCTCTCACTGTTTGCAGATGACATGATACTGTACATAGAAAACCCTAAAGATAGTATCAGAAAATTACTTGAGCTAATCAGTGATTTTAGCAAAGTTGCAGGATACAAAATCAATACACAGAAATCATTTGCATTTCTATATAATAACAATTAAAAATCAGAAAGAGAAATTAAGGAATCAATCCCATTCACCATTGCAACAGAAAGAATTAAATATCTAGGAATAAACTTACCTAAGGAGACAAAAGAATTGTACACAGAAAATTATAAGACATGGATGAAAGAAATCAAAGATGACATAAACAGATGGAGAGATATTCCATGTTCCTGGCTAGGAAGACTCAATATTGTAAAAATGACTATACTACCAAATGCAATCTACAGATTCAATGTGATCCTTATCAAATTACCAATGGCATTTTTCACAGAACTAGAACAAAAAATTTCACAATTCATATGGAAACACAAAAGACCCCAAATAGCCAAAGCAGTCTGGAGAAAGAAGAATGGAGCTGGAAGAATCAACTTTCCTGACTTCAGGTTACACCACAAAGCTACAGTCATCCAGACAGTATGGTACTGGCACACAAACAGACATATAGACCAAAGGAACAAGATAGAAAGCCCAGAAATAAACCTATGCACCTACGGGTACCTTATTTTGACAAAGGAGGCAAGAACATACAATGGGGTAAAGACAGCCTCTTCGATAAATGATGCTGGGGAAACTGGACAGCTACATGTAAAAGAATGAAATTAGAACACTTTCTAACATCATACACAAAGATAAACTCAAAATGGATTAAAGACCTAAATGTAAGACCAGAAACTATAAAACTCTTAGAGGAAAACATAGGCAGAACACTCGATGACATAAATCAAAGCAAGATCTTCTATGACCCACCTCCTAGAATAATGGAAGTAAAAGCGAAAGTAAATAAGTGGGACCTGGTTAAACTTATAAGCTTTTGCACAGCAAAGGAAACTATAAGCAAGGTGAAAAGACAGCCCTCAGAATGGGAGAAAATAATAGCAAATGACACAACTGACAAAGGATTAATTTCCAAAATATACAAGCAGCTCATACAACTCAATGCCAGAAAAGCAAACAACCCAATCAAAAAGTGGGAAAAAGACCTAAACAGACATTTCTCCAAAGAAGACATACAAATGGCTAACAAAGACATGAAAAGATGCTCAACATTGCTCATAATCAGAGAAATGCAAATCAAAACCACAATGAGATATCACCTTACACTGGTCAGAATGGCCATCATCAAAAAGTCTACAAACAATAAATGCTGAAAAGGGTGTGGAGAAAAAGGAATGCTCTTGCACTGTTGGTGGGAATGTAAATTGATACAGCCACTATGGAAGACAGTATGGAGATTCCTTAAAAAACTAGAAATAAAACCACCATATGACCCAGCAATCCCACTCCTAGGCATATACTTTGAGGAAACCAAAACTGAAAAAGATACATGTATCCCATTGTTCATTGCAGCACTATTTACAATAGCTAGAACATGGAAGCAACCTAGATGTCCATCAACAGATGAATGGACAAAGAAGTTGTAGTATATATACACAATGGAATATTACTCAGCCATAAAAAAGGGACACATTTAAGTCAGTTCTGATGAGGTGGATGAACCTAGAACCTATTATATAGAGTGACGTGAGTCAGAAAGAGAAAGATAAATATTGTATTCTAACACACATACACAGAATCTAGAAAAATGGTACTGAAAAATTTATTTATAGGGCAGTAGTGGAGAAACATAGAGAATAGACTTACAGACATGGGGAGAGGGGAGAAGAGGGTGAGATGTATGGAAAGAGTAACATGGAAACTTACGTTATCATGTGTAAAATAGATAGCCAATGGGAATTTGCTGTATGGCTCAGGAAACTCAAACAGGGGCTCTGTATCAACCAAGAGAGGTGGGATGGGGTGGGAGATGGGAGGGAGGTTCAAAAGGGAGGGGGTATATGTATACCTATGGCTGATTCATGTTGAGGTTTCACAGAAAACAACAAAATTCTGTAAAGCAATTATCCTTCAATTAAAAAAATAAATTAAAAAAAAACCCCATTCTCTGATTACAGTCAAGGCACAGATTCTCAGGATTATTAGGAAATACTTAATAGGAAAACCAAAAAAAAGTGTTTTAAAGACCAGTAGGATGAGGTTCCTGCCTTATAAAGAGTGCATTTTATAAGAGAATTGTGGTGTCTACCAAATACATTAGTTTAGCAGCCACTGTGGATTATGATGTTTATTTTTCTGCCTGAAATAATGCCACACTGGTAACATGACCTAGAAGTTTAATCTCTGCCCACAGTTACAGGTCTCTTTGTTAAGTGTAGATATAGTAGACAGCAGCACTTGTGCCCAGACTTTAATCATTCTCTAAGCATGCACATACACGCTTATCATCTCCTTGTCAACATACGTTTTGAAACTTCCTTTACATTTTTTCTGGCATTGGTTGCCCACAAAGTCGTAATTTTAGAGAAATACCTGCCATGGGAATAATAAAGTTAATCAGTTTGGTACTTTCTTCTTCCAGTTTTTGCCAACATCCTGGCAATATTCAGATTGAAAACTAGGTTAGAATCTAAAAGCATGTATATACTTTTAGATATGTCACCTCAAGGGAATGATTTTTTTCTTTTTTTTTTCAGAACATCGACACCAAGTTGGTTAGTGGATGACTCCTGAACTTTTCATTCTTTCTTTTCTCTTCTTATCACTGGTCTCCATGGATTGGGTATTTAGGGGGAGGGTGTGCTGAAACACTGAGGGAATGGTGAGAAAAAAAGAAGTGAAAGGATACCAAATGGTGATAGTGGCCATCTCCAGAGATGGGGATCGGATAGGACAGAGAGGCGGTACGGTGATGAAGGGAGCTATCTTCCCCAGCTGTATGCTTTTGTATTATTTGAAGTTTTTTTTTTTGTAATAAAAAGAATTTGTGTCGTGTGCGTGCTGTTATGTATGACTCTTTGTGACCCTTTGGACTGTAGCCTTTTAAGCTCCTCTGTCCATGGGATTTCCCAGGCAAGAATACTGGAGTAGACTGCCATTTCCTCCTCCAAGAATAAAAAGAATGTATTGATATATTACCTGCATACCTTAAAAAATGTTGATAGAGGTATAGAGGAAGAAACAGTATGTGGTCAGTACATTCTATTGACAGACCATTTAGATAGTCTTTAACAAGATGGTCAATTCCTCTAAACATTCAGACATTTTCTAACAGCTCTGTGAAATCCATTCTGCTTGCTGGATATCTAATGTGCAGCATTGATATTAATATAACCACCTTAAACAAGAACACTAAGCTGTTTTCAGTTTTCCCTTGGACCATCAAAGTGTTTGGGGCACTTATAAGCCATTGGCTGTTAACTCTCCCCCCAGGCTAAAGAAATTTCAGGTCACCAGCCCTTTCCATGGTTTCTCTTCTCTAGAAGATGAGAGAATACAGAAACACCCAATCTCAGTTAATGTCAAATGAAACTGCTTCTCTCCTAACCTTGTTTCAGATCTATCCCTACAATTCAACATTTCTTCCCCTGTTAGTTTCCCTGAGTTAAACTGAAGATGAGAGAGCCTTATGGTAAGGAAAAGGACACATTTGGGATCTTACAGATCAGGTCTGTGAACTAAGTCAAGTGAACTTAGAATTATAAAGTCATAAGATCATAGAATTTGGGGTTAGAGGACATCAAAAAGATCATCCAGTAGATGGATGTCATTTTACTGATGGAGAACTAAGGCTCAGAGAGGCTGACCATGTCTCAGCATTTGAAACTTGTGGCAGTGCATGCCCTTAGCCAACAGTCTGACATTTACTGCTAAACCTTCATCTTTATTTTTATGACCTCTGGACATGTAACACCTTCCTACACTTGTCTGAGTGGCTTTTAACTTGACTAAAGTCATCCTCTGGTTCAGATGGTGAGATGGATTCCTCCTTGTGAGTGTCCTGCCATAGCTCTGAAAGCAGCCTATGCTCACAGTGCTTTTGGAATCACTAAGAAGCAGCACTAGTAAAAATTGAAAATTGTCCCTTAAATTGCACCTCTGATTGGCTCCCAAACCACATTCTGACCTAGATCTATACTTTCTTCCAATCTTCATAGTCCCCCCTTCAATCTGGCAACCTATTTAGACCACGTTGTGTTGATGTGCTTTCCTGATATTTCTAGAACAATCATGTCATTTTTCCTTTGCCCTGAAACAAATGAGAAAAAAACAGTCATATTTTCTCCTAGAACTCATCACTAAGATGCAGAGGGTTGGACTACTCTTGGCTTCCACACCATTAGAGCTCTTCAGGGGTTACTCGAGTCTTTTCTTAAGCTATGTTGAAAAATAAGTCCAAGGCTTCTGGAGGTGTAGTTTTCTGTGCGTCCTCAGGGGAGTCCATGACCTTAGCAAAGACTCAGACAGGGGCTGATTCTCTCTCAGCTGGAAGAAGAAGGCACCTGAAACATGAAACAATAGAACTACAGACACTGTCAGAGAGATGCATGTCTTGTGGGCCAACTCACCTGTGAATAAAGGTATTCCTTTCTGTAAAAGATCCTTTGATGCGGACCATTTTAAAAGTCTTTATTGAATTTTTTAAAATATTGCTTCTGTTTTATGTTTGGATTTTTGGCCCTGAGGCATGTGGTATCTTAGCTCCCTGACCAGGGATTGAACCCATGCTCCTGCATTGGAAGGTGAAGTCTTAACCACTGGACAGCCAGGGAAGTCTTCACGGTATTCCCTCTTTAACAAATAAGAAAGAAATGGACATGCAAGCTGATGAACTATGCAATGCCCTCATTAACTCCTCAGAAGCCATTATTATTTAATTTTCTGAATAAGGGAACTTACAATTAACAAGGCTAAGTAACTTGACAAATTATGACCACCAAATTAGTAGCAGAACCAGGATTTGAACCCAGGTCTCCCTCCAAACCACTCTCCATGGTCTTTTTCTTAAGAAATAATGACCATCCTTTCCCTGCCCATTACTGTGTCATTTCATGCATGGAGGTAATGGGTATACTGCTATATTCTGATACAGTTATCCTCCTCAGGGTATAATCTGCAAAGGTCAGACACTCTGCCTGTGACTAGGGCACTACTTCTCTGAAAGGTAAGAGTCCCAGTGTCATTCATCCAGGAAAGATTCCAGGAACTGCAAGATGGGGGAGAGGAAAAGGGGTCATCTTCTCTTGACCTGAATCTGAGAGTACCTAGATGTCTGTGAACTCCTGTTGGCTAGTGGGTGTAAAAGGTGACCTACCTACCCTAGGTGGAGGGAGACCAAAACCATGGAAGAAATCTCCAAGGTCTTAAATTGATGTGCTAGAACTTGAACACTCCTGAGATCAAGCTGTTAGTTTGCAAAGCAGATTATCTGGGTACATGACACTCCAAATTCCCTCCCACAGCCCCCATGTCCTCAGTACAGTATGCACTTGTTCAGTAAACATTTGGTGAGTGCCTACTCTGTGAAATTCTGGAGATGGTTTCAGGGATGTGAAGATGACTAAGACAGTTCCTGCCACTGAGGGCTTACAGTCTATTGGAGGGAGATACTGTTTAAAGTGGAAAGGATTTTGGCATCAGATAAATCTTGGTTCGAAATGTCAGTTCTGCTGTTCTGGCTGTGTGACTTTGGCTTAATTGCTTAATCTCCCTGAGCCATGTTTCTTCATCTATGTAGTGGAGAGGAGATATTAACACTCACTTTTCAAGGCTGTTTTAAGAATCAGAAAAATATGCAAGTATCTGGGACATAACAGGTGCATAGTAGATGGTGGCTAGTCTTGTTAGTTTAGCAAAACACTTTTAACAGAGTCAATATTTTCCCAGTGGAGAATTAAAACGTTCTAATCTTCCCTAGTAGCTCAGTTGGTAAAGAATCTGCCTGCAATGCAGGAGAACCTGGTTCAATTCCTGGGTAGGGAAGATCTGCTGGAGAAGGGATAGGCTACCCACTCCAGTATTCCTGGGCTTCCCTTGTGACTCAGCTGGTAAAGAATCCACCTGAAATGTGGGAAACCTGGGTTTGATCCTTGGATTGGGAAGATAAGATCCCTGGAGAAGGGAAAGGCTACCCACTCCAGTATTCTAGCCTGGGTCACAAAGAGTCAGACGTGACTCTCACTTTCTTTCTTTCCTCTAATCTAATAATTTTACCTTGTAAAATTTACTGTCTATTGCAGCAGGTATAACATGGTTTCATTAATGTAAAACTCTATTTCTATAACTCAAAAAAGCAATTTTATAAAGTAATTAATAATAGAGTGTTAACCAAGTAGACCTAGATTTAAAACATCTTAGTCACCTCTGAGCTGTGTGATATGGCCAAGTCTGTTAGCTTTCCTCAAACTTCTTAGCCCTTTGACATCAGTTTCTTCATATGTAAAAGTGGATTAACATGCAGCTGTTTCAAAGGGTTGATAAACTGATTAGCACAGTTTCTGGTACATAGGAAGCAGCTGATAAATGTCATCAGAAAGTGATATCTGGAAGGCTGCCAAAATAGTTATCTCTAGATGGTGAGATTTCAGGAGACATTCATTTTATTCTTTGTACTCTTCTGTATTGCTTGAATTTTTTTTTTTTTACACAAACACATGTAATTTCCCTAAAAGCTATAATATAATAAAATTTTGTTAAAATTTACCTTCTGAATTCAAGTGTTTTGGTTTCATCTTTCCAGTACCACGTCCCTAATCGCAATCCCAATTGCTGTAAAATGAAATGATTGCAGCAAAAATAATTAAATGTTCAATTTAAAATCAACATGTCATAATGAACTTTTAACAGTAATTCTCACTAGTTGCTCTTTAACGCTAGAGAGCCTTAAACTTTACTACAGGTTCGCACTCTCCAAGGCTGAGCAGCTACCAGCTCGGAGCCTTTCCTCTCCGGGGATCCCAGCCGGACCGAGCAGGACTGCTTCCTCCGAGGGTTTCTTATTTTGCAGACAACCCATCAGAGGTGGTGAGGTGGAACTTTCCTACATCTGGATATCAGCGTGGGGAGCCGGAATTCAATTCTGACCGTTTGCTGAACACACCTCCATCATCTGGTTTTCGCAGACCACTTTGCCCAGGTCTCGTCGAGTGCGAATCGCCCCAGGCTACGGCGGCGCCGCCCGGGGAGCGCGGAGGGCAAGGCCGCGGCTGAGGCAGTGTAGGCGCCGCGGCCCAGCCACCGAGCCCCGTCGGGCGCCGGAGGTGGGCGGGGGCCGCGGGGTCGTCCTTCCACCCGCCGCGGGGTGGGGTCGGCCGAAGCTGCACTTACATCCGACTGGGCAGACTGCGCGTACAACCGCCGCCGCCTCGAATAAAGCTCCGGAACAGGACTCATGGTCTCCCGTGGGCCGCTTCAGAGCGTCGCCTGGAAACCGTGACTGGGGGCGGGGCCGAGGCTGGGGGCGGGACCCTGCTTCCTACGCCACTGCGGCTGGTGGCCGTAGCTCCCGCCTCTGCCGACACCCCGGGCTGCGGTGGCGCGCTGGCCTCTCACTGCGAATCTGCCCGAGGGTTTCTTGCTTAGGGGTCAGTTCTTCGTGCCTTCCCACCGAGAAGCCAGCCACGTCACTGGCTTTGTTTTTAATTAGAAAAACTAGATTCAGTTCCATAGGGAAACTCCCTTTGTTCCCAAGTTTGATAGCACGAAATGAAGTTTAAATCCAGGTTGGAGAAACAAAAAAAATCCAGACTAGGACTAAATTGATTGGGGCGGGGTGTGGGGTGGGGTGGCGTGGCGTGGCGTGAGTGGCGCAACCGTGGAAATCAAGGTTTTTGATGTGGAAGTCGTTTGAAGATACCCAAATGATCGGTGTTTGAGGATTCTTAAGGAGTAATGTATGTAAAGCATCACCCTGAATTAAAGTACTGAGAATTAGTGTTGCTGAAAGCAAAGAACCTTGGTTTGTGTCAGTGGGTATTCAACGGTGTCTCTCATTTGTGTACAACTCTTTTGCAACCCCCCATGGACTGTAACCCATTATGCTCCTCTATCCATGGCATTTCCCAGGCAAGAATACTGGAGTAGGTAACCATTTCCTTCCCGAGGGGATGGAACCCCCTCTCTCTTGCTTTGGCAAGTGGATTCTTAACCACTGAGCAACCTGGGGAAGTCCACGTTCAACTTCATTTCTGCATTTACTTTTCAAACCATGTGTCTTGTAATTTCTTCTTGCAACTGAGTTGATACGCAGATTGTTTGGTATTTTCCCCCTTCTAACACTGATGGTAAGCAATGCTAAATGACACTATATGACTGGGAATGCCTCATGTATTCTGCTTTTGTTTTAGCCCCACAACTTAATTAGCATTAAATAGATGGTCAGTAAATACCTGATTTTATTTTCATATAAACTTATGAATCCCACATTGGTGGGATGATGGATAACACCCATTTAATAGTTGGTTTCTTTTTTTTTTTTTCGGCTGCACCCTACACACATGTGGGATCTTAGTGCCCCAACCAGGAATTGAATTTGGCACCCCCTACATTGGAAGGTGGAGTTTTAACCACTGGGGAAGTTCCTCACATAAACTTTACAAACAAGAGCAATAGACACTCCACTGCTTCCCCTTAACCCCACCATCCTAGTCTACTTGGTAACACACAATCACTGTTCACAGTAGTATAAAATTGTAAACACCTAGATTCATGATCCACTGTCTTGAGTCCACTGCTGGTAACTGCTCCAATTGGCTCAGATATAAGGAAACCCACCAGTACACTGGCAATATTGCTTTGAGGCTATGGCCTTAAGAGGCTGGCTTATTATAAGATGACTCACTTGAAAAGAATTCACCAAAATATCCCAGTCTTCAAAAGCTTTTCTCCAACCTGGGTATTTAACTTTGGGTGGGAACAAGGAGAAATACTGAGTTGAAGCTCCAAAAAGGACCAAAGAAGAACAAGGACTCTGGGTGGTACCCATTTACCACACTTCCAGGCAACCTCTTCAGTTTAGCTAAATGAGTGAAGAAATGCTAATAGAAAACCAAAGATTTTTTATACCTTACCGTGTTTAACTTTAGGCTGTCTAATATACAAAACTAAAGGTAAAAATAAAGGAATTGAGAACCCAGAACAATGACCTACATAAAAGTTACATGACAAGTTACCACAGCTGTGCTAGAGGGCCATGGTAATACTTAGAGGAAACCCTGGATAACTCTGAATGTACCATCTTATATTTCTGTGTTACTAGACCCTAACGAAAGAGGGAGTAAAAATTGTTTTTATGACTCTAAATCATTATTTTTAAAGTGACCCACTCATCTAGATTTTCCACCAGTTTTTAATGACATTAGAAACTCACAACCTAATATGGAAATATAATTTTCTCTTAAAAAAAAAAGTCATGATGCAATGAAGTAGGGGAAAGGTGCTGTCTAAATATTTAATAATTTCAAATGTCCTGTAAGGATTTTTTCTTTTTGGCCTAATTAAGTTCTCAAGATCACAGAACTAAGAGCATATGACATAAAATTAAGTTGACTGTCTCAAATTTTAGGCCCAAGATATTAACTGGGTATTATGCATATTTATACTATGAGAAAATCAGTGGACAGATTTTCAAAATGTTATGGTTCTACTTTTAAAACTAATATATAAGAAACAGCAATACCAGTATTTGAATTAGCAATTCCATTTCTGGTGCTTATTTCTCCAATCTTCAATTCAAACATCCTAATCTGTACTAAAAGGGATGGAGGAAGAGTCTGACTTTTTCACTAGTTTAAGGGAAAAACATTTCAACATTAAATTTTAGAAATACATATATCCTAAAATATCTCCATCCCCAAAGCTGTAAATACTTAAGCTGTAAAAAGAATAAATACTGAGCTCTTCTTGTAAAGATCCGTAATTTTTCTTAAAGGATTTAAATTTTATATCTAATTTTAATGCTTAAGGAAAGTCCTTCAGAACAGTTGTCTCATACATTAAATATACAGAAACAATTGAATATTACTGTTGTTCTATATATATATTCCTTTAGCAATTGTCTTGTGATCATATGGATTTGAGATTCTTTAAAACTTCAGTTCCAGTATTCAAAAGCAAGAGAAATATGCCTCACAACTTTTATAAACTACATCCAATTGAAATATCTTATCATGAGCCCAGTATTTGATGTTCATAAGAGAGACCTTTTGATTTCATCTAGTCAGATTATATTCATGTTTAAGATTATACATAGAATAAAATTTTTAGTTCTCCTTGACATACAGAATATATTATGTATTTTAATATGCATGCTAAATTTAAAGATGTAAAGAGTACTAGTATCTCCTAATGCACAAGTCAGGTGCATTAACTTCCATTATACATATAAATTAATATGATAAAAAATTTAGTTATCTTGTTTTGAAATTTCATACAACCGAAATACTCAAAACAATTTTGACAGGTGTCTAGATTTATTGCCTCAAAACAGGGACAAATGTTAATCAGACATTCAAGAAAGAAGAAATTAAGTCCCCATTCTGAGAAATGTACTTTTTCAATCCCTAAGCATTCTATACATATTTCATTAGCTGTAGTCATGACCACTAGTCCCTAGCATAGTATTACTTTCAAGGGCAAGTGATGTTAATTATTCCTTAAACTGTAATTTAGCCTCATCCTGAACTCAAGTACTTTTTCCATTGTCATTTGACTATGGCTGATCTAACATCTGCTAAAGGGTTCCCATGAGTTATTGAGTTACCAGCTTCAACTGACCCTGGAAACATGAATGGCTACTTTAGTGGCTTTTTATCTTAAGCAATATTTAGATCTAGGTAAATTTGAGAAGACAAAAGAACTCAAGAGTTTTACAAATTACTTTTCAAAATAACAGAAAATGAAGTATCTACATAGATTGATGTTAGTGTTACAGCAAGTTACCAGAGGTCAGGCAAAGGATCAGAGAGATTACCATTTGGCATTTTTCTGATCCTTTAGAAACTAATCTTCTAAAATGAGGTCTAAAATGAGTCAAACTAATACCAAACTGCACTTAAAGAAAGACCCTATTATACTTTGTATACTTTGAAGTTAGAGCAAGGGATAAACACTCAATAAAGAACAAAAGGTTAACAGAATGAATGTTATCTTGGTAAAAACTCAGGTGAAATGTCACTCTAAGGCTACTAATTACCAAGGTAACTTGTCAAATATTTACGCAATGCTATCTGCAGTCAATGAAATATCCTTAATGCTTCTTTGCTGAAAACTTTCCACTCTGGCAACAGCACTGAAAAACTCAAGTTATGTTCACCTTTCAGAGTGTAAGGAACAACTCTTTTTCAAAAATGTTTATTTTGAAGCAATTTTACAACTGCCTTTTTATCTCCCCCCACCCACCCAAATGCGACTTGTTAAAAGAAAAAAATTCTATGTACAAAGAGTCAGCTCTTACGTGAGAGGACTGTGACCAAAGCTCAATATTTTTAGGCTATTTTGTTCTCTAGTTTTTATATTTCAAAAATTCCTCTCTCTGCTTGATATGGAAGAGTCCACTACTAAGTTTAAAATCAGCTTCTATATGTCACTGTCATGAACAACATGAAGTAAATCTACATCACTTGGAAGGAGATATTAAATTGTCTGTATGGTGAAAACATTAGATTAACTATGCATTTTCCAATCAGCTTTACTGAATTTCTTCCAAATTCTCCTTAAAGAGAATAAATCAGTACAAAGCAGATGAGTCAGTCCACTAAAATAGAAACATGAACCCCCTTCTTCCAAGGATGTGGATTTTTAAAACTTAAGCCCAGGACAGTGGATTTCAAAGGGTTATATTTCTATCTGTAATAATCTCAAATTGGAAATATTGGGAAATGAACAAGTTGCATATTGACAAAATACAGGACTATATTGCAGTTTATCTTTTAAAAAAAGAAATACATTCTAGTGATTTAAGGCAGGTATTGAAAAAGCACTATGATCGTCAAATCAGAACAACAAAAAACTATTATCTTCCTTTACCATCCAAGTAATTTAAGTGCTGAAAACATATTATTTTTGAATGTGCCATATGCCCAGAATTTGAACTGTTTTACTAGAAAAAGTTAACAAAAGTTTGACTGAATTTGGACTCAATATTAAGTGGCTTTAACCTTTGTTGGATCTTGTTTCAGACACCTGTATGCAGCAGAAAGCAAACTTGTTTCATATTATGTTAGGTTATTTTCAGAAGACAACTCCTTTTGTTTACAGAAAGGATCTTTTTGTACTTAACCCTGGAATACAGCTTGTATTTTGCTGGAATATTCAGGTGGATTTTCACTTGAACATTTATGCCAACTCTGGTTTCTGTATTAAAAGGAGGGTAACGTTTACCCAGATCTTCTCCCCTTAAGTTGCTGGTAATTGAAAGCAGGAAACTCATCTGAGAATTAGATAAGATTGAGTTAGACAAATTTCACCCTATACTTATACCTTAAAGACATACATGGGTAAAACAGTAAAAAAAAAAAAAAAAAACAACCAAAATTAAAAACTCCAAGACAGTAATTTTTAGATCAATTTCAGCTTTTTACTTTTAAATCTGTATTTATGTGTTTGCAAAAAGTATGCTTTCCTTAACATTACTGCAATGTTCACCTTTCTCTTCAAGTAGTACATACAAATAAGCAATTCAAGCTTCTATGTAGTTTATTGTTACCAAACTTCTACAGAAACTGTGTGAAAACTTCAGGTTTCCCCTCTCAAATCTCCATGCACAAACTAAGCTAACCAAAAAACGTTCAAGTCAGCAAACAAGCAAAATGCATTAAAGAGATACCTCAAATAATGTTTCTAAAAAATCAAACTTTAGAACTAATCTTTTATCATTCAACTAAGTTGTTGCACCTTTCCTTTCATATGCATACACCGGTTAAACACTTCCAATAATAGATCTCGTATTTGGCACAAGGACATTTCAAAGAAGAAACAGAAACAAAAGGAAAAAGAAAATAGAAAGGAAAAGAGGTTTTTACGCTGTCTTGAGTGCAGGTTTAGTCCACTTCCTCGATGGTCGGTCCCCCGGATGCTCCTGAACCGCCGCCGCCGCCAGGGCCGCCTTGGTATAGTTTGCTGATGATGGGGTTGCACACTCTTTCGAGCTCTTTCTGCTTGTGTTCATACTCATCTTTTTCCGCCATCTGGTTCCGGTCGAGCCAGTTGATCACCTCCTGACACTTGTCGAGAATCTTGTTTTTGTCCTGATCGCTAATTTTGCCCCTCAGTTTCTCGTCTTCCACCGTCTGCTTGATGTTATAGGTATAGGACTCCACAGCGTTTTTGGCGGCTACTCGGTCGCGATTGGCCTCATCTTCCGACTTGTACCGCTCTGCCTCCTGCACCATCCGGTCAATGTCATCCTTGCTCAGACGACCCTTGTCGTTGGTAATGGTGATTTTGTTTTCTTTACCGGTGCTCTTGTCGGCGGCGGTGACGTTGAGGATGCCATTGGCGTCGATGTCGAAGGTGACCTCGATCTGGGGGACCCCGCGGGGCGCTGGGGGGATCCCGGTCAGGTCGAACTTGCCCAACAGGTTATTGTCCTTGGTCATGGCCCGTTCGCCCTCGTACACCTGCACCAGCACGCTGCTCTGGTTGTCTGAGTATGTGGTGAAGGTCTGCGTCTGCTTGGTGGGGATCGTGGTGTTCCTTTTGATGAGCGGAGTCATGACGCCGCCAGCCGTCTCGATGCCCAGGGACAACGGGGTCACGTCGAGTAGCAGCAGGTCCTGTACATTCTCTGACTTGTCCCCAATGAGAATGGCCGCCTGCACCGCGGCTCCGTAGGCCACCGCCTCGTCGGGGTTGATGCTCTTGTTGAGCTCCTTGCCATTGAAGAAATCCTGCAGCAGCTTCTGGATCTTGGGGATGCGAGTGGAGCCGCCCACCAGCACGATCTCCTGGATCTGGCCCTTGTCCAGCTTGGCATCGCGCAGAGCCTTCTCCACCGGCTCCAGGGTACCGCGGAAAAGGTCGGCGTTGAGCTCCTCGAAGCGAGCGCGGGTGATGGAAGTGTAGAAATCCACGCCCTCGTAGAGCGAGTCGATCTCGATGCTGGCCTGCGTGGACGAGCTCAGGGTGCGCTTGGCGCGCTCGCAGGCGGTGCGGAGTCGCCGCACCGCGCGCTTGTTGGGTGCAATGTCCTTCTTGTGCTTGCGTTTGAACTCCTCCGCCAGGTGGCTCACCATGCGGTTATCGAAGTCCTCCCCGCCCAGATGAGTGTCACCAGCCGTGGACTTCACCTCGAAGATGCCGTCCTCGATGGTCAGGATGGACACGTCGAAGGTGCCGCCGCCCAGGTCGAAAATGAGCACGTTCTTCTCGCCTCCCGCGCAGCCCTTCTTGTCCAGACCGTAGGCAATGGCCGCCGCCGTGGGCTCGTTGATGATGCGCAGCACGTTGAGGCCCGTAATGGTGCCCGCGTCCTTGGTGGCCTGGCGCTGCGAGTCATTGAAATAGGCCGGGACGGTGATGACCGCGCTCTGCACCTTGCCCCCCAGGTAGGCTTCGGCGATCTCCTTCATTTTAGTGAGGACCATGGAGGAGATCTCCTCGGGGAAGAAGGTCTTGATCTCTCCTTTGTACTCCACCTGCACTTTGGGCTTTCCTCCCTCGCTCACCACCCGGAACGGCCAGTGTTTCATGTCTGACTGCACTGTGGCGTCCTCGAACTTCCGACCAATCAGCCTCTTGGCGTCGAAGATGGTGTTGGTGGGGTTCATGGCCACCTGGTTCTTGGCTGCATCGCCGATGAGGCGCTCGGTGTCGGTGAAGGCCACGTAGCTGGGGGTGGTACGGTTGCCCTGGTCGTTGGCGATGATCTCCACTTTGCCATGTTGGAAGACCCCCACGCACGAGTAGGTGGTGCCCAGGTCGATGCCAATAGCCGGGCCGCGGGCAGACATCCTGACTGAAAGACAGGCAAGCAGCGTTAGACGAGAACACCTGGGGCAGAAAATCTGCGGCCTCAACTAACGGTCACCTAGCACCAGACTCCGCGAACGCAACAAGCGTCTCTCACTCCCCTCGCTCGGCTCCCCACTCTTATAGTCGCCTCCCCGCCGCCTTTTGGAAACTCTCGGAGCCAATCCGCTCTCGGGACCGCCCGCCACAGGCTTGCCGGGATCGGAGTGACCGGCCTGAGGCCCAACAGACTTCTAGATGGATAAGGGGCGGGACTCCGGGGCGCGCTAGGACGCGAGGGGCGGCCGTTATGCAAATGAGACCCCTCCCACGTCCCCGAGGCGGTCCGCAGTCTCCGCGGCCCCGGAGCGGCCTGCAGCTTGGGGGCGTTAGGCTCGCGCCTCAGGCCAGGTGTACGCGCTTTTTCTCAATTTTCACCTTCCCTGAGGCAGGATTCGTCGACGTCCGTTGGATTGGCAGGGCAAGAGGCCAATGAGTAGCGCGAATTCCCAAGCAGGGCGGGAGGAAAGGATTGGGGCGTGGCGCTGGGAGGAGTCGCGGAAGCAGAACCTGGAAGAGGGAGCCACCTAGTCGGTTCGCTCAGTTCTTAAATCCTGAAATGTCGGTCAATTACTAGTGTCTCGGCCAACCTAGCTCGCTGGGGCGGGGCAATTCGTTCTGAGCTGGTGGCAGCAAAGAACTAGGGCCAGAGCTGGCTTTTTTCTTCTGCCCGCTTGTGGGCGTTGGCTTGGCGGGGCCTGGGCGTGAGGGCGGCTATGGCCCAGGGAGGAGGAGCTGGGTGGAGGACTGAGGAAGATGAAGTTTCTAGGACGGGCAGTCGGCCTCCTGTAATTTAATTTTCCGTGCTTCGCAGCGTCTTGGTGTGAGCTCTGGATATCTTATCTGGCGGCGGGGGCAGCAGGAGACCGGGAGAGCTACGGAAGAGGCTGACCATTTTTCCCTGCGCGCGGCGGCCTACAGAGTGGGAGGGAGGCATGGGCGTGGTTGCAACTCGTCCCCTTTCTTGACCTCACTTTCCGTTTTCCCTGCTTGTTTTACTTACCCCTTTAAGCTTCCTAGTTTCATCTCCGTGTTCTCTCGCCACTGCTTTTGTTATTTTCCGTTTCAAGTGCTTTATCCGCTGCTTTGAGTTCTCCGGGAAGCCTGTAGTCAAACCACACACGTTGAAGTATCATAAAATAACCCGGTCTCAACGCCTCTCAGGATTCTTTTAACCCAGGCGGTCGTAAACTCAGCTGAGTGAGAACTCTCAGAGTAGGTAGATAGAAAGGAGCGCAATTCATTCTGTCGTGTTTAAGAGGAATATGGGATAGGTGATAGAAGCAGGCTCCTATAAATGGGCTCCGGAAGGAAGACAGTAACAAAACAACAGTAACACTTCACCTTATGTGGGGAAGCTGGAGACATTCATTCAGCTTTAACAAGTCCCAGGATGTGAGAGTAAGACGACGAGTGCAATAGTGTGTCTTTATGAGGTTGACAGCTCAATAGAGGTAAAAATAGCTCAAGAGAAGTGCTATGGGGGACACAAAGGAGGGAGCACATCCAGTCGGGAAACTAATGTTCCCGAGGGCTTCCTGTAAGAGGTGACATGCCAGCCTCTGACCTTTGTCATTCTTTGCATGGGTTGTTGCATGGGCAAAGATGAGAGCAGTGTGTGCTGGGGGCAACTACAAGTTGAAGGTTGGTGTCAGTACATGAGGAGGGATACAAACAAGAAATAGTCTTTTCAGGTGGACGGGATATGCCATGATCTTTTCCCTGAGGCTATGGGGCCGTGGAGAGAAACATCTTTTGAAGGAAGTTAATGTATGGTTCATATTCAAGTTCTTTGAGACAGTGCTGGAGAAAAGCTTTTGAGAGAAAAGTTATCTATAATTTAAAAAATAACGTTGACAGAATCCTATAAAGTTAACCAATGGATATTTAAGTTTCTTTTATCTAGTTGTGTATGTAATTTCCAATTTTTAAAAGTACATTTGCTATTAATTTGTTAATGTCATTTCACAATTCCCATCTCTTTTTCCATTAAAGAAGTTAAGGAAAAAATTTGAACTAGGCAAACTTTTTTAAAAATTAGGAATATAAGGATCAAACCAAAAATTTATATCGAAGTTGCCTTAAATGGTAAGTACGGATTTCTTGATTTTATTCTTAGAAATTCTTGCCTTTCGTGCAGTTGGAGAGCAATACACAGTCTTTATGGAACTAATGATATGTGATTTAGAGATAGGGCCCAACTACAACTGAAAGCAGAAGAGAACTATGAGAAACACTGACTCTTCAGATCTGTTGTATTCAGTCCTCACACACCTCAAACAAAGCAAGATTGTGAAAAAGCAGACATGCCAATTCTTATACACAAAAACCAAAATTAGAGCTTCAGAAGGGAGAGGTTCTTTTGTATAGTAACTATGTACTATCTCTCTGCACAGTTATTACATCTTGCCATCTAACTACCACATTCATCGTTAATACAACTTTCTGAAACCACAGTAGCAATTTTGTCTGTATTTTCATTAGCTGTATGTTTTTTTTCTGCTCTAACTTTTTACTCAGTAAATTGATGTTTCATAAGTTTCATATTTTAAATGGCATCCTGAGCTTGTCCCAAAAAGACACAGTGTTTGCATTTTTATTTCATATGAAATAAATTTTTGCAGTTCTGGAGCATTATCATATACTGACCTTTCTTGGATTTTTAAATATTTTTCCTCATTTGTATTAAAATTTTTTTTTCTATTTTATGATTGTGGCTCATAATTCCTTAAACTTGTGGCACATTAAAAATGATCAAACTTAGCAAACTTGAAATGATATTCATCAACCTAAGTAATGGTGTGGCAAAACAGGCAAAGCCCTACCTACCGGTGGGAATGTAAATTAGTACAGTCTTTCTGGAGGACTATGTGACAATATTTTTTCTTTACCTTAAATATGACCATACCCTTCATTTAGCATTACTCTGTGGGATTTATCTTAAGGAAATAATGGAGCATGTAGGTATATTATTTATGATAACAGTGATAAAGGGGAAATGGCTTAAATATCTGACAATAAGAAATAATTATTTGACCTATAGTCATGAATTAAACGGAGAAGGCAATGGCACCCCACTCCAGTACTCTTGTCTGGAAAATCCCATGGATGGAGGAGCCTGGTAGGCTGCAGTCCATGGGGTCGCTAAGAGTTGGATAAGGCTGAGCGACTTCACTTTCGCTTTTTCACTTTCATACATTGGAGAAGGAAATGGCAACCCACTCCAGTATTCTTGCCTGGAGAATCCCAGGGGCAGGAGAGCCTGGTGGGCTGGCTGTCTATGGGGTCACACAGAGTCAGACACAACTGAAGTGACTTAGCAGGTAGCAGGTAGCATGAATTAAAAATTGTTTATAGGATTTTTAATGACACAGGAAAATGTTCTTGGTATAATTAAGTGGAAAAATTAGATACAACAGTTTTGTATCATCTTATCCTCTGTGTAGGATAATCATATATATGAGAATTGCATCAAAATTGGTTATCTCTAGAGGGTAGGATTATCAGTAATTTTTCTAAATTTTCTTTTTTACAGATGATTTTTAAAGCTTGGCTATCAGCATTCAACTGAAATACAATTCACTAATCCTACTATTTACGTAGAAATTACTACTGATTTTCAACAGGTGAGATCTGTTTGGCAGATTATAAATACTAGGGTGTTTCAAAATATTTTTAAAATCCAAAGACTGAGATTTTACACAGTCTGGATAAAACAAAACCTATATGTCAAATTTTCTCTAATGAACTCCCTAAATCCAGAAGAGTACCTGGAACACAGTAGTAATTCACTTGTTCAGTGTTTATTAAAAGTGACCTGAGACATTAAAAACTGGAAATAATAACTTCACTTTTTCCCTGTATAAGTGGAAGATTCTTTGCTTGCCTCTTACATTTCTGTACTAAATAATACTGCAGAGACCAAAAATTGAAACAAATTCACATCTGAAAATACTTGTACCTAGAGATACAAAGATGAATAAGATGAGGTCTAAAACTGTGTGCTTGTGGGTAGTAAGGCCTACCCTAAGGAGATTACCTGAGCAAGAATACATTTTTTCCAGAATTACTAGTAAAGAAATTTATGGATATTCTGAAACCCTCTCATTCCCTACCTAGGCACAACCTTCATAAAGGTTGTGGATTGAAAAGGTAATGTTGCCCTGAAGAGAGGAGTGGAGTCAGTAGCAGCCTATAATTTGAGAACCTATCAGCAAACTGGAGTTCAACTTCTTATTATATTTAAGATCTCTATGAATACTGCCATTTTATAATTCTTTGGATGTACCCGGTCCCAAAACATTTCTCCAATCACCTGTTATTAAAATTTCACCATCTGTTTCTTTGAATCTTGAAAAACTCAATCTTTAAAAGTTCTATTTGAATTGTAGATACACAATAATTGGAATACGACACTACTTTGCCTTGTATGGAAGGCTAAGGCTCCCAAACCTGGAAGAGAGACTTTTCTAGAAAAGTGAATCTGTATAACAGCAGACAAATTGTACCTTCTTCGGTTTTGTAGAGTGCTAACCTCGAAGACAAGACTCTTGTAGAAGTCAATGAACTAATTTAAAAGAAGTAAAAGTCGCTTAGTTGTGCCGGCTCTTTGTGACCCCATGGACTATACAGTCCATAAATTTCTCTAGGCCAGAATACTAGAGTGGCTAGCCTTTCCCTTCTCCAGGGGATCTTCCCAACCCAGGGATGGAACCCAGGTCTCCTGCATTACAGGCGAATGTATAGCATTGCTGATCACTTGAAAAAAGAAAAACAATTTTTTAAACTTCTTAAACGGAAATTTAACAAAATGAACTACATTGATAAGGTAGCTATTTCTCTGAATAAATTGTTATTTTGAGAAATAGATTAACGCTCTAAAAGAACTAAATACTGTGTCAGTTAATTTTTATAAATAATTACCTATTTTTATATTATGAGGAAACCTAATTTGTTACCATCTGCTTGCCATGAGATAGTACTTTTCTAGTCATTCTGTATTGAAAGAAACCAGGATTTGGAAATAAGAATTTTAGTTAATTCTTTGTGTACTTCTTAAGGTGCTCAGGAATACTATAATTAGCTATATCAGATACTTTATTATTCTGGTATTATAGAATGAAAGGAACAGATAACTTTTCAGCCAAATAATTTTTTAAAAAGAACAAGGTTAGAAAAGTACAGTATAAAAAAAGTAATATAAAGACATTTTAAATTCTGAACATAGAGGAGGAAATTTTATTAAAGCGTGGATTAAAAAATGTAACAAAAATTCTCTATGTAACCCAATACTCCATTTTATACTAATATACAGAAAGTAGTCACATTATAGAATGCACTTATTTATAATTATTATAATTTATTACATTTGTAGTTTAGTACAGTCAAAATTTAAGTCATATTTCTCCTGTAAATCTAATTCCACCAGTAATCAAAAATTGTTGAGTTTCTACTATATTGATCTGGCACCTTGAATTATTGATAGTGTTCTTTTATCTTTACTGTTTTCTGTTTACTTGTTAGAAGTCTGCAGTTCTATATACTTGTTCATATTTCTAGAAGAAACTGGCTATAGTTTTTGGTTTTTAGACTGTAACACTTCTCTAAGTTTGTTTATTTCTCTTAAAGCAGATGAATTCTTATGAATTTGAAGTCTTTAGTGGATTTCTCATCTCTCTTCTCACCCCTGTACCCAGTATCACATTTTAATTACCTTTTTCTGATTTTTAGTTAGTCTAATTATTAGAATATTCATGTTATTATCCTGCTTTATATCTAGAGATGTTAAATGACTTAAATTCTGCATCTGCTCTTAAATATGCTCTTAAGTTAGATCTCTTTATGCAACTCCCTATTAAAACATTTGAAAGCATTGGCATAAAAACAAAATAACCATTTCTGAATATATACATCTTGATATTGCAGATGAAACAATGATTATGATGATAATATTGAGTTGACTATGCAGTTAACCAAAACTACAAATATATTCACAATATGCAAATAATATGGCTGTAAGATTAATATGGTTGAGAAATGTATGTATATGTATCTTCAGGTTAAAATATCATCAAACATTTCATTTTCCCATGAAAGCTTTTTTAAACATGTTAACAGTTGTTTCATTCAATACTTAGTTGAATTTTGTCTTGAAATTTGAAAACTGAGAAGCATGGTATTATGTATTAATAACAAGAATAAATGTTTAACAGAAGCTTATTCTGCCTATTAGGTTACATTGCTAAATTGAGAAGGAAATGTGACTTGACACATTCTTCTTGGTTGTCTGTGATCTGTGAATATATACCACCATGGAAGTAATACCACTTCTGTTTTTTCTTAAAGCAACAGACTTAAAAGGGAGCCTCATTAATATTAATAATCAAGATTTGTGACTGGTATATACAGTGAAAAAAAGAAAGGCAAATGTCACATTACACTAAGCAATAACTAGATTATCTTGTTAAAATATTGGTCTTACACGTAACGTCTTCTTTGCACCCACATCTTTTTATTTATAACCTGAACTACAGATTTGGGATATAATTTTTGAAACTAACTACATTTCATGATATATAAACTGTAATGTATTTTAAGTTTAGAATTATATGTGTTTACACAGATAGGTGATTATCTTACTTTATAATGTATTTCTAGTAGCCTAACAAGCCCTTTTATTTTAGGAGGGGCTCTTGAAGATAATTAGCATATAAAGTTTCATTTCAGTGTAGCTTTAATCACTGATATTGTTGTTTTCTTTAGCAGATTTTTTACAAATAATAGGAGAGTCACTGTGAATCGATTTTGTCACAACAAAGTGATTCCAAAGAGATCTTTACTGAGTTTTCTTGGATCCTTGCAACAGGAACTTTTGGGGTTGATGAGGTTTGTCAGAAGACAGAAAAGATGGTGTCACTTCAGATCTGATATTCCTGGGTCTGGACTTAAAGATTATCTGTTGATGATTGATTCTTCCCCATGTCCTCTCCAAATTCAGATCTCACTTCTCCAGAGGTTTAGAAGGCCCTATTTGACCACTGCCACACAGAAAAAGACAAAACTCAAGAAAAATAATATTGCAAGTTGACTGCTCTACAAGATACAACATAAATCTTAGGTCAGAATTTCATGACTTTTGGCACCAGGCCAGCACACTGTTAATTGAACAAAAAATGAGAACAAAAGCACAGATCCTAAAACTTAGATTTAACTTCTTCCCAAATGTAATTCACTATACCCTTTAAATATAAGGTATTCTTTTCACCAATATAATTTTTCAGCTATTGGGGCAACTTTTTCTTACAAGGGCTAACAAAGAATGGGTAGGACTCATAAATATGAAACAAAGAGGAGGATAGTCAGGTAAAGTAGGGAGGAAGGGAGCAGTTAAAAAGTACTTTCCTTCAAATAAAATAATTTTACAATGTACTTGTTAATAGCAAATCTCTGAATTAAACATACATCTAACAAGTTCATGTTCTTTTTATGAGTGCCTTCAGCCATCAGACTAACATTGTTCTCTTCAAATATTGTTTTACACTCTGCAAATGAAGTACACCCACACACAAAAAGGAGTGTTCCTTCAAATTCCTATATTCATAGCACTCCTAACCTGCCCCAATGATTCTGGGTAGAATTTTATTTTTTGCAGCA